>NC_069510.1:152210893-152385893 GCF_027579735.1 Bombina bombina | reverse complement strand
GAATCCGTGTGATAAAAAATGCCAAACAGTCAAACTGCGGTGTAAAAATTAAAAATTGAAAAAAATGTCCTAAAAAGTATAAGAAAGGTATTGAGGATGTACCCTCAGATTGGTTTATATCGGTGTAACAATCCTATTACGGAGTGAGTCCTTTATAATCCAAAGAATACGTGTGCTATATCCAAAATGTGAAACAAATTGTAGAGTATATCCTAATTATATAGTAATCTTCTTCCAAATATGAAATTGAGTACTAAGTGCTTTGCAATGGCAGTGAACAGCCAGGTTAACCAGGTGGAATCCTCATCTCCATGGGTCAATGCCATCTCTGAAGACTAAAAACCGTTATAATTGGCAGGTGTCCTCATCTGACCCAAAATGGCGGCACTAAACTGTAATTTCTCAATGTCAAGAATGGAGTTTACATGCAGGATCCCATTCTGTACAATGAGATATTTCAGTTTGGTGTGACTGAAGAAACTCAATAGTTTCAGAGCTGGAAGTCTCACACGTTTTCATAAGTACATTTTACAATGTGTGAAATTTTTAACGCCCACTGTTTTAAACTAAAAAAGTTGAGGACACTTTCTTCTGTGATATATTAATATCTGGCATTGTTAATCCTCATTCTAGCGCATAATCAATCCAAATAAAAAACAAATTTTTCCACAAAAAACAAAGTTTCAAAAAATTATATAATATGTAATTTTACAGTATAATGCTTATAAACAGCACACCCTACACACATGCACTTTATGTCCATAATCCATCAGCTCAAATGGACCAACAAATAATAGTATAGACAGACAGAAGGACGAACAGAACAACATATTGCGCAGCACTGACCATGGGTATAATTCATTTAACCCTCAAGGAGCAAGGACGTGCTATGCACGTCCTCAAAAAAACAACAGTTAAGGACCAAGGACGTACATAGCACGTCCTCCGTGAAACTGAGCACTGGAAGCGATCATGATAGTTTCCTGCTGCTCTCAGGGTAATGCAGTGATCAGCAAAACCCTTTAAGCTGCTACCAATGCAGAAAGGGCCACTCTGAAGGGGGGCGGGAGCGGGTGGGACCGCTAGGCCACACTATGACACCGGCACTGAGTGGGTAGGAGGGAGGAGAGTGAAGGAGGGAGAAAGGTGAAGGAGGAGAGGGGAATCCTATGTATTTTAAATTAAAAAATGACTAATTTAGAAGCAAACTGGGTACTTCCAGACAGCTGCCAGTACTTAAGATGGTGGCAAATAGGTAGAGGGGGGAGGGTTAGAGAGCTGTTTGGGGGGATCCTACAATGAAGAAAATATATAATTAAAAAAATATATATTTTAAAAATATATATATTTTTATACTGGCAGACTTTCTGCCAGTACTTAAAGGGACACTGAACCCACATTTTGTCTTTTGTGATTCAGATAGAGCATGCAATTTTAAGCAACTTTCTAATTTACTCCTATTATCATTTTTTCTTCGTTCTCTTGCTATCTTTATTTGAAAAAGAAGGCATCTAAGCTAAGTGGTCTTCAAATTAGCAAAAAGCAATGCCAAAGCCATAAATGTCTGCAATTTCTGAACAAAGGGGATTCCAGAGAAGCATTTACAACCATTTATGCCATAATTGCACAAGCTGTTTGTAAATAATTTCAGTGAGAAACCTAAAGTTTGTGAAAAAGTTAACTATTTTCTTTATTTGATCGCATTTGGCGCTGAAATTGTGACATGAAATATACCAAAATGGGCCTAGATCAATACTTTGGGTTGTCTACTAAAAAAAAAAAAATACATGTCAAGAGATATTCAGGGATTCCTGACAAATATCAATTTTACAATGTAACTATACATAAACATTAGGTATTTCTAAACTCAGGACAACATTTTTAAACTATTTAGCATGGGTGTTTTTTTGGTGGTTGTAGATGTCTAACAGATTTTGGGGGTCAAAGTTAAAAAAAAACTAAATTTATGCTTACCTGATAAATTTCTTTCTTTCCGGATATGGAGGTCCACAACGTCATTCAATTACTAGTGGGAATATCACTCCTGGCCAGCAGGAGGAGGCAAAGAGCTGTTAAGTGTCACTGCCCTACCCATAATCCTCAGTCATTAAACCAAAGGAAAATGCAAAAAGGAATAACACAAAGGTGTAGAGGTGCCTGAGGTGCCTGAGGTTTAGTAAAAAATAACTGTCTTAATTAACGGTGGGGTCGTGGCCTCTTCATATACGGAAAGAAATTTATCAGGTAAGCATAAATTTTGTTTTCTTTCCTAAGATATGGAGATCATTCAATTACTAGTGGGAACCAATACCCAAGCTAGAGGACACTGAATGAATAGTGAGAAGGCGAATAAGACAAGCAGACCTAAACAGAAGGCACCACCGCTTGAAGAACTTTTCACCTAAAGGAAGCCTTAGCCGAAGCAAAAGTATCAAACTTGTAAAATTTCAAAAAAGTATGTAGAGAGGACCAAGTTGCAGCCTTGTAAATTTGTTCTACAGAAGTTTCATTTTTGAAAGCCCAAGAAGAGGAGACAGCCCAAGTGGAATGAGCTGTATTCTCTCAGGAGGCTGCTGACCAGCAGTCTTATAAGCAAAACGAATCACACGTCTCAACCAGAGAGAAAGAGAAGTAGCAGTATCTTTCTGACCTTTACGCTTTCCTGAGAAACAAACAAACAGGGCAGAAAACTGGCGAAAATCCTTAGTCGCCTGTAGGTAGAATTTTAGAGCACACACAACATCCAAGTTGTGCAACAGATGTTCCTTATGAGGAGGATTGGGACGGAGAGAAGGAACAACAATTTCCTGATTAATATTTCTATCTGAAACCACTCTAGGAAGAAACCCCAATTTAGTACGAAGAACTGCCTTATCAGAATGAAAGATAAGGCAAGGTGAATCACACTGCAAAGTTGAGAGTTCCGAGACTCTCTGAGCAGAAGAGATAGCATTAAGAAACAAAACCTTCCAAGATAACAACTTTATATCTATGGAATACATTGGCTCAAATGGAGCCTGCTGCAAAACTTTAAGAACAAGGTTAAAGCTCCAAGGAGGAGCAACAGGGTTAAGCACAGGCCTGATTCTGACCAGGGACTGACAAAAAGATTGAACATCTGGCACATATGCCAGACGCCTGTGTAACAAAATAGATGATGCAGAAATCTGAATGACAATCCTTTCTCCAGACGTTCCTGGAGAAAAGACAAAATTCTAGGAATTCTGACCCTACTCCAAGAGTAACCTTTAGATTCATACCAATAAAGGTATTTAAGCCATATCTTATGGTAAATTTTTCGAGTAACAGGCTTGCGAGCCTGGATCATGGTCTCAATGACTAACTAAGAAAATCCACGCTTAGACAGAACTAAGCGTTCAATCTCCAAGCAGTCAGCTTTAGAGAAACTAGATTTGGATGGACGTAAGGACTCTGTGTTAGAAGGTCCTTCCTCAGAGGACACCTCCAAGGTGGCAGAGATGACACTAGGTCTGCATACCAGATCCTGCGAGGCCATGCCGGAGCTAATAGAGTTACCAACGCTCTCTCCTGTTTGATACGCGCAATGACTCATGGAAGGAGCGCAAACGGAGGAAACAGGTAAGCTAGACCGAAAATCCCAAGGAACCGCCAGAGCATCTATCAGGGCGGCCTGAGGATCTCTTGACCTTGAACCGTACCTTGGAAGCTTGGCGTTCTGCCAAGACGCCATCAGATCCAACTCCAGCAGGATTAACCTGGAGAACACCTCCGGATGGAGAGCCCACTTTCCGGGATGAAATATCTGTCTGCTCAGGAAATCCGCTTCCCAGTTGTCCACTCCTGGAATGTGGACGGCAGATAGACAACAATTGTGAGCTTCCGCCCACGGAATAATCCGTGCCACCTCCTTCATGGCTAAGGAACTCCAAGTTCCTCCCTGGTGGTTGATGTAAGCAACTGAGGTGATGTTGTCCGACTGGAACCTGATAAACCGGGCTAAGGACAACTGAGGCCAAGCCATCCGAGCATTGTAAATCGTTCTCAACTCCAAGATTTTTATAGGGACAGCAGACTCCTCCTGAGTCCATAGTCCCTGCGCCTTTAACGAGTCCTGGACTGCTCCCCATCCTAGCAGGCTGGCGTCGGTGGTCATTATCACCCATGAAGGTCTATGGAAACGTGCCCTGAGACAGATGCTCCTAAGAAAACCACCACGGAAGAGAGTCTCTTGTTGACTAGTTTAGATCTATCCTCTGAGACAGATCCAAATGGAGTCTGTTCCATTGTCTGAGCATGCATAATTGCAGAGCTCTCAAATGGAATCGAGCAAAGGGAATGATGTCCATGGAAGCGACCATCAGACCAATTACCTCTATACATTGAGCCACTAATGGCCGAACAGTAGACTGTAGAGAGAGGCAAGAGGAGAGAATTTTGGATTTTCTGACCTCTGTCAGAAAAGTTTTCATAGATAGGGAAATTATTATGGTCCCTAAGACAACTACCCTTGTAGATGGAACAAGGGAACTCTTTTCCAGGTTCAACTTCCATCCGTGGGAACGTAGAAAAGACAACAAGATCTCTGTATGAGAGTTTGCTTGTTGAAAAGATGGCGCCTGAACCAATATGTCGTCCAGGTAGGGCGGCACTGCAATTCCCCAAGACCTGATTATTGCCAAAAGAGCCCACAGAACCTTTCAGAAAATTCTGGGAGCTGTGACAAGGCCAAACGGAAGAGCCACAAACTGAAAGAGTTTGTGTAGAAAGGCAAATCTCAGGAACTTGTGATGATCCATGTGGATAGGAACATGAAGATACGCATCCTTCAGGTCTGTAACCAACTCTGGCTTTCTATACCAAGGGCAGCAACATGTTAGAAAACCAAGCAAGGAATACCTCACAACTTTCTAACTGCTTAAAAGCCACCACAACTCTACTGAAGAGATTGACGTGGACACAGTTTAAACCAAGAAATTGCTTGAAGTTCAAATTTTTCTTCAGACACCAAATTTCACCTCCTCCATTGACTGAGGCAAAGAGAATGACTGGGGTTTATGGGTAGGGGAGTGACACTTAAAAGCTTTGCTGTGGTGCTCTTTGCCTCCTCCTGCTGGCCAGGAGTGATATTACCACTAGTACTTGAATGACATTGTGGACTCTCCATATTTTAGGAAAGAAAAAGTGTGGGGGGGTTTAAATTTTTTCTTCATATTTTATAGTAAATTATAGGACATGATGAAAATATTGGTATCTTTAGAAAGTCCATTTAATGGAGAGAAAAACGGTATATAATATGTGTGGGTACAGTAAATGAGTAAGAGGAAAATTACATTTAAACACAAACAAAACAGAAATGTACAAAAAAACCTGGTCACTAACGGTAAGAAAATTGAAAAATGGTCTGGTCACTAAGGGGTTAAATAAAACAATGATATAAAACTTGTAAGAGACAGAAGAAAATTTTACAAACACATACAGGAGGAATTGAGGGCCCTATTCCCGTGGAAACTTACATTTGCCTCTTGATAATTATCACATTATTTCATAAGTAAACATCTATTGAAAATAAGGCCTCTCCACGCTGCTGACGTTCACATGACATTAGCAAAGTTTTCTGAATGTTCTAAGGTAGCAAGACCTTTACATTACTATAGAAGCAACATCTTGAATCATCTGTATGGCGAGGGTAAGCCCACTTTGTTTATAACACTTAGCATGAATATTACAAGACTGGCGAGACAGATTTAAACATTTCTCCTTTGGATAAAAGCAAAGTCCCACAAAACCAGTGAGCAAATCCAAAGTGGCAGTCCCATGTAGCCACTAGTCATCGGCAGTGTTCTTCTTAGGACCAGAAATTATTACAGCTCCAAAGCAGGACTTTACCCATGTGTTTATTCCCTATGCGGAGGTTTAATACATATTTATCTATGGCAGGGGTCAAGTTGAGTGGGAACGCATAGGAACAGAGTTCCTGTACTAATTTTGCAGGAGGAACTAAGTTCCCTCTGGACAAAGAACAGAAACGCTTCAGTAAACACTGCTGCTGCTGGTGGGAGGAGCTGGAGCACAGTCTGGTTAGAGGGATAGTGAGATCCTCTAGTAATGGGCAGTAACACTTCCTACAATACACTAAATGCAAGCCTGTCAGCTGTCCTGCTGTGTGATCACCCTGTACTGTGTGGAACACATGGTGCTTACATTTCTATGTGGCTTGCTCTGGGATTATTTAGTTCCCCTGAGCAGAAATAGGACTATTGCCCCTTAAGTGAGTGAGACTCTGTGACAGAGGAGTCATCTCAGGCCCAAAGGCAACCATTCAACACTTCATTGGATTTTATTTGCTTTCATAAACCAAAGTGTATAGATTATATACATATAAATACAGTATGTGTGTATGTATATATAAAACAATATTAATTTTGAGGGGGGGGTGGATGTATTGGTAAGTTACCACACATTTTTTTGTAGGACTTGACCCCAGGGTCAGTAATGCAAAAATAACATGCTCTAACACAGAGATGGTCAACTGGCATTCTGATGGCTTCATGCCTCTACACTCATTTTCATAGCCCCCCAAAAAATAGCGGAAATAAAATGTGTGTGTTGGGTGACCAAAACTCAGAGTCCTATGGAAGGAAGTAAAGCACGGGAAGAATACTCTGCATCATCACCTAAATCTGACCCTATGCCACTGAAACTTTTAATTTGTTTGATTAATAGCCATACATTTATATGAGGATACTGGACCCAAAAATTTTCTTTCATGATTTCTTTTATTTAAATATAACATAAAGAAAAATTAGAATAAGTGGGACCTATCAGGCAAGGCATAAAACATAATTTATGCTTACCTGATAAATTTATTTCTCTTGTAGTGTATCATAGTAACATAGTAACATAGTAGATAAGGTTGAAAAAAGACTGAAGTCCATCGAGTTCAACCTATAGAAATCTAAAATACTTACAAAAAGCTCCAGTTAAGCTTAAATAACCCCATTAAAATGTGACCCATTTAATACTAGCAATCATATCCATGAATTTTGTTTGTCCAGTCCAGTCCAGTCCACGGATCATCCATTACTTGTGGGATATTCTCCTTCCCAACAGGAAGTTGCAAGAGGATCACCCACAGCAGAGCTGCTATATAGCTCCTCCCCTCACTGCCATATCCATTCATTCGACCGAAACAAGACGAGAAAGGAGAAACCATAGGGTGCAGTGGTGACTGTAGTTTAATTAAAATTTAGACCTGCCTTAAAAGGACAGGGCGGGCCGTGGACTGGATACACTACAAGAGAAATAAATTTATCAGGTAAGCATAAATTATGTTTTCTCTTGTTAAGTGTATCCAGTCCACGGATCATCCATTACTTGTGGGATACCAATACCAAAGCTAAAGTACACGGATGATGGGAGGGACAAGGCAGGAACTTAAACGGAAGGAACCACTGCCTGTAGAACCTTTCTCCCAAAAACAGCCTCCGAAGAAGCAAAAGTGTCAAATTTGTAAAATTTTGAAAAGGTGTGAAGCGAAGACCAAGTCACAGCCTTGCAAATCTGTTCAACAGAGGCCTCATTTTTAAAGGCCCAGGTGGAAGCCACAGCTCTAGTAGAATGAGCTGTAATCCTTTCAGGGGGCTGCTGTCCAGCAGTCTCATAGGCTAAGCGTATTATGCTCCGAAGTCAAAAGGAGAGAGAGGTTGTCGAAGCTTTTTGACCTCTCATCTGTCCAGAGTAAACGACAAACAGGGCAGATGTTTGACGAAAATCTTTAGTAGCCTGTAAGTAAAACTTCAAGGCACGGACTACGTCCAGATTATGCAAAAGACGTTCCTTCATTGAAGAAGGATTAGGACACAATGATGGAACAACAATCTCTTGATTGATATTCCTGTTAGAAACCACCTTAGGTAAAAACCCAGGTTTGGTACGCAGAACTACCTTGTCTGAATGAAAAATCAGATAAGGAGAACCACAATGTAAGGCAGATAACTCAGAGACTCTTCGAGCCGAGGAAATAGCCATCAAAAACAGAACTTTCCAAGATAAAAGTTTAATATCAATGGAATGAAGGGGTTCAAACGGAACTCCCTGAAGAACTTTAAAAACCAAGTTTAAGCTCCACGGGGGAGCAAGTGTTTTAAACACAGGCTTAATCCTAACCAAAGCCTGACAAAATGCCTGGACGTCTGGAACTTCTGCCAGACACTTGTGCAAAAGAATAGACAGAGCAGAGATCTGTCCTTTTAAAGAACTAGCTGATAAGCCTTTGTCCAAACCCTCTTGGAGAAAGGACAATATCCTAGGACAGTGCTTTCCAAACTGTGTGTCGGGACACACTAGTGTGTCGGCAGCAGTGTGTAGGTGTGTCCCTGCTTCAGCACAAATTTTTTTAAATGTATTTATTTTTTTGGTTTCTGACTTTCCGCCTGCCTGCTACGCATATCACATGGTTGACACGTGATTGATACCTTATGGGTCACAGATCATCTTAACCAATTGGCGCAGCTCAGTGGGAACTGAAACTATTCCCATTGACGGCTTTGGCGGCACATTGGCTACTGACTGCACGTGTAGTCTCCTTAATTGGCTCGTGACTGCATGTGTAGTCATTGAGTGGGACAGCAGTGTGTTTGAAGCGCGGGCAGTAGTCAATAGGACTCGCTGAGCTCTGAGGGCGGCAGCTTAAATGCTGAGCTGAAGTCAGAAGTCAGTGTGTTTTTTTTTTGCAACTAGCTCCCAGTAGTGCATTGCTGCTCTTGCTCTTGATATATGGATAGGAAGTGGAAACTTAAAAATGCTTGATGATGAAATGTGAGTGTTTTTATCTAATATTCCACCAAATATTCAGAAATTGTGTTCATCCCATCAACCTCATATATCACATTAAAATAGTAAGTAGCTATTGGTGTTATTAAACTTTTTTTTAATTCTTGCACATACATACTGTTACTTGTAAATGTCATTATTATATAATTGATGTATGTGTCCGTATCTCTTAAAACAAGTTAGTTTAACCTCCTTTTTGCTAGTACAACTGAATTAATTACTGTGTCGCGAAATGATGTAGGTCTAAAAAGTGTGTCACCAACATGAAAAGTTTGGAAAGCACTGTCCTAGGAATCCTAACCTTACTCCATGAGTAACTCTTGGATTCACACCAATAAAGATATTTACGCCATATCTTATGGTAGATTTTCCTGGTGACAGGCTTCCGAGCCTGTATTAAGGTATCAATGACTGACTCGGAGAAGCCACGCCTTGATAGAATCAAGCGTTCAATCTCCATGCAGTCAGTCTCAGAGAAATTAGATTTGGATGATTGAAAGGACCTTGTATTAGAAGGTCCTGCCTCAGAGGCAGAGTCCATGGTGGAAGAGATGACATGTCCACTAGGTCTGCATACCAGGTCCTGCGTGGCCACGCAGGCGCTATCAGAATCACCGCTCTCTCCTGTTTGATTTTGGCAATCAGTCGAGGGAGCAGAGGAAACGGTGGAAACACATAGGCCAGGTTGAAGAACCAAGGAGCTGCTAGAGCATCTATCAGCGTTGCTCCCGGGTCCCTGGACCTGGATCCGTAACAAGGAAGCTAGGCGTTCTGGCGAGACGCCATGAGATCCAGTTCTGGTTTGTCCCAACGATGGATCAGTTGAGCAAACACCTCCGTATGGAGTTCCCACTCCACCGGATGAAAAGTCTGACGACTTAGAAAATCCGCCTCCCAGTTCTCTACGCCTGGGATGTGGATTGCTGACAGGTGGCAAGAGTGAGACTCTGCCCAGCGAATTATCATTGAGACTTCTAACATCGCTAGGGAACTCCTGGTTCCCCCTTGATGGTTGATGTAAGCCACAGTCGTGATGTTGTCCAACTGAAATCTGATGAACCTCAGTGTTGCTAACTGAGGCCAAGCTAGAAGAGCATTGAATATTGCTCTTAACTCCAGAATATTTTTACAGTGTATGTAATAAGTTAGCAGAGCATTGCACCCACTTGCAAATGGATGATTAACCCCTTAATACCAAAAACGGAATAACAAATGACAAAAACGTTTTTTTAAACAGTCACAACAACTGCCACAGCTCTACTGTGGCTTTTTACCTCCCTCAATACGACTTTTGAACCCTTCAGAGAAGTCCTGGATCATGCAGGAAGAAGCTGGATGTCTGTGTCTGTAATTTTTGCTGTGCACAAAAACGGCAAAATAGGCCCCTCCCACTCATATTACAACAGTGGGAAGCCTCAGGGAACTGTTTCTAGGCAAAATTGAAGCCAGCCATATGGAAAAAACTAGGCCCCAATAAGTTTTATCACCAAACATATGTAAAAAACGATTAAACATGCCAGCAAACGTTTTAAAATACACTTTTATAAGAGTATGTGTCTCTATTAATAAGGCTGATACCAGTTGCTATCACTGCATTTAAGGCTTTACTTACATTACTTCGGTATCAGCAGCATTTTCTAGCAAATTCCATCCCTAGAAAAATATTTTAACTGCACATACCTTATTACAGGAAAACCTGCACGCTATTCCCCCTCTGAAGTTACCTCACTCCTCAGAATATGTGAGAACAGCAAAGGATCTTAGTTACTTCTGATAAGATCATAGAAAACGCAGGCAGATTCTTCTTCTAAATACTGCCTGAGATAAACAGTACACTCCGGTACCATTTAAAAATAAACTTTTGATTGAAGAAATAAATTAAGTATAAAACACCACAATCCTCTTACGACCTCCATCTTAGTTGAGAGTTGCAAGAGAATGACTGTATATGGCAGTGAGGGGAGAAGCTATATAGCAGCTCTGCTGTGGGTGATCCTCTTGCAACTTCCTGTTGGGAAGGAGAATATCCCACAAGTAATGGATGATCCGTGGACTGGATACACTTAACAAGAGAAAAAGACAAAACAGATTCCCCGCAGCCTCAGGTAAATCAAGATGC
Organism: Bombina bombina; assembly: GCF_027579735.1. NCBI lineage: Eukaryota > Metazoa > Chordata > Amphibia > Anura > Bombinatoridae > Bombina > Bombina bombina. Next base: position 152,374,960 of record NC_069510.1, on the reverse strand, counting down.
AAAAAAATTTACAATAAAGGCCCACCCTGCAGCCTATTATCACAGGTTTATACATGCTATTTTGTTTGTTATTAATGAATAAAGAATAGAACAACATGCATATGCCAGTTACTGTAAAATTAAAGAGACTGTTGTAAACTTTTATATTTTTAGAGCAGCAATTTTAAGCAACTTTCTAATTTACTCCCATTATCATTTTTTTTGTTCTCTTGGTATTTTTATTTGAAAAAGCAGGAATGTAAGCTTACGAGCCAGCCCATCTTTGGTTTAGTACCTGGGTAGCGCTTGCTGATAGGTGACTACATTTAACCACCAATCAGCAAGCTCTACCCAGGGTGCTGAACCAAAAATGTGCCGGCTCCTCCTTGCGTTACATTCCTGCTTTTTAAAATAAAGATACCAAGAAAAAAAAACAGAATTTATGCTTACCTGATAAATTACTTTCTCCAACGGTGTGTCCGGTTCACGGCGTCATCCATAACTTGTGGGAATATTCTCCTCCCCAACAGGAAATGGCAAAGAGCACAGCAAAAGCTGTCCATATAGTCCATCCCAGGCTCCGCCCCCCCCCCACACCGTTGGAGAAAGTAATTTATCAGGTAAGAATAAATTCTGTTTTCTCCAACATTGGTGTGTCCGGTCCACGGCGTCATCCATAACTTGTGGGAACCAATACCAAAATTTAGGACACGGATGAAGGGAGGGAGCCAATCAGGTTACATAAACAGAAGGCACCACGGCTTGCAAAACCTTTCTCCCAAAAATAGCCTCCGAAGAAGCAAAAGTATCAAATTTGTAGAATTTGGCAAAAGTGTGCAGAGAAGACCAAGTCGCTGCCTTACATATCTGATCAACAGAAGCCTCGTTCTTGAAGGCCCATGAGGAAGCCACAGCCCTAGTAGAGTGAGCTGTGATTCGTTCAGGAGGCTGCCGTCCGGCAGTCTCGTAAGCCAATCGGATGATGCTTTTCAGCCAAAAGGAAAGAGAGGTAGCAGTAGCTTTTTGACCTCTCCTCTTGCCAGAATAAACGACAAACAGAGAAGACGTTTGTCTGAAATCCTTTGTTGCTTCTAAATAGAACTTTAAAGCATGGACTACATCTAAATTGTGTAACAAACGTTCCTTCTTTGAAACTGGATTCGGGCACAAAGAAGGCACAACTATTTCCTGGTTAATATTCTTGTTGGAAACAACTTTTGGAAGGAAACCAGGTTTAGTACGTAAAACAACCTTATCTGAATGAAACACCAGATAGGGCGGATTACACTGCAGAGCAGATAATTCAGAAACTCTTCTCGCAGAAGAAATAGCAACCAAAAACAGAACTTTCCAAGATAACAACTTGATATCTATGGAGTGTAAGGGTTCAAACGGAACCCCTTGAAGAACTGAAAGAACTAAATTTAGACTCCAGGGAGGAGTCAGAGGTCTGTAAACAGGCTTGATCCTGACCAAGGCCTGAACAAAAGCTTGAACATCTGGCACAGCTGCCAGTCGTTTCTGTAACAAGACAGATAAAGCAGAAATCTGTCCTTTTAGAGAACTCGCTGATAATCCCTTATCCAAACCTTCTTGGAGAAAGGAAAGGCTCCTAGGAATTTTAATCTTACTCCATGAGAATCCCTTGGATTCACACCAACAGATATATGTTTTCCATATTTTATGGTAAATCTTTCTAGTCACAGGTTTTCTGGCTTGTACCAGAGTATCTATCACAGAATCCGAAAACCCACGCTTAGATAACATCAAGCGTTCAATTTCCAAGCCGTCAGCTGGAGAGAAAGTAGATTTGGATGTTCGAATGGACCTTGTACTAGACGATCCTGTCTCAAAGGTAGCTTCCATGGTGGAGCCGATGACATATTCACCAGGTCTGCATACCAAGTCCTGCGTGGCCACGCAGGAGCTATCAAAATCACAGAGGCCTTCTCCTGTTTGATCCTGGCTACCAGCCTGGGAATGAGAGGGAACGGTGGAAACGCATAAGCTAGGTTGAAGGTCCAAGGTGCCACTAATGCATCCACTAGAGTCGCCTTGGGATCCCTGGATCTGGACCCGTAGCAAGGAACCTTGAAGTTCTGACGAGACGCCATCAGATCCATGTCTGGAATGCCCCATAATTGGGTAAATTGGGCAAATACCTCCGGGTGGAGTTCCCACTCCCCCGGATGGAAGGTCTGACGACTCAGATAATCCGCCTCCCAGTTTTCCACTCCTGGGATGTGGATCGCAGATAGGTGGCAGGAGTGATCCTCCGCCCATTTGATGATTTTGGTCACCTCTCTCATCACCAGGGAACTCCTTGTTCCCCCCTGATGATTGATGTAAGCAACAGTCGTCATGTTGTCTGATTGGAATCTTATGAATCTGGCCTTTGCTAGTTGAGGCCAGGCCCTGAGAGCATTGAATATCGCTCTCAGTTCCAGAATGTTTATCGGGAGAGGAGACTCTTCCCTGGACCATAGACCCTGAGCTTTCAGGGAATCCCAGACCGCGCCCCAGCCTAATAGACTGGCGTTGGTCGTGACGATGACCCACTCTGGTCTGCGGAAGCTCATTCCCTGGGAAAGGTGATCCTGGGTCAGCCACCAACGGAGTGAATCTCTGGTCTTCTGATCTACTTGAATCACTGGAGACAAGTCTGTATAGTCCCCATTCCACTGTTTGAGCATGCACAGTTGTAATGGTCTTAGATGAATTTGCGCGAAAGGAACTATGTCCATTGCTGCAACCATCAACCCTACTACTTCCATACACTGAGCTATGGAAGGCCGTAGAACAGAGTGAAGAACTTGACAAGCGTTTAGAAGCTTTGACTTTCTGACATCTGTCAGGAAAATCTTCATTTCTAAAGAATCTATTATTGTCCCCAAGAAGGGAACTCTTGTTGACGGAGACAGGGAACTTTTTTCTATGTTCACCTTCCACCCGTGAGATCTGAGAAAGGCCAGAACGATGTCTGTGTGAGCCTTTGCCTTTGAAAGAGACGACGCTTGTATTAGAATGTCGTCCAAGTAAGGTGCCACTGCAATGCCCCTTGGTCTTAGAACCGCTAGAAGGGACCCGAGTACCTTTGTGAAAATCCTTGAAGCAGTGGCTAGCCCGAATGGGAGAGCTACAAACTGGTAATGTTTGTCCAGAAAGGCGAACCTTAGGAACTGATGATGATCTTTGTGGATAGGAATATGTAGATACGCATCCTTTAGATCCACGGTAGTCATAAATTGACCCTCCTGGATTGTAGGTAGAATCGTTCGAATAGTTTCCATTTTGAACGATGTCACTCTGAGAAATTTGTTTAGAATCTTTAAATCCAGAATTGGTCTGAAGGTTCCCTCTTTTTTGGGAACAACAAACAGATTTGAGTAAAACCCCAGTCCTTGTTCCACAGTTGGAACTGGGTGTATCACTCCCATTTTTAACAGGTCCTCTACACAATGTAAGAATGCCTGTCTCTTTATTTGGTTTGAAGATAAACGAGAGATGTGGAACCTTCCCCTTGGGGGTAGTTCCTTGAATTCTAGAAGATAACCCTGAGAGACTATTTCTAGTGCCCAGGGATCCTGAACATCTCTTGCCCAGGCCTGAGCAAAGAGAGAGAGTCTGCCCCCTACTAGATCCGGTCCCAGATCGGGGGCTACCCCTTCATGCTGTCTTGGTAGCAGCAGCAGGTTTCTTGGCCTGTTTACCCTTGTTCAAGCCTTGCATCGGTGTTTCCAAGCTGGTTTGGTCTGGGAAGCATTACCCTCTTGTCTAGAGGCTGCAGAGTTGGAGGCCGGTCCGTTCCTGAAATTGCGAAAGGAACGAAAATTGGACTTATTCTTAGCCTTGAAAGGCCTATCTTGTGGGAGGGCATGGCCCTTACCCCCAGTGATATCTGAAATAATCTCTTTCAATTCTGGCCCAAAGAGGGTCTTACCTTTGAAAGGGATATTAAGCAATTTTGTCTTGGAAGATACATCCGCTGACCAAGATTTTAGCCAGAGCGATCTGCGCGCCACAATTGCAAACCCTGAATTTTTCGCCACTAATCTAGCTAACTGCAAAGTGGCATCTAAAATAAAGGAATTAGCTAACTTAAGTGCGTGAATTCTGTCCATAACCTCCTCATACGGAGTCTCTCTACTGAGCGACTTTTCTAGTTCTTCGAACCAGAACCACGCTGCTGTAGTGAAAGGAATAATACACGAAATAGGTTGAAGGAGGTAACCTTGCTGTACAAAAATCCTTTTTAAGCAAACCCTCCAATTTTTTATCCATAAGATCTTTGAAAGCACAATTGTCCTCAATAGGAATGGTTGTGCGTTTGGCTAGTGTAGAAACTGCCCCCTCGACCTTAGGGACCGTTTGCCATAAGTCCTTTCTGGGGTCGACCATAGGAAATAATTTCTTAAATATAGGAGGGACAAAAGGTATGCCAGGCTTCTCCCACTCCTTATTCACTATGTCCACCACCCGCTTGGGTATTGGAAAAGCGTCGGGGTGCACCGGGACCTCTAGGAACTTGTCCATCTTGCACAATTTTTCTGGGATGACCAAGTTGTCACAATCATCCAGAGTAGATAGCACCTCCTTAAGCAGTGCGCGGAGATGCTCTAATTTAAATTTAAATGTCACAACATCAGGTTCTGCCTGCTGAGAAATTCTTCCTGAATCAGAAATTTCCCCATCTGACAAAACCTCCCTCATAGCCACTTCAGATTGGTGTGAGGGTATGACAGAGCAATTATCATCAGCGCCCTCCTGCTCTACAGTGTTTAAAACAGAGCAATCGCGCTTTCTCTGAAATGCAGGCATTTTGGATAAAATATTTGCTATGGAGTTATCCATTACTGCTGTCAATTGTTGCATAGTAATAAGCATTGGCGCGCTAGAAGTACTAGGGGTCTCCTGCGTGGGCAAAACTGGTGTAGACACAGAAGGAGATGATGTAGAAATATGTCTACTCCCTTCATCTGATGAATCATCTTGGGCAACTTTACTATCTGTGGCAGTACTGTCCTTACTTTGTTTGGACGCTATGGCACAATTATCACACATATTTGAAGGGGGAGACACTTTGGCTTCCATACACACAGAACATAGTCTATCTGAAGGCACAGACATGTTAAACAGGCTTAAACTTGTCAATAAAGTACAAAAACCGTTTTAAAACAAAACCGTTACTGTCTCTTTAAATTTTAAACAGGGCACACTTTATTACTGAATATGTGAAAAACTATGAAGGAATTGTTCATTTTCAGTGTCTTAAAGCATTCAAAGCATTGCACCCCAAATTTCAGGCTGTTAACCCTTAAAATGTGGAAACCGGAGCCTTTTACAGTTTTAACCCCCTTACAGTCCCAGCCCCAGCCTTTGCTGCGACTTCACCAAACCCAGGGGGGTATACGATACCAAATGAAGCCTTCTAGGAACCTTTTCAACTAATTCCAGACTCACACACATGCAGCTGCATGTATTGCTCTCAAAAGTAACTGCGCAGTAATGGCGCGAAAATGAGGCTCTGCCTACTACAGAGAAGGCCCTTCCTGACTGAGAAGGTGTCTAAACCAGTGCCTGACGTAAAAAAACGTTCCCCAAAGTTATAAAGTGTGAATTTCAACGTCAAACTGTATAAAATGCTTAAATAAAGCAATCGATCTAGCCCATAAAAGTGTCTACCAGTTTTATAGCCCATATTAAGCCCTTTATTCTGTTTGAGACTAAGAAAATGGCTTACCGATCCCCATGAGGGGAAAAATGACAGCCTTCCAGCATTACACAGTCTTGTTAGAAATATGGCTAGTCATACCTTAAGCAGAAAAAGTCTGCCAACTGCTCCCCCCAACTGAAGTTATCTCATCTCAACAGTCCTGTGTGGGAACAGCAATCAATTTTAGTTACTGCTGCTAAAATCATACTCCTCTCACAAACAGAACTCTTCATCTTTTTCTGTTTCAGAGCAAATAGTACATACCAGCACTATTTTAAAATAACAAACTCTTGATAGTAGAATAAAAACTACAACTAAACACCACATACTCTTCACCATCTCCGTGGAGATGCTACTTGTTCAGAGCGGCAAAGAGAATGACTGGGGGGGCGGAGCCTGGGAGGGACTATATGGACAGCTTTTGCTGTGCTCTTTGCCATTTCCTGTTGGGGAGGAGAATATTCCCACAAGTTATGGATGACGCCGTGGACCGGACACACCAATGTTGGAGAAATGGTAATAGGAGTCAATTAAAAAGTTGCTTAAAATTGCATGCTCTATCTGAATCATAAACAAAGTATTCCTTTAAGGCTTCTAAAAATACTTATCTGCTAAAAACTCAGAGCATGCCATTTTTGCATCAGAATATCCCCTTAAAAATAAAAAGGTTATGGAAGAACATGGTATGCTGAGTAAACAGACACTGGACCCTAACGAATACACACAGCTGGCTGCACAAGCAAGCTCACATAACACTTGTCCGACAGAAATAATGAGTGAGAATGAAAATGAGAACACCTTGACATGAGCAGGAATCTGCTTCATTTTACACAAACATTGTGAGACACCCAGCTTGTCATCTCCGCGCTGCCCCTGTTTTGTGACTTTGACTCTTTGCCTTCTGCCCTCCTCCTCAACACCATGTAGGAAATCTATAACATATTCTTTCTGAACAGCTGTCAGCTCGCTTGCAATCAATATTCTTGATGCCATGAGTGTTAGTGGATGCAGTAGGAAAAAAAGCCCCATTCAGTCTGAGAACTTTAAAAGTTGGTATTAAAGGTCTCCTATGGATCCACACTATTAGAACGCACAGCTCGAGCCTCCAAACTGTAATGTAAAATGCAAAGCATTGTGTGTTCTGTAAGTAACAATAAGTGACATACCTAATCTTATTATTGCACAGCAGCAGCAATCGTCTAAACCTGTGCAAAAGGAGCAGTGAATTCAGAGGCTTAGGAAACATGCAAATTGTCTGTACCTTCTGTTCAAGCCTGTTCTTTAAACAACCGGTAATACAAGGATGTTAAGAAAATACAAGTCTCTATTACCTGTACATTGCAGGTAACTAAACAACAATTGGAATATATAGCTAGTCCATTCTTTCTGCACACCTTAGTAAATACAGGGACCTCAGCAACATACTACTAGTCTGTTCTGTACCTCAGTAAATACAGTGACCTCAGGAACATACAACTAGTCTGTTCTGTACCTGAGTAAATAAAGGGCCCTCAGGAACATACAACTAGTCTATTCTGTACCTCTGTAAATACAGGGACCTCAGGAACATACAACCAGTCTATTCTGTACCTCAGTAAATACAGGGACCTCAGGAACATACAACTAGTCTGTTCTGTACCTCAGTAAATGCAGGGACCTCAGTAACATACAATTAATCTGTTCTGCACATCAGTAAATACAGGGACCTCAGTAACATACCATTAGTCTGTTCTGCACATCAGTAAATACAGGGACCTCAGGAACATACAACTATTCTGTTCTGTACCTCAGTAAACACAAGGACCTCAGTAACATACAACTAGTCTGGTCTGTACCGCAGTAATTACAGGCACCTCAGGATTCAGGAACATACAACCAGTCTATTATGTACCTCAGTAAATACAGGGACCTCAGGAACATACAACTAGTCTGTTCTGTACCTCAGTAAATACACGTCCCTCAGGAACATACAATTAGTCTGTTCTGCACATCAGTAAATACAGGGAGCTCAGGAACATACAACTATTCTGTTCTGTACCTCAGTAAACACAAGGACCTCAGTAACATACAACTAGTCTGTTCTGTACCGCAGTAATTACAGGGACTTCAGGAACATACAATAAGTCTATTCTGTACCTCAGTAAATACAGGGACCTGTGGAACATACAACTAGTTTGTTCTGTACCTCAGTAAATACAGGGACCTCAGGAACATACAACTAGTCTGTTCTGTACCTCTGTAAATACAGGGACCTCAGGAACATACAACTAGTCTGTTCTGTACCTCAGTAAATACAGGGGACTTCAGGAACATACAACTAGTCTTTTCTGTACCTCAATAAATACAGGGACCTTAGGAACATACAATTAGTCTATTCTGCACATCAGTAAAAACAGGGACCTCAGGAACATACAACAAGTCTATGCTGTACCTCAGTAAATACAGGGACCTCAGGAACATACAACTAGTCTGTTCAGTACCTCAGTGAACACAGGGACCTCAGTAACATACAACCAGTCTATTCTGTACCTCTGTAAATACAGGGACCTCAGTAACATACAACTAGTGCTGTTCTGTACCTCAGTAAATACAGGGACCTCAGGAACATACAACTAGTCTATTCTGTACCTCAGTAAATACAGGGACCTCAGGAACATACAACCAGTCTGTTCTGGACCTCAATAAATACAGGGACCTCAGGAACATACAATTATTCTGTTCTGTACCTCAGTAAATACAGGGACCTTAGTAACATACAACTAGTCTATTCTGTACCTCAGTAACTACAGGGACCTCAGTAACATACAACTAGTCTGTTCTGCACAGCAGTAAATACAGGGACCTCAGTAACATACAACTGGTCTGTTCTGTACCTCAGTAAATACAGGGACCTCCGGAACATATAACTAGTCTGTTCTGTACCTCAGTAAATACAGGGACCTCAGGAACATACAACTAGTCTGTTCTGTACCTCAGTAAATACAGGGACCTCAGGAACATACAACTGGTCTATTCTATACCTCAGTAAACACAAGGACCTCAGTAACATACAACTTGTCTGTTCTGTACCTCAGCAAACACAGGGACGTTAGGAACATACAACTAGTCTGTTGTGCACATCAGTAAATACAGGGACCTCCGGAACATATAACTAGTCTGTTCTGTACCTCAGTAAATACAGGGACCTCAGAAACATACAACTAGTCTGTTCTGTACCTCAGTAAATACAGGGACCTCAGGAACATACAAATGGTCTATTCTATACCTCAGTAAACACAAGGACCTCAGTAACATACAACTAGTCTGTTCTGTACCTCAGCAAACACTGGGACGTTAGGAACATACAACTAGTCTGTTCTGCACATCAGTAAATACAGGGACCTTAGGAACATACAATTAGTTTGTTCTGTACCTCAGTAAATACAGGGACCTTAGGAACATACAATTAGTTTGTTCTGCACATCAGTAAATACAGGGACATTAGGAACATACAATTAGTCTGTTCTGTACCTCAGTAAACACAGGGAAGTTAGGAACATACAACTAGTTTGTTCTGTACCTCAGTAAACACAAGGACCTCAGTAACATAAAATTAGTCTGTTCTGTACCTCAGTAAATAAAGGGACCTTAGGAACATACAATTAGTCTGTTCTGTACCTCAGTAAATACAGGGACCTCAGTAACATACAACTAGTCTGTTCTGTACCTCAGTAAATACAAGGACCTCAGGAACATACAATCAGTTTGTTATGTACATCAGTAAATACAGGGACCTAAGGAACATACAACTATTCTGTTCTGCACCTCAGTAAATACAGGGACCTTAGGAACATACAATTAGTCTGTTCTGCACCTCAGTAAAGCGGTTTAGAACCTTCTGGCAGTCAAAAAAAGGTACAATGGAAATGCTCTATCCAAAACAAAGGTAAAAGGGAAAGGTTTGAAAAGTTTGTATAAAGCATGAGCAGCCACTATTCAAAATCATACAAACAGTATAAATAACACATACATACACCAGGCTTCTTCCGACACACAGATTGTTGCAGGAAACAATACAGACTGGCAATTTTTCACAACACAGGAGTACTGTCTGAAATTGCTATTCAAAATTAACTTGGACATGTCATGGCCACACTGGGCCAAAACAGCAGCACAAAAAAATGTGTTTGTTTTATGGCTCCGGTTCTTCATCCGAGCATTCAGCAACAAGTATATAAAACTGAAACATAAAAGGTAACAATCACATATGCTTTGATATATAGGTACAAATCCAGAATTCCAAAATCCAAACGTATTCTGAAATCCAAACTTTTTCATTAATATTTTTTTAAAAATGTAATTATAAAATATCTAAATGTATGCTTAAGGATTGTGAGAGTCCACAAGCCTTGTCGTGTGTGATTGAATTTCTGCCACTAGGAGGAGGTAAAGCAGCCCTCCCATCTCCCTGTACAACGCAGTTTAAAGTATGGACGAGCAGAGGAAAAAGAACAGACAGGTAAGAAAAACAAAGCAGGGGATAAAGAGGTGCAAATAAAAACTGCAGCCAAAATAAAATAATTTAGGCGGGGTCTTGTGGACCCTCACCATCCTGAAAGAAAAGAATTTATCAGGTAAGCATACATTTTGTTTTCTTTCATTTGATGGTGAGAGTCCATGAGCCTTTATATGTGGGATGTAATACCTAAGCTGTGGAGTCCATAACAAGGAAAAGGAGGGACAAAAAAACAAAGCAGTTCCTATTTGCCAGACACTGTGGCTTAATGGATTTTCCTGCCAAAACCCTCCTCAGAGGAAGCAAAAACATCAAAACAGTAGGAAGGAAGACCAAGTTGCAGCTTTGCAAATCTGTTCCACAGAAGCTTCATTCTTAAAAAGCTCAGGAAGAAGAAACTGCCCTAGTGGAATGAGCTGTTATACGTTGAGGAGGAGACTTTCCCGCCACCAAGTAAGCCTTGTGAATCACCTGCTTTAATCAACAGGCAAGAGCAACTGCTGTAGCTTTTGGCCCTTTCTAGGGCCATAAAAAATAATAAAAAGACAGGAACTCTGCCTGAAATCTTTAGTAGCTTGTAAATAAAACGTCAAAGCCCTAATAAAATCAATGTTCTGAAGAAGCCTTTCCTTAGAATTTGATGGATTGGGACACAGATAAGGAACCACAATGTCTTGGTTTACATACTTTGGTCTACCCTCAAGTGGATTAGATAGGGGTGCTGACCGGACAAGTCTAGAAGACTCCATAGTAGAGTATAATAAGCACAAAAAACAGGGCCTAGACTTGAGCAAGTATAAAAAAGAAGCCCTTTGTACATTTCCACCAAATGTCTGCACATATAAAAAGTACTATTGTCTAATCCTACCCAACATGTAATATTGTCAGTTTCTTCTATATCATTGATATTCTATATATCATTATATAACTCATCCTGCAGTACCTGTTCCTCTAGGGCAGTGATGGCTAACGTTTCGGAACTACATTTTCAATGATGCTCAGCTAGACTGCAGAGTATGTAAGCATCATGGGAAATGTAGTTTCAAAACATCTGGGGTGCCAAGGTTAGCGATCACTGGTCTATGGTATGTGAGCGGTTAACGAGGTTCCTCAAGTGCTTGCACTTTAAATTGTTTAAAAAAAGAAAAGGTACACTGCATATAACAGTGAAATGCGTCAGGTTACATGTACCATATTGTAACATGTTAATATAAAAGCAGGATTTTTCTTAAAGGGGTAGTAAACTCTTTGTAAAAATTGAAAAACAAATCTTGCAATAAACATACATACAGTTTTGTGATATATATTAACATATTATTTGCTGTAAATATTTGTCACACAGCACTTCTCTTATTTGAATGAGCCAATCTGGTCTTGTTTCTGGAGTAGACACATCTAGCCGCAGTCATTATGTTAGCAAATAGTTTATCATTTAATCTCTGCTGAAGCCAGATAGATGACAGAAGTAAAATGGTAAGTATCCTCTATCAGAATTATAAAAGAACAATGTGGGGTTTCATGTCCCTTTAAAGGGATATTACAGCCAACATTGGAATCCACATGGAATCCACATGGGTGCATTTCGGTATTGAACAGAAGCAATTTTGTAATACATATCTATTAACAAAAATGTTTCTAATAAAAGCTATAGCTGTTTCAAAAGTGTATTTAAGTATGCACCGTGCACCAGCATTTTATACACAGCACTTGCTCAGAGAGTCTAAAGTGCTTGTACCATCTAGTAATCACTCAATGTGTTAATTACTGATATGATACAAATCCCACTGGCACTCTGAGCAGCTGCAGTATATAAAATGCTGGTGCACTGAGGATATCTAGTTATGCTTCACATGCACGTGCAGAGAAAATTTTTAACACTAAAACAGTGATAACTTTTACTAGAAGCATGTTAGCCAATACATGTATATTGCAAATATGTTTCTATTCAAAGATCTAATTCATCTATGTACATATAATTTTTTACCAGAATATCCCTTTAAGAAGCAGTTGTAATATGGCGCTCATTGAGGGTGATTGACAGGGGGCGCTGTTGCACAACTCAATCCTTATGCCATAGTAAGTATGGGCAGTGGACATATAGCGCCCACGGCCTGTGAAGACAGACATATACTAGGAATGACTTTAGTACATTGGGCCCTTACTATGGCGGAAATGTGATGTTTTAGCATAATAACCAATCATGTTGGCTGGGCAGGTATGTACCAAGAAGTAACATATTGTGAGTATGTGCTTTCAGATGGTCTGAACTATATCTATATAGTAACTGTACAAGAGTATACTTGTGCAACTGTTTGTTTTTAATAATGAATGTTGGGAAAACATATTTCTTTTGGATTATTTTTTTACCCTTACATGGAAAAGGTCAATGCTGCTATCACCTTATCTTTATACTTTAAATACGTTATCTGAAAATTAACAATTAAAATGCGCGATTGTGAAATGATCCGGATAGTTTGTGGATGGAATGATATTAGACACAGGTAAGTTATATTCTGTTTAACCCCATTAAGCCTTTCTCATACCCTTGTGCTAAGTGGAGCCTTTTATGCTGCTTACATTGTAACACGAGTGACCCACACAAATGATATATTGGGGCTTATTTTCAGAAGACTTAGCAGATTCAGAATAAACTATTATGTTATTTATATGTCTTGCAAGTGAGCTAGAGCACAAATGTTACAAAAAGGTGTGTTTTTGTTAAAGATTTCCGTAAATAAACTTGCAAATAGCCACGTGATCCAACTATTGGCTAGATTACAAGTATTGCGCGCCTGCAAGCGGGTAAATGTGCGCATTTACTTGCGCGTAACACTTAACCAGCCACCACAAGATCTCTGGTTAATTTTATAAATGTGCCCCAAATGCCCCTAAAATACAATGTAGTATTGTAGTGTATTTATTATATTATTTATATATTTTTTTAATTGAGGTTTAGCATGGCATACAATGCGTTTAAATAAGCTTCAATTACAATACAAAGCCAAAGACAGAGAGCAGCATCTTTATTTTTAATAAAATAACTGCACTAGGCAGTATTTCGGGGATAAAGTTAGCGGATGTGGGGGTGTCACTGAAAAGTGCCTTTACATTGCGGTTTATGGGAACTGTGTGTTGCCAGTAAATATAAATGTATCTAAGCATATACATTTACACTTTGCTGCCATCACTGCGCTACTTACCCCCTTCGGTGCGCTAGTTCTCATGCCGTGTCTGGAGCCTATGGAAGCGCACTTTAGTGAGCGCAATGCTTCCCAGCTCGCATTCGCATTGCTGACAACTTGTAATACCAGCGCACATTAGCGTGAGCTGGTATTACACAGTGGAGCGCAAATATCGCTTTCATGAGAGAGATATTTAGCGCTCCACTTGTAATCTTGCCCTAAATTGTTTTCAAGATTATCAGCATTTGAAAGAGGGGCTCATGTAGGCTTTTTGGGGGATGTGATAAAAATAAGAGGGGCCCATTTTTGCACATTTTTGTGCCAGGTGGTCGCTGCCTCATGGGATACGTGCATATGCGGCAGAAAACAGGAATAACGTTAACTAGACTAATTATTGCTAATGAAACTACATTGAAAAAATGCTTCTATTTCAAATTCAAATGCACCCATGCTCATTTTATGTTTGACCTTTCCATCCTTTTAAAGTCACAGTAAATTCAACATTAAACTTTCATGATGCAGATAGAGCATATGATTAACAACGTTTCATTTTATTTTGTTATTTAATTTGCTTCATTTTCTTCATATACTTTGTTAAAACCATAGCTAGGTAGGTAGACAGGAGCAGCAATTAATTACTGTGAGCTATCTGTTGATTGGTGGGTGAGCATATGAATCCTGCCATTGTCTCAGCTGATATGCTAAGCTAGCTCCCAGTAGTGCATTGCAGCGTCTTAAAGGGACAGTCTGGTCCAAAATAAACTTTCATGATTCAGACATGGCATGTAATTTTAAACAACTTTCCAAGTTACTTTTATCTCCAATTTTACTTTGTTCTCTTTTATTCTTAGTTGAAAGCTAAACCTAGGTAGGCTCATATGCTAATTTCTTAGCCCTTAAAGGCTGCCTCTTATCTGAATGCATTTTCACAGTTTTTCACCACTAGAGGGCATTAGTTCATGTGTGTCATACATAAACAATTGTGCTCATGCATGTGGAGTTACCTAGGAGTCAGCATTGATTGGCTAAAATGCAAGTCTGTCAAAAGAACTGAGATAAGGGGGCAGTCTGCAGAGGCTTAGATACAAGGTAATCACAGAGGTAAAAAGTATATTAATATAACTGAGATAAGGAGCAGTATGTAGAGGGTTAGATACAAGGTAATCACAGAGGTAAAAAGTATATTAATATAACTGAGATAAGGAGCAGTCTGCAGAGGCTTAGATACAAGGTAATCACAGAGGTAAAAAGTATATTAATATAACTGAGATAAGGGGCAGTCTGCAGAGGGTTAGATACAAGTTAATCACAGAGGTAAAACGTATATTAATATAACTGAGATAAGGGGCAGTCTGCAGAGGCTTAGATACAGGGTAATCACTGAGGTAAAAAGTATATTAATATAACTGAGATAAGGGGCAGTCTGCAGAGGCTTAGATACAGGGTAATCACAGAGGGAAAAAGTATATTAATATAACTGAGATAAGGGGCAGTCTGCAGAGGCTTAGATACAAGGTAATCACAGAGGTAAAAAGTATATTAATATAACTGAGATAAGGAGCAGTCTGCAGAGGCTTAGATACAGGATAATCACAGAGGTAAAAAGGATATTAATATAACTGAGAAAAGGAGCAGTCTGCAGAGGCTTAGATACAGGGTAATCACAGAGGTAAAAAGTATATTAATATAACTGAGATAAGGGGCAGTCTGCAGAGGGTTAGATACAGGGTAATCACAGAGGTAAAAAGTATATTAATATAACTGAGATAAGGGGCAGTCTGCAGAAGCTTAGATACAAGGTAATCACAGAGGTAAAAAATATATTAATATAACTGTTGTACAAAACTGGGGAATGGGTAATAAAGGGATTATCTTTACTTAAAAACAATAAAAAGTCTGGTGTAGACTGTTCCTTTAAACAAAGGATACCAAGAAAATTAAGTAATTGTGATTATAGAAGTAAAATTGTTAAAAACTGTATATTTTATGTAAATCATAAAAGAAAAAACTTAAATTATGCTTACATGATAATTTTCTTTTCTTCTGACGGGAAGAGTCCACAGCTGCATTCATTACTTTTAGGAAAACAATACCCAAGCTATAGAGGACACAGAATGCAAACAAAGCTCGGGTACAGAAGGCGGCCCCTTCAAAGGGCACTACAGCCTGAAATTACCCAACACCCGATAAAAAAACCTGTAACACTTAGAAACAAGGGGTTAAAAACCTGAACGGACCAAGTAACTGCCCATCAGTTAAACAACCTACAAGGCCGTGTTAGAGACCACTCAGAATCCCTAGAATCCATTGAGCACAAAAAAGCCCCCGAGGAGCCAAGTCCTGCAGGCTTTCTAATCACACGGAACTAACCCCCGACTAGAAGAAAGAGAACCTTCACCTACCCCAGAGGGGGAAAACGGAGGACCCATAAGATATCTAAAGGACCACCAACTAGGGTAAGAAACCTCAAAAGGCCTAAAGCGAACCCAAGGTTGTTAAAGACAACCGCCCAGGGAAATTAACTCCCTAGAAGGACAAAGACCAACTCCACACCTATGAAAATGCGATAACGAGAAAGAACCCAGGTCTACCCTCAGATCCCTGATACAACACTATACGACATATGGTGCTTCCAGGAAGCCACAAGCTCCCCACTGTAACATAGTCTAGCAGTCACAACTGCTAAAACTAGTCAAACATAGGTAAGAAACCCATATAAAACTAAAGAAAATTCGGAGCCTGCAGACAAGGATAGAAAAAAACTAATTAACCTATCAGAGACAAAAGGCTATCTTGTGAAAACACACAGCCACCTCCGAGCTCCAGCCTCAAGGCAGCAAAGCTGACCATAAGCCATCGTGGGAGACCATTCCACAGAGAATGCCAAAAAATATCGACAACAACTCTCGTCCAGGAAAAAATTCAGACCTTGAGAGAACATCCAACACCAGCAGCACATAAAACCAGTGGAGTGATAAAACACAGTGAACCCCCCCCCCCTCAAAGGCAGGAAACCAGGTTAGAAAGCTACCACAGCAGGATTCAAACTCCAAGCCTTCAGCTACTTAGGCAAGGTAGATATCCCTTAGGCCACTTAGACCTGCATCAACTGGAAGTACACAGTCAAGACTCAGCAGAGCAGTCAGATCCCGACCCCCACTCCGAGGTAATGAACCCAGTCCAAAAAGGATTGGCAACGTCCGAATACAAAGAATACAAAATTCTCCGTGTTACAGAAGCATTAGTTATTTTGTTGTGAAGAAACTTATTTCCCAGCAGCAATGCCTGAACCAGCCAAGCCAGCGCCTAAGAAGGGCTCCAAGAAAACTGTAACAAGTATCATTTCATAAAGGGTTAACTCTGTTCAGTTTTGAGAAAACTATTTTCTGAGGCAGGTTTCCTAGCATATTGTGTACTGTAATTAAGTTTGTGATAAGCATTCACTGCTAGGTGATAAGAAGGACTCAATTGTTTTCTTGTGTGTACTTGTTATCTGCGGTGGCCTGTCCAAGGGCTTTGTCTAAATGTGTGATGGGGGATTTTATGCTTCCCCCCCTGGGAGTGCCCTGTGTGCATGTAACCTAAATAAAAAGCAGGCTGGGCATCCCAGTCCTGAGTTCTTGGTTGTCCCTCAATCGCAGCGTTGACTCGTTTTTGTGGGCAGAAGGGTATCCTAGCTGTACTACAGCTAAGGGGGATTATTCTACATTTGCGAGACTCATATAGAATACTATGGAAAGCAGTTTCTCCCCTCTTCAGCAATAGGAATCCAGGCTACTAAGCGGTCCATCTCTCAGCGAGACTAAGGGTAACCGTAACATTTGGCGGCAGCGGTGGGATTTTTCCTGGATTTCCTAGGAGAGGTACAGAACGGATGGAGAGCGCTTACGAAAAATTGAAGCGTACAACCCTAAAGGATTTACTTGAAAGCAGAGGGGGGTACGCCAGCAACCGGCCGAGGAGAGAGCTGATCGCAGAATTGACCGAACTGGATCAGAGCTTCACAATGGCGGAAACACCGACCACGATTAGTGACGAAAAAACCAGGATTGTTCGGGAGAGGCTCTCACTGTACGGGCCGAACCCCTCCATGGAATTGGTACAGCAGTTGATGGCGGAAGCGGACAAGGATATACGAGAGACTCGAGCCCACGAACTCAACCTAGCGAACGCACACCGCAATGCTGAAGCCCCGCAGGTAATCATCCCTGTCGAAAATGCTGGGAGGCCCAAGATACCCTATGCGGCATTTCGACCCTTCCTAGAGAGCGAGACAGGGATTGATGAATATTTGGCGGACTTCGAAAGGCAATGTGCCCTGCACCAGATTCCCAACAGGGAGTGGCCCACGATATTGTCTGGGAAACTATCCGGGCGAGCCCTGGAAGCCTTTCGTACTCTGGGTGCTGAGGAAGTGACACAGTATGAGCTAGTTAAGGAGACACTGTTGCGACGGTACGCAGTAACTCCGGACGCGTATCGCCGACAGTTTCGGGGCACGAAAAAGAAGCCTAACGATACCCATATGGAATGGGCGCACCGAATGCGGAGAGCAGCAAATCACTGGATGAGCGGAAGTAAAGCGGTGACTGGTGAGGAAATTTTACAATTGTTTCTCTTAGAACATTTTTATAATGGCATGGAACAGCAAGGGAAGGAATGGCTGCGAGACAGGCGACCTTCTACCTTAGAAGAAGCAGCCAAATTGGCCGATGAACATTATGACTCCCGTCTTCACGAACCCAGAGAGGTTTACCGTGCACCCCCTCGTGCTGAATTCCGAGCCCCGGTGCCCGCAGGGCCCGCCCGACACTCAGGACCACCCAATAACAGCTCTGAGCGTCCCAGACCGACTTGCCACCGATGCAAGCAACCAGGGCATTTCATGGCTAGCTGCCCCCTTAATACGCACCAGACACCCAGGAATTACAATTACCCCTCTGGGGCATATCGTCCGGCCCGGACCCTCTGTGTTAACCAAGAGGCCCCTATGGAGGAATATTTGGGGCCGCTTCACGAGGCGGACCCTGTATATGCTGCCTCAGATAACCGCCAGCACCATCGGCAGAAGGTATGGCTCGAGGGGCGATCTACCGAGGGATTGAGAGACACAGGGGCTACTATCACGCTGGTACAGAGTCATTTGGTGCCGGAGCACAAGCGATCTGGACAGACTGTGGCCGTTAGAGTGGCGGGGGGGGATGTGTACAAAATTCCAACAGCTAAAGTGCATCTTGATTGGGGAGCGGGAAAGGGGGCTGTGAACGTGGGCATAATGGATAATTTACCTGCCGAAGTACTACTGGGCAATGATTTGGGCCCCATGACTTCTGCCTATGCTCCAGTATGCAACAACGAGGCGGACCCAGTGACTACACGGGCCCAAGCCCGGACGGAGCGAGAACTCTCACCAGTGCGGGAGACACAGGTAAGACCTACCCCGACATTGCCTGACATGTTAGGCCCCATACCCTGGGACACCCCAGATGCTTTCGAGACAGAGTCTAAGACTGACCCGACCTTACAAAAGTACCGGGAACGAGCAGAGACCGGAGGGGGCGGGGCAGATAATGAAACATTCTTATGGGAAAAAGGGAAACTATACCGCTGGACAGAGAAAAGGGGACAGCGTAGGCGACAGCTGGTAGTGCCCCACAAATACCGTCAAGAAATCCTCAAGATAGGCCATGACATCCCCTTAGCAGGCCACCTAGCTGTAACCCGTACCCTACACCGCATTACTCACACGTTCTTTTGGCCAGGGGTACACGCCGACGTTAGAACTTACTGTAACACCTGCGATGTGTGTCAACGAGTAGGAAGGCGAGGCGATCACCCTAAAGCCCATCTAGTAAATATGCCCATTGTAGAGGAACCCTTCAGCCGGGTTGCTATTGACCTAGTGGGACCACTGGCTACCCCTAGTCCCTCCGGTAAGCGCTACATTCTTACCGTAGTGGACTACGCTACCAGGTACCCAGAGGCTGTCGCCCTATCCAACATACAAGCGGATACGGTAGCGAATGCACTAGTACAGGTGTTCTCCCGGGTAGGATTTCCAAAAGAAATCCTATCCGACCGAGGCACCCAATTTACGGCTGAATTGACCCAACAACTCTGGCAGGTTTGCAAAATTAAGTCCCTCCTGAGCTCCCCATACCACCCCCAGACGAACGGGCTGTGTGAGAGGTTCAATGGGACCCTCAAGCAAATGCTCAAGACGTTCACTCAGGAATACCGAGACTGGGAACGCTTCCTGCCGCACCTCCTTTTTGCTTATCGGGAGGTGCCCCAGGAAACGACAGGGTTCTCTCCCTTCGAGTTGCTCTACGGAAGAAAGGTACGGGGACCCCTAAACCTGATCCGGGAGCACTGGGAGGGAGAGATGGAGACTGACGGTGTCCCCATTGTGCCATACGTGCTGGAACTCAGGGACCGAATGGAGCAATTAGCCAAATCCGTGCGGGCTAATCTCCAGTCGGCCCAGAGAAGACAGAAAGTATGGTACGATCGGGGGGCCCGAAAGAGAATCTTTACCATAGGACAAAAGGTGTTAGTACTTAAGCCGGTGAAGACAGACAAATTGCAGGCGTCCTGGCAGGGCCCCTACCAGATCGTAGAGAAAAGGGGAGACACCACTTATGTGATAGCTAGCTGCCACGACAACAATCTTAGAAAGACATTCCATGTAAACATGCTCAAGGAATATTTTGAGCGACCAGAGAAC
This sequence comes from Bombina bombina, assembly GCF_027579735.1. Classification (NCBI taxonomy): domain Eukaryota; kingdom Metazoa; phylum Chordata; class Amphibia; order Anura; family Bombinatoridae; genus Bombina; species Bombina bombina. Next base: position 152,354,864 of record NC_069510.1, on the reverse strand, counting down.
GTGACGGCCGTATGTTGTTCCCCTCAGGAAGGCCCCGACAGTCTACCCATTCCAGACCTATTAGAAAAGAGTCTCCCCACAGGTATAGTGGCTCAGGTTCAGATAGGAGACCGACTTAGCCCCACTGAAAGGGAGCAGCTCAACCAACTCCTACAGTCCAAACACCTCACCTTCTCCCCGAAGCCAGGGTACACTACTTTAACCACCCACCAGGTAGATACTCCGGGACAAGCTCCCTTGCGCCAGGCTCCGTACCGAATCCCCGAAGCAGTTAGGATAGGAATGAAGAAGGAGATCGATGAGATGCTCCAACTCGGGGTAATTGAGCCCTCCGATAGTCCCTGGGCCTCCCCAGTTGTCTTGGTGCCCAAGAAAGATGGGACCACCCGGTTCTGCGTAGACTATCGGAGGCTCAATGAAAAGACCGTGACGGACGCTTACCCTATGCCCAGGGTAGACGAGCTACTCGATCGTATAGCCAGGGGAAATTACCTGACCACTATTGACCTCTGCAAAGGTTACTGGCAGATTCCCCTGGCCCCGGAGGCTATCCCCAAGTCGGCATTCGTCACCCCATTCGGCTTATATCAGTTTAGGGTAATGCCGTTTGGGATGAAGAATGCCCCAGCTACATTCCAGCGCTTGGTGGATAGGCTCCTGGATGGCTTCCAGAGTTTTGCTTGCGCCTACCTGGACGACATAGCGATCCACAGTGAGTCATGGGAGGACCACTTAGCTCACATAGGAATGGTTCTGGATCAGATCCGGGCTGCTGGCCTGACTCTGAAGCCAGAAAAATGCCACTTTGGGATGGCCGAGGTACAGTACCTGGGTCACCGGGTGGGGTGTGGAAAGCAGCGACCAGAGCCGGCCAAGATAGAAGCTGTCGCCAATTGGCCCACCCCCATCACTAAGACTCAGGTCCTAGCCTTCCTGGGCACGGCAGGGTACTATAGACGGTTCGTACCAGACTACAGCACACTTGCCAAACCCCTGACTGACTTGACCAAGAAGAACTTACCTCGACAGGTCCTGTGGTCTCCCCACTGTGAAACGGCTTTCCAGGCTCTCAAAAATGCTCTAATTAACGCTCCTGTCTTGGCGGCTCCAGCCCTTAACAAACGTTTTATCGTCCACACAGATGCTTCCATGTTCGGGCTGGGAGCCGTCCTCAGCCAAGTAGGCGAAGATGGAGGGGAGCATCCAGTTGCCTACATCAGCCGGAAGCTCCTGCCCCGCGAAGTCAGCTATGCAGCGGTCGAAAAGGAGTGTTTGGCTTTGGTGTGGGCATTAAAGAAATTGACTCCCTATTTATATGGGCAGGAGTTCACTCTGGTCACCGACCATAACCCGTTGGTGTGGCTGAACCGGGTCTCTGGAGATAATGGCAGGCTATTACGTTGGAGTTTATCGTTGCAACCCTTCAATTTCACCATTACTTACAGACCTGGGAAACAGAATGGCAACGCCGACGGGTTGTCCAGACAAACCGACCTCAGCCCCGCATAACCAGCGGTCTGGACAGCCTTAGTCTGCCCCGAAAAGGGGTCAGACCGTGTCTGCCAGAGTGTTCCACAGAAAGGGAGCACTGTTACAGAAGCATTAGTTATTTTGTTGTGAAGAAACTTATTTCCCAGCAGCAATGCCTGAACCAGCCAAGCCAGCGCCTAAGAAGGGCTCCAAGAAAACTGTAACAAGTATCATTTCATAAAGGGTTAACTCTGTTCAGTTTTGAGAAAACTATTTTCTGAGGCAGGTTTCCTAGCATATTGTGTACTGTAATTAAGTTTGTGATAAGCATTCACTGCTAGGTGATAAGAAGGACTCAATTGTTTTCTTGTGTGTACTTGTTATCTGCGGTGGCCTGTCCAAGGGCTTTGTCTAAATGTGTGATGGGGGATTTTATGCTTCCCCCCCTGGGAGTGCCCTGTGTGCATGTAACCTAAATAAAAAGCAGGCTGGGCATCCCAGTCCTGAGTTCTTGGTTGTCCCTCAATCGCAGCGTTGACTCGTTTTTGTGGGCAGAAGGGTATCCTAGCTGTACTACAGCTAAGGGGGATTATTCTACATTTGCGAGACTCATATAGAATACTATGGAAAGCAGTTTCTCCCCTCTTCAGCAATAGGAATCCAGGCTACTAAGCGGTCCATCTCTCAGCGAGACTAAGGGTAACCGTAACACTCCGAACCACACATCAGAAGAAAAAGGAGGGGCCTAAAAGGGAATGAACCCATGGGAGAACAACTCGGACTATTATTTAAATCTTGCTTGCTACCGCAAAGCCAAGACAGAAATACTATGTGCTCGGGTTCCAGAACCCCTACACAGCTCCCTTCCTAAAAAGGACCACTCCCAAACAAGGGAGATAGGACACTAAACTACAGTGTCCCAGTACCAGAATCCAGCCCCATGACCTCTTGCACACAAAGAAGGGTGGAACCCCTCAGAAACGAGAAGAGAAGGACCATTGCGGTTTCAAGGATACTGTATTATGAAACCTCCCCGAAGGAGGGCAACGCAAAGAAACCGCTTCCCCAGTTATAGGCATGGAGAAGAGATGAGAGAATGGTGAAAACCAATTGATAAGAGACCATTCGGTCATACCGACAGCTCAGTTGAAACAAACAACCACAAGCCCACATCAAGGTGCAATAGCTGCCCCTGACAACCACTATAAGATCCTGCCTGAGAGACAGCAAAACTAATCCTCAGGCAGTTACCAAATCTCCCCTGAAGGGACAGCGGATGTTCCAAAACCTAAAGGTTTAAAACTGAACCACCCAGGACCAATCCAGGTAAGGACTCCGACAAGAGACATGGCCATAAGCCAGTTCCCCAGAACCAGGGACTGGTCGATGTTTAATCCCCCTGAGGAACCGTCAAGTTAACTCATACGGAGGAGTGCACCCTGGGCAGTGTATCCCACGTCCTAATGTCCCTGGACATTGGACGCTCGAAACAGATTCAGACCAAAAAGCCTAGAAGGACAACTTAACAGGCCTAAGAAGCGGGCAACCAGCACCTGGGAGGAGCGTCTGAATCCAGGACCCTCTGCTTGCAAACCCAAAGTGCTAGATCTCTTAGAGAGTCGAAGGGGAACACCCCCTTCTAAAGACCACAGGTTTACACGGAACAGGCTCCAACAAGCCCTTAGGATGATAAGGCGATAATATCACCAAGACCCCTACAGGATCAGCCTCCCGGAAAATCCTGTACCTCACGGGAAAAACGGTGGGAGCCTCACAACTCCTGGCAGACAAATCAACCAGGGGAATGCCGGGGAAAACAATAGGGAATAACCCCAAACCCTTGCGCTCCCAATAAAAGAGCGTACAACTCTAAAAAAGGAAGTAATAGGGATCTACCCGAACTTCCCGACACAGATGACCCGACCACCCAAGAAGGGAAACAAGTAGCCCCAGCAACCTACGAGGTACCTGCGACTAGGCCACAAAAAAAACAACAAGTGAACAACCCAGCACCCAACAGGGTAACATAAACCGTAAGGAACAGCAGCTAGAACCTGACCAGTACCAGCCAGGTACGAGAGCACTCTGAAACTGCCCAAGGTCCAAGAAAAATTAAAGCCCCCAAAGGGATCGATAATATAAACTATAAAGAGAACTATGTCATTATATAGTACTGCGCAACATCTGAGGAAGTGCCCACACAACCACAAAATCACAAGTATCAGTTCCAGAGAAGAAACGTTCCCAAAACGGAAAATCATAACAAACAGCTTCGTAAAACAAATTAAACACATCCTAACCAGATCAAAGAAAATGAAGGCAGCATCCGTGGTTGAACGCTCAAGAAGATTGGGCACGCTAACAGGACCAGCCGATCAGAGGCCCCATTCTCCTAAGCTCAGAACTGGAACAGATACTTAGAAGAAAAGAAAAACAAAGTCGTCAAGGAGATTGGCTTCATCCCCATAAGTCTAACCCAGTTTGCCATCCGGCACGGAAGACCAAGAATCCCTCAGCCCAGTAGGACTGGAATCCTCCAGCACCGCCAAAACATGCCTTAGTAGTACACAAAGACGTGTCAGTCTATAACGGAAGGCAAAATGTTCCCCCACCAGATCGAGTGACGACCCCGGCCCGAGGGAGGCCATCGCTTCCCCAGAAGGTCGAACTGACTCAGACGATCTCACGCCCGACGGACCCTGGTTAAAGGGACACTAAACCCAAATATTTTCTTTCATGATTCAGATAGAACATGCAATTTTAAGCAACTTTCTAATTTACTTCTATTAACAATTTTTCTTCATTCTCTTGCTATCTTTATTTGAAAAATAAGGCATCTATGCTAAGGAGCCAGCAAATTGTTGGTTCAGCACCATAGACAGCACTTGTTTATTGGTGCTGTCCAATCAGCAAGGACAACCCAGGTTGTTCACCAAAAATGGGCCAGCATCTAAACTTGCATTCTTGTTTTTCAAATAAACATACCAAGAGAATGAAGACAATTTGATTATAGGAGTAAATTAGAAAGTTGCTTAAAATTGCATGCTCTATCTGAATCATGAAAAAATTGGGTTCAGTTTCCCTTTAACAGAAAACGGACAGTATCTTAAAAATACTTCTCTTGGGAGATATAAATGTGCCAGCGCCATAGATATGACTATGCGGAACCGTGCCGTTACCTCTGGATGAAACAAGCAGCCTTCCGGAGAAGGAGTAACGGCCACAGGGACACCTGCTTGCGTGGCAAAAGAAGGTTCTGGGGAACGCGCCTCACGGAACATGGAATCCTCAGGGGCGGATGGCTCAACGCACTCTACAGTCCCTGATTCGGGGGAAGAGAATACTCTAGAATGGCAATCGGAACATAACTGATGAGCATGGATAACCCGGGCCATTTCATACTCCACAATAGACGTATACTCCGAGTCGGAGATGTCAGTCTCTAAAAAATCAGAATCCTCCATAACTTGGAGATTGCAAATATGGACAAAAGCTAAATGGCACCTTACACCCCCAATGGCTGGGGCACTCACCACCTTCTGTGAACCAGACAACTAACGAACAAACTCTCTTTGTTGCCACTCAGAAATAAAATTACAACGTGACCACACCCGGTCCCGAGGTGCACCTTGTAAGCCAGCAAAAAGTAAATTTATGCTTACCTGATAAATTAATTTCTTCTACAATACGACGAGTCCACAGATTTCATACTTACTTGTGGGATATTAACCTCCTGCTAACAGGAAGTGGCAAAGAGCACCACAGCAGAGCTGTATATATAGCTCCTCCCTTCCCTCCACCCCCAGTCATTCAACCGAAGGTTTAGGAAGAGAAAGGAAAAGCTAAAAGGTGCAGAGGTGACTGAAGTTACAAAAATATAATTGAAATCTGTCTGAAAAATGACAGGGAGGGACGTGGACTCGTCGTATCGTAGAAAAAATTAAATTTATCAGGTAAGCATAAATTTACTTTTCTTCTACAAGATACGACGAGTCCACGGATTTCATCCTTACTTGTGGGATACAATACCAAAGCTACAGGACACGGATGAAACGGGAAGGACAAGACAGTTTCCTAAACGGAAGGCACCACTGCTTGAAGAACATTTCTCCCAAAAACAGCCTCAGAAGAAGCAAAAGTATCAAATTTGGAAAAAGTATGAAGAGACGACCAAGTCGCAGCCTTGCAAATCTGTTCTACAGAAGCATCATTTTTATATTTAAATGCTTTTTATTGAATTTTATTAGTTTCACACGTTCACAAATACAGTACGAATCAGATAACAAAATTGAACATTTATATAATAAATGAAAAAAAGGAGAAAGGGAAAAAATAACACAGAACAAAAAAAAAAAAAAAGGAAAACCTCCATTGTCATGTTATTGATCTTTAATCTATCTGTTTAGAAGTTTGAGGAGTGTACTTTCAAGGATGAAGTTGAGTTCCCTGATCTTCGGTTTAAGTAAGACTGAATATACAGAAAGCCGAAAATCAAAAGGCCCTAAGCTGTGTCTCAAGATGATATTACACTTTATGGTTGTTTAATATCCAGTAGAACCAAGTTTTATTAAACAGCTCCCTAGTATCTAAAATCCAGGAGTCATAGAACGTATAGGTGGTGGAAATCTTATTTTTAATCTCAACCCAGGCGGGGACTCCTGTCTTCCAGTACCTTGCTATACAGGTTCTAGTGATTGTACATAATATTCTGATAAGCGTATTGATCGCATTGTTGAATTTCTCTATATGTTCGTGTAAGAGAGCCTGAGATATTGTGAGTTGAAAATTTTCTTCTAATAATGTACTAATGAGCTGGGATAGAGATTGCCAAATTCTTTTAACCCCCTCGCATTCCCACCACATGTGTCTATAAGTTCCCTCTTTACCACATCCCCTATAGCATAGTTTGCTTCCCGATTTTGTAATGTGATATGTCTTTGTGGGTGTGAGGTACCAGCAGAATGCTGTTTTTATAGCATTCTCTCTTAGATCTGCACTCAAGAGACCTCTGCATATGGAACTAAGTATACTATTCCAGTCCTCAATATCAAGATTCTTCCCTATCTCTTCTTCCCACCTAAGTATGGTGCTGTTCTTCAGATTGCTGGAGATACTTTGTATGTCTATGTATAACTTAGAGATTGATTTATGTGGTCTGTTTGTTGAGTCATATATTCTCTCTATTGTGGTTTTGGGTTGTCGTGGTGTGTTTGTTAGATATTTGCTTATAGATGTGGACAGTTGCAAATATAGATACCAGTGTAGTTTGTGGGGATGAATACAATCCTGTAGCTGCGTGTATGTGAGTAACTTGTAGTTGGTCACAACGTCTGCTACCCTATATAGGGCTTTATTTGCCCATTTGTCTATAGTACTATGTACTTCTTCTGAAAGTAGTGCTCTAATCGGGATCTGGAGTGTAGATGTAGGTAATAGGTTCTTATTTTTCCGTATGAAAAGTACATCCTGTTGTCTTGCCTCAGTAACAGACGAGGAGTAAGTGTTTTTTCTTTGTGTCTCCCTACACCATAACAGTTCATCTTGAAACTTTTTGTTTTCTAGATTTTTTTCTAGAGTGGTCCAAAGTATCTCATTGGAATGTCTGCCTAGTAAAGATGTTTGAGAAACTCTGGCAGCTTTGTAATAGTCTATTAAGTTTGGAATGCCCACCCCTCCTAGTTGCCAGTGTCGTGTGAGTATTTTAGATGAGATTCTAGGTGACTTCCCTCCTCTTATGAAAGCCACTAATTCTGTTTGTATCACGTTTAATTCTATAGTCTGTATCTTAAGTGGTAATGTCCGAAATAAATAGAGGAGGCGAGGAAAGACATTCATCTTGACGGCAGAGAATCTTCCAAACCAAGAAAATGAATGCTTTTTCCAGTTTGACAGATCCTGTCTGATAGTTTTTATCATTGGGGTATAGTTGTGTTTGTGTAGTAGTTCCAGGCGTGGTGTCAAATTGACTCCTAGATATTTTAGAGAGTGTGTTGCCCATCTTAGATCGAAGTTTAATTCAATGTGTTTTTTCGTGATTTGTGGTAAGGCAAATGGCATTGCTTCGCATTTGTCTAAGTTAATCTTATACCCTGAGATTTGGGAAAATGTGTCTAGTATGGAGTACAAATTCGGGAGCGAAACAAGCGGTCTGGTGATTGTCAGGAGAATGTCGTCTGCAAAGAGGGTTAGTTTGTAGTCAGTGTCCTTCACTTTAAGTCCTGTAATGTCTGGTGATAATCTTATCTTGGAGGCCAAAGGTTCAATACATAATGCGAATAATAATGGTGACAGGGGGCAACCCTGCCTGGTGCCATTTAGAATTGGGAATATTTTCGATTTGTACCCAGAAGTTATTACCTGTGCAGTTGGCGTCGAGTATATCTCTTGAATTGCTGTAAGAAGTGGACCTGTTAGTCCCATATGTCTGAGTAAGGCCATCATGTATTGCCAATCAATTCCGTCAAACGCCTTCTCCGCATCTAATGAAAGAAGCAGAGAAGGCGTACCCGTCTTGTGTAGGTAGTCAATTATGAGTAACATTCGTCTAATATTGTCAGGGGCTTCTCTGTCCTTAATAAAACCTACTTGGTCTGGGTGAATGAGAGATGGTAGAACCGTTTTGAGTCTGTTGGCTAGGATTTTGGTGAAGATTTTTAGGTCTTGGTTGATAAGAAAGATAGGACGGTAACTGGAGCAGAGTTTGATATTTTTCCCTTGTTTGGGTATGATCGTTATTTTTGCCTGCAGCAGTTCCGTCGGTATCTCACTACCGGCCAAAATGTGGTTACAGAATGTAGTGATGTGTGGTATTAAACTCTCCTTGAAAAGTTTATAGTAGTCTCCGGGGAAACCGTCCGGTCCCGCCGCTTTGCCCAGTTTTAACTCTTTGATCACTTGTGCAACTTCAAGAGCAGACACAGAGGCACCCAAGTGGTCTAGATCTGTTTTGGAGAATTTAGGTAATTGGGCTGTTTCAAGGAATGTCTCTGTCAACTTATCTATCCCTGGTGATCTAGATACTTTGTTCCCATCATACAGTTTGCTATAGTATAGGGCAAATTCGTCAACTATCTCTTGGGGGTGTGTTGTTAACTCTCCATTGCTGTTCAGAATAGAGGAGATAGTCAATGTTTTATTTCGCTCCCGAATTTTGTGAGCTAAATACCTATCGGGTTTGTTGGCATATATGTAATACTGGACTTTTAACCTTTGAATGGCTCTACATGCATCAGCTTTCTGGATCTTTGCCAATTCGGCTCTCTTTTGTTGTAATGTGTTTAACAGGGATTGTTTCAATGACATTCTATGCTGTTTCTCTAAACTTCCAATCTCATGTTGGGTTGTCTGTGATTTTTTTTGTCTAAGATAAGTTGATTTATTCTGCATGAGAATCCCCCTTATGACTGCTTTATGGGCTGCCCATGTGTTTAACGGGTTGTCTGTAGAGTCTATATTCAATTGCCAATATTCCTGCAGATATTTCAGTGTATTCTCATAGGTTTGTGGGTGTTTAAAAAAGCTAGAATCATATGTCCAGGATTTTTCTCTCTTGAAGTCTTGTGTCCCTTCTAGATGGAGAGAGACAATTGAGTCATCTGACCACGTGCATGGAAGTATCAGTGATGATTGCAATACAGGTTGAAGTACTTGACTGATATATATGTAATCAATCCTGGTGTATGTATTGTGTGCTGCGGAGTAGAATGTAGTGTCTGTTGTGTCTCCATAGAGAGTTTGCCATGTATCTATAAGAGCATGTGGTGCTAATAGATTTTGAATAGTTTTGACCGTATGTTTGTGTCTTTGTTGTTTCTTGGTCAGTGCTTGTTGTGGGGTAGTCTTGGATTGTGACATGCAAATATTAAAGTCACCTGCTAGTATAAGTTTATGCTGTGACCAGTCTGTGAGCAGATAGGTAATTTGTCTAAAGAACTGTTCATGCTTTTCATTGGGGGCATATATGTTGCAGAGCATCACATTAACGTTATCTATCTGTCCTACTACTTTTATATACCTACCCTCCTCATCAGCTATCACTGTATTGTGAGTAAATTGTAGAGAAGAATGGATGAGGATAGACACTCCTCGTTTTTTAGTGGAAGTGGTTGCATGATAATGCTGGTTAAAATATCTAGACCAATATCGAGGAATCTGGCCATTAGGGAAGTGAGTTTCTTGCAAAAAGAGAATATTGGCTCCCATTTCCGTGTATTGTGTAATTGCTATTTTTCTCTTAACATCAGAGTTGAGACCCCTGACATTATGTGAAATGATCTTGATTTTTTGTGACATTATGTGTTGATTATGTTTGATGGGTATTGACTGTCTCCTTCCCTAATAACTGCATAACTAGCTGAGTAGATCAGCAGGACCAAGCAACACTCACAGTTCCCCGACTTCTCTTCACGACTCAGTGACATGTATATCCGGGTGAGACCGGAAGCACACTCAACATACCTATATGACAATGTTATAGAAAAATCACACCTGAAAAAACGAAAAAAAGAAAAACAAACACAATAATAATAATAGAAAAAAAATAATAACAAATGAAAATTACATCCTATTATAACGTCTCTCAGTTTACAACAATTTGAGAGCAGCTCATGTAAGTGTGCAATAACGTTATGACTATATAAATATGGTTTTATAACTAAGAATGGTTGTGATTAACAACAACAGGCCCTCTTTGTGAGAGGAGGATTAAGAAAAGGAACATTCCTCCCCCAATAATAAGCTACCAACATGAATTGCTCCACACAAGGTTTCAACCAGTATATAACATTAAATTATAACTTGTATTAACTAAAGTTTATTTTCAGAACTTTTAACTTCAACAATAAAACTTCAATGTCTTGAGTTCATATATTCGTTCAGTGTCCAGGAGAATTGATGCCCTTTAGTGCAAATGCACCAGCACAACAGTTCACCTATCACTTCCTCCAGTTGGCCTGTCAGGCCTCTTCATAACCCTAGTCCCCCTACTTTCTTGAACCTCAAGAGTGTATTAAAGTCATACTTATCTGCTATTGAGGTTCGTCTTAAGGCCGATCCAATTCCTTGCCAACTTGGTTTGCGAGCTTGTGAAGTGTCCATTATCAGTGGATGAAAGAAGAGTAGGTCTTCCTTTAATCTTTATTGGCTTTGCTTGTTTCTTTGCATCTCAGGTCCTTTGTTTCTTCTTTGGGATCCTTGACCATGTCTTTTGTAGCTGTTTACTCTGCTGCTGTGGAGCGTCTTGGGGGTCCGAATCCTGACCCAGGGTCGGAGGGGTTATCCGTAGTCTTTGGCATATGTCTGGGATCTCCTGAGGGTCCTTGAGAATCAGGGTTTTATTTTCAAATGAGATATTGAGTGAGAAAGGGAAGCCCCATCTATATGGGATTTGGTTTTTGCTCAGGAGTGAAGTGAGGGGTCTCAGTGCACTTCTCCTCTGTAGCGTTCTCAGGCAAAGATCCTGATAGAATTGGATGACATTTCCCTGGAATTTGAATGTCAGATTTTTTTCGCGAAGCTGCTAGTATCTCCTCTCTTTCCTGATATCTTAGCATTTTAATTATTATGTCTCTCGGGGGATCATTGCCTTTGGGTTTAGGCCTGAGAGCTCGGTGTGCTCTTTCAATCTCAAATTTCTCTTCTTCGGATCTCCCTGTAATGCTATGAAATAGACGTAATAGATAGTCTGTTAACTCTGGCGTGGTTATTGTCTCGGGGACCCCTTTCAATCTCACATTGGATCGCCTGTTGCGATTTTCCAAGTCTTCCAACTTGTCATTTATGTCTTCAATTTCTTGTTGCTGGGAAGATATTTGTTTGGATAGTGTATTAACTTCCTCTATCACATTATCGGTAGTTTCTTCAAGGGAGTTTACCCTGACTCCTAAGTCTGTTACATCTTGCTTGATGTCAGATAGGCTGCTCATTACAGTATTTTGCATAGTTTCCATCCTCTCTAACAGTCTTTCAAAATTGGAGGTAAGATCTTGTTTAGAAACCAAGTTAGCTAGATCAGTTTTAGTGAGTGGTGTTAGTTCTGAATTTTGCTCTCGAGACCCTGTATCTGAGTCTCCATCACTCCCTTGTGAATCAGCTTGCCTTTCTGTAAGTTTCTCTGCCTTTGAGGGCTTAAAAAAAAGATTTGCTGTAGCTTGTTTAGTTAGTGGTGCAGTTTTTATGTTTTTCTTGCCTGCCATTTTTGCTCTCTCCTGCCCCCTCTTAGCTAGTGAGATGAGGGTTGTGATTTAAATAACCGTTCTAGAGTGTCTTCCCCTTACAACTCCATTAAACAGCTCTCAGCAATGCCATGTCTGTATGGGTTAATGTGGATCGGTTGTTATTGGTGCTTGTATTTACTTTACTGTATATACTTCCATATCTTTGCATGTATATATTTTGACTGCTAGCGACAACTAAGATCTCTTGATCTTTCTTAAAGTGTGCTGCTTTTAGGCATGTTGCACATCGCTGCCGCGAGCCATGAGCGTCTCTCAGGCCTCCTCCCCTGCGATTGATACTGCGCACCAACGGCTGCGTGTCTGTCTGGGCCGCAACAAAGGAGCTGTCACCCCGGAGCAGGTAGCAGTAAGATCTGCCTCCGATCCTCTCCCCCTCCCGACTGTTAACAAGTACTCCTCTCTGCCCGATAGTTTGTAAGTAGAAAATTGACCCCAGTTACCTCTTGTGCAGCTTTTATTCAGAGTGCCGCGCACATGGCTCTGCAAGATGGTGACCGGGATCCGTTCCGTGGCGGAACTTTCTTTCTGGGGTGAGCTCAGAGTCTACCCACTGATGTCCTAGTTGATTAACTTCTCTTAGTTCGAAAAAGGGCCTCCTTTAGGTCCTCACACCATCTTAGTGCTTAGTATTGCACGGAGCTGTTGTATTAGGCGTCCATTCCCTTGCCCTGCTAGGCTCCGCCCCCTCAGAAGCATCATTTTTAAAGGCCCATGTAGAAGCCACAGCCCTAGTAGAATGAGCCATAATTCTTTCAGGAGGCTGCTGTCCAGCAGTCTCATATGCCAGGCGGATGATACTCCTCAGCCAAAAAGAAAGAGAGGTAGCCGTAGCTTTCTGACCCCTACGCTTTCCAGAATAAACAAGGAATAATGAAGATGATTGACGGAAATCCTTAGTCTCCTGTAAGTAAAACTTCAAGGCACGGACCACGTCCAGGTTATGTAACAGACGCTCCTTCTTAGAAGATGGATTAGGACACAAGGAAGGAACAACAATTTCCTGATTAATATTCTTATTTGAAACAACCTTAGGAAGAAATCCAGGTTTGGTACGCAAAACCACCTTATCAGAATGAAATATAAGATAAGGCGAATCACATAACGCTGAAAGCTCAGAAACTCTACGAGCAGAAGAAATAGCAACCAAAAACAAAACTTTCCAAGATAACAACTTAATATCTATGGAATGCATGGGTTCAAACGGAACCCCTTGAAGAACTCGAAGAACTCAATTCAAACTCCAGGGAGGAGTAATTGGTCTAAACACAGGCTTAATTCTGGTTTAAATGGCATTTCCCAGCCACAAAGTAGCAGAGCCCGTGGGTGGATTTGATCCCTCAACCTACTGCTTCGTAGTCAGGGATGCTAACCACTAAGCTAAGCTAGAGAATTTGCTGATAACCCTTTCTCCAATCCTTCTTGGAGAAAAGACAGAATCCTGGGAATCCTAACTTACTCCATGAGTAGCCCTTGGATTTACACCAATAAAGATATTTACACCATATCTTAAGATAGATTTTTCTAGTGACAGGTTTATGTGCCTGTATCAAAGTATCAATGACCGAATCTGAGAAACACAGCTTAGATAAGATCAAGCGTTCAATCTCTAAGCAGTCAGCTGCAGAGAATTTAGATTTGGATGTTGGAAAGGTCCTTGAATGAGAAGCTCCTGTCTCAGAGGAAGTTTCCATGGAGGCAGAGAGGACATGTCCACTAGATCCGCATATCAAGTCCTGCGTGGCCACGCAGGCGCGATCAGGATTACCGAAGCTCTCTCCTGTTTGATCCGTGCAATCATGTGTGGAAGGAGAGGAAACGGTGGAAACAGATAGGCTAGGCTGAACGACCAAGGCACTGCCAAGGCATCTATCAGTTCGGCCTGGGGATCCCTTGACCTGGATCCGTATCTTGGAAGCTTGGCATTCTGTCGAGATGCCATCAGATCCAATTCCGGCCTGCCCCATTGGAGAATCAGTGAGGCAAACACCTCCGGGTGGAGTTCCCACTCCCCTGTATGAAAAGTCTGTTGACTTAGAAAATCCGCTTCCCAGTTTTCTACTCCTGGGATGTAGATTGCCAACAGAAAACAAGAGTGGGCCTCCGCCCATCGGATTATCTTGGATACTATTATCATCGCTAAGGAAATCCTTGTTCCCCCCTGATGATTGATATAAGCCACCGTCGTGATATTGTCTGACTGGAATCTGATGAATTTGGCCGAAGCCAACTGAGGCGCATTGAATATTGCTCTCAATTCCAGAATATTGATTGGAAGAAGTGACTTCGACTGAGTCCATACACCCTGAGCCTTCAGGGAATTCCAGACTCCACCCCAGCCTAGTAGACTGGCGCCCGTTGTCACTATCACCCACGAGGGTCTGCGGAAACACGTCCCCTGGGACAGATGATCTGGCGACAACCACCAAAGAAGAGAGTCTCTGATTTCTTGATCCAGATTTATCTGTCCGAGCATGCACAGCTGCAGTGGTCTGAAATGAAAGCGAGCAAACAGAATGATGTCCATTGCCGCTACCATTAATCCAATTACCTCCATACACTGACCCACTGATGGTCGAGGAATGGACTGAAGTGCTTGGCAAGTATTTAGAATTTTTAATTTTCTGATCTCCGTCAGAAATATTTTCATGTCTACCGAGTCTATCAGAGTTCCCAAGAAGGGAATCCTTGACCGTGGAACTAGTGAACTCTCTTATAGGTTCACCTTCCAACCGTGAGTTCTCAGAAAGGACAACACTGTTTCTGTATGAGATTTCGTCAGATGATAAGTCGACACCTGAATCAGAATATCGTCCAGATAAGGCGCCACTGCTATGCCCCGCGGTCTGAGAACCGCCAGAAGGTACCCTAGAACCTTTGAGAAGATTCTGGGTGCCACGAACTGAAAATGTTTGTCCAGGAAGGCAAATCTTAGGAACTGATGATGATCCTTGTGAATAGGGATATGAAGGTATGCATCCTTCAAGTCCACGGTAGTCATATATTGACCCTCTTGGATCATTGGTAACATTTTTCGGATAGTCTCCATCTTGAACGATGGGACTCTGAACAACTTGTTTAGACACTTGAGATCTAAAATGGGTCTGAAAGTTCCCTCTTTTTTGGGAACCACGAAAAGATTTGAGTAAATCCCCTGTCCCTGTTCCAGTCTTGGAACGGGACAAATTACTCCCATAGTAGAGAGGTCTTTTACACAACGTAACAACGCTTCTCTTTTTATCTGGTCTACAGACAAACGTGAAAGAAGAAATCTCCCTCTTGGGAGAGAATCCTTGAATTCCAGTTGATACCCGTGGGTCACGACTTCTAATACCCAGGCGTCCTGAACATCTCTTGCCCAAGCCTGGGCAAAGAAAGAAAGTCTGCCCCCTACTAGATCCGGTCCCGGATCGGGGGCCGCCTCTTCATGCTGTCTTTGTAGCAGCAGCAGGCTTCTTGGATTGTTTACCTTTGTTCCAAGCCTGGTTGGGTCTCCAGACGGATTTGGACTGAGCGAAATTCCCTTCCTGCTTTGTGGAGGAAGAGGAAGCAGAGGGTACTCCTTTAAAGTTTCGAAAGGAACGAAAAATATTTTGTTTACCCCTCATCTTAACAGACTTATCCTGAGGTAGGGCGTGACCTTGAAAGGAATAGCTAAGAGCTTAGATTTTGATGACACATCAGCAGACCACGATTTTAGCCTTAACACTCTACGCGCTAAAATGACAAATCCTGCATTTTTCGCTGCCAATTTAGCAATTTGAAAGGCGGCATCTGTAATAAAAGAATTAGCTAGCTTGAGAGCCTTAATTTTATCCAAAATGTCCTCTAAAGGGGTCTCAACCTTCAGAGACTCTTCTAGAGCATCAAACCAAAAAGCTGCTGCAGTAGTAACTGGAACAATGCAAGCTGTAGGTTGTAAAAGAAAACCCTGATGAAAAAATAATTTCTTTAGAAGACCCTCTAACTTTTTATCCATAGGGTCTTTGAAAGCACAACTGTCCTCAATAGGTATAGTTGTACGCTTAGCCAGGGTAGATATAGCTCCCTCCACCTTAGGGACCGACTGCCAAGAGTCCCGAATGGTGTCTGATGTGGGATACATTTTCTTGAAAGTAGGAGGAGGAGAGAACGGTATACCCGGTCTGTCCCATTCCTTTTTTATAATTTCCGAAATTCTTTTAGGAACCGGAAAAACATCAGTGTAAGTAGGCACCTCTAGATATTTGTCCATTTTACAAAATTTTACAGGCGGAGGTGTTCAAGCTTAAATTTAAAGGACATGACGTCTGAATCTGTCTGAGGTAACATATTTCCTGAGTCTGGAAGTTCTCCCTCAGACAGCAATTCCCTGATCCCCAACTCAGAGCCCTGTGAGGGTACATCGTAAATAGCCAATAAAGCATCAGAGGATTCAGTATTCACATTAATACCTGACCTACTGCGTTTACCCTGTAACACTGGTAATTTAGATAATACCTCTGTAAGGGTAGTTGACATAACTGCAGCCATATCCTGCAGAGTGAAAGAATTAGACGCACTTGAGGTACTTGGCGTCGCTTGTGTGGGCGTTAAAGGTTGTGACACTTGGGGAGAACTGGATGGCATATCCTGATTCTCTTCAGACTGAGAATCATCCTTAGGCACACTTTCTTTACCTAAAATATGCTTTTTACATTGTAAGGCCTTTTCAGTACAAGAGGTACACAAAGTAAGAGGGGGTTCCACAATGGCTTCTACACACATAGAGCAATTAGTTTCCTCAATGTCAGACATGTTGAACAGACTAGTAATAACCACAATAGTCGTATAACACCTTATTTATTGATTTCAACTATTTTTTTAAAAATGTGTACTGCACCTTTAAGAAATAGAAAAGCGCACAATTTTTCCTTAACTGCCTAAAACGTTAAATAACGCTACACAATTAAATATGATGATTCAATTGGCCAAAAATGATTGCACCCTATGAGCAAAGGGTGAATTTAACCTCTAAGAGACATTTTATAGCAAAAAATATATCTTAATTGAAAAAATGACCCCTGCACCTCGCCACAGCTCTGCTGTGGCACCTACCTGCCCCCAGGGTACTGCAAAATGACTCGACAACGATCCGGTGAACAGAACACAAGTTTAGGCCCCACCAGAGCTAATGCCTGCTGCCTTCTCAGTCAGAGTAAACCATCATGGACGTCGTTCTACCAGTATGTATAACCGAAGCGGTTTGCAAAGTAAGCCATGTGGTCCCCTTAAACACTACTATAACACTGCTGCCATACTGACTATTTGTTGCTTTATCAAATAAAAAAAATCAAGCTGCCTCTCCCAGTGTCCCATTGAATATTGCTTTCAGCCCAGTACTATGTCAAATAAAGATATAAACACAGGATTTTCAGTAATACCCTCTGTGTACAGGTCTACTGCTTACCCCTTCCCTTGCAGGGAAAAAATATCAGCCAGTTCTGATATATCAAGTCTCCTCAGAAATAAAAGACTGAACATACCTCAATGCTGCTTGTAGCATGAAACCGTTCTCCACACTGAAGATTTCTTTTGCACTACCTTCAGAAGCTCTGTGGGAACCAACATGGATCTTAGTTACATCTGCTAAGATCATCAACCTCAGGGCAGAAATCTTCTTCTTCCATATCTCCCTCAGGTAAATAGTACTCACCGGTACCATTTAAAATGAAAAACTTCTTGATTGAAGAATCTAACATTAACACCTCACTTTACCTCTTCCTATTACTAACACAGGCAAAGAGAATGACTGGGGGTGGAGGGAAGGGAGGAGCTTTATATACAGCTCTGCTGTGGTGCTCTTTGCCACTTCCTGTTAGCAGGAGGTTAATATCCCACAAGTAAGGAAGAAATCCGGGGACTCGTCGTATCTTGTAGAAGAAAACAAATTATGCTTACCTGATAATTTTATTTTCATCGTGGGGAGGAGACTCCACGACTTCATTCATTACTTTTGGGAATAAAGAACCTGGCCACCAGGTGGAGGAAAAGACACCCCAGCCAAAGGCACTCACCACCTCCTGTGAACCAGACAACTAACGAACAGACTCTCCGTTGCCACTCAGAAATGAAATTACAATGTGACCACACCCAGTCACGAGGTGCACCTTGTAAGTTAGCAAAAACATAAATTATGCTTACCTGATCATTTTATTTCCATCGTGGGGAGGAGAGTCCACGGCTTCATTCATTACTTTTGGGAATAAAGAACCAGGCCACAAGAAGGAGGCAAAGACACCCCAGCCAAAGGCTTAAATACCTCCCCCACTCCCCTCATCCCCCAGTCATTCTGTCGAGGGAACAAGGAACAGTAGGAGAAATATCAGGGTATACATGGTGCCAGAAGAAAAATTAAATTTAGGTCCGCCCACCCGAGTTACGGGCGGGAGCCGTGGACTCTCCTCCACACAATGGAAATCAAATTATCAGGTAAGCATAATTTATGTTTTCCATCTAAAGGGGAGGAGAGTCCACTGCTTCATTCATTACTTTTGGGAAACATATTCCAAAGCTTTAGAGGACACTGAATGAAACCGGGAGGGTGAAAAGGCAGACCCTAATCTGAGGGCACCACAGCCTGTAAAACCTCTCTCCCAAAAACAGCTTCCACAGAAGCAAAAACGTCAAATTTGTAAAACTTTGTAAAAGTGTGCAAGGAGGACCAGGTAGCTGCCTTACAAATCTGCTCCATAGAGGCTTTATTCTTGAAGGCCCAAGATGAAGTCAGAGCTCTAGTTGAATAAGCCGTGATCCTCTGAGGAGGTTTATGTCCTGCTGTCTCATAGGCCAAGCAAATCAAACTCCTTAACCAAAAAGCAAAGAAGTAGAAGAGGCCCTCTGCCCCTTGCACTTCCCGGAATACACCACAAAAAGAGATGTAGACTGTCTAAAACCCTTTGTAGCCTGAAGATAGAACTTCAAGGCACGAACCACATCCAGATTATGAAGTAACTTCTCCTTAGAAGACGAAGGTTTAGGACACAAAGAAGGAACAATTTTTTCCTAAATGATGTTAAGGTTAGACATCGCCTTGGGAAGAAATACCAAACCGGTGCGAAGAACTGTCTTATCCGCATGAAAAACCAGGTAAGGAGGCTCGAATTGCAAGGCAGCAAGCTCAGATACGCTGCGTGCCGATGCAATAGCCAACAGGAAGAGAACCATCCAGGACAGAATCTTAATGTCAATGGAATGCATAGGCTCAAACGGTACCCTCTGCAATAGCTTATGGACCAAGTTTAAGCTCCATGGGGGAGCAGACTGCCTAAAGACAGGCCTGATTCTAGACAGAGCCTGAACAAAAGATTGAATGTCAGGAAGCTCAGCAAGTCTCCTGTGCAACAAGACTGATAATGCCGAAATCTGTCCCTTTAAGGAACTAGGGGCAAGACCATTCTCCAAACCCTCCTGGATAAAGGACAGAATCCTAGATACCTTCACCTTGTGCCAAGGATATCCATGCTTTTCACATCAGGACAAGTAAGTCCTTCACACCTTATTGTAGATGCAACAAGTGACTGGCTTCCTTGCCTGAACTAGAGTGTCAATCACACTTTCAGAAAAACCTCTCTTGGCTAAGACTAAGCGTTCAATCTCCACGCAGTAAGCCTCAGAGAAACGAGATTTTGATGTTGAAAGGAACCCTGTTCCAGCAGATCCCTACGACAGGGTAACCTCCATGGCGGAGAGGATGACATCCCTACCAGATCCGCAAACCACGTCCTTTGCAGCCATGATAGAGCAATCAGGATGGCCGAAGCTTGCTCCTGTTTGATGCGTGCCACTACACAAGATAGAAGTGGTAATAGTGGAAAAATGTAAGCTAGGCTGAATCCCCAAGGCACCGCTAAAGCATCTATCAGCTCTGCCTGGGGATCCCTCAATCTCGACCCATATAAGGGTAGTTTGCAATTAAGTTTGGACAACATGAAATTTATCTCTGGCGTTCCCCACCTGAGACAAATCTCCGCAAACACTTCTGGGTGAAGAGACCATTTCCCCGGATTGAAGGATTGCCTGCTGAGAAAGTCCGCTTCCCAGTTGTCCACACCTGGAATGTGGATCGCTGAAAGCAAGCATCTGTGGGACTCTGCCCATTCAAAAATCCGAGACACCTCCCTCATTGCTGGGGAGCTCCTTGTACCCCCCTGATGGTTGATGTAAGCCACCAAGGTAATGTTGTCGGAAGGAGAGAATCCTCCAGGGTCCATCTTCCTTGTGCCATTCTGGCACCCCAAACAGCTCCCCATCCTGCGAGACTCGCATCTGTGGTCACAATCTCCCAGGACAGTCTCAAGAAGGATGTCCCTAGGGACAGATGCTCTGGACGGATCCACCAAGAGAGGGAGTCCCTAGTCTGAGCATCCATGGATATCCTCTGTGATAGATCTAAATGATCGCCGTTCCACTGTCTCAACATGCACAATTGAAGAGGTCTGAGACGGAACCTGGCGAAAGGGATCACGTCTATGCAGGAAACCATGAGCCCCATCATCTCCATACACTGAGCCACCGAAGGGCTTAAGAAGGAATGAAGGGCAAGACAGGTGGACGCAATCTTTCTGCGTCGTTGATTTGTGAGAAATATTTTCATGGACATAGAGTCTATTATCGTGCCCAGGAACTCCACCCTGTTGCTGGGAACCAGGGAACTCTTTCCTGAGTTGATCTTCCAACCGTGAGATTGGCGCAAGTAAAAAAAGAGCCCTCAAAAGATCCTCTGCAAGGCTGAACGACGGCGCCTGGACTAGTATGTCATCCAAATAGGGCGCCACAGCAATGCCCCTGGATCTGGCCACTGCAAGTAGCGCCCCCAAAACCTTTGTGAAGACTCTGGGGGATGTCTCCAGACCGAAGGGAAGGGACACAAACTGGAAGTGTTGGTCCAGAAATGCAAATCTTAGGAACTTGAAGTGGTCCCTGTGAATTGGAACATGAAGGTAAGCACCCTTCAAGTCTATTGTCGTCATGAACTGCCCCTCTTGAAATAGGGGCAGAATAGATCTGATCGTTTCCTTTTTGAACGATGGAACAGCCAGAAACCTGTTTAAACACTTTAGGTCCAGAATCGGGCGGAATGTTCCCTCCTTCATTGGAACCATCAAAAGATTTGAATAGTACCCTAGACCCCTTTCTGCTAGAGGTACTGGTACGATAACACTTAGAGAGGAGAGATCCATCACACATTCTAAATAGGCCTCTTTATTTTCCGGTCTTGAAGACAGGTTTGACAGGAGGAATCTGCCCCTGGGCGGATGGGATCTGAATGCTATCCTGTAACCCTGGGCAACAACCTCCAGAACCCAAGGGT
Organism: Bombina bombina; assembly: GCF_027579735.1. NCBI lineage: Eukaryota > Metazoa > Chordata > Amphibia > Anura > Bombinatoridae > Bombina > Bombina bombina. The sequence continues at coordinate 152,333,831 of NC_069510.1, read as the reverse complement.
CCTGAACGTCCTGCAACCAGGCTTCAGAGGAGAGAGACAATCTGCCCCCTACTTGGTCCGGAGACCGGTCGGAGGCCGCCCCTTCATGCCGACTTTGTCTTGGCGGGCTTCTTGTTCTGCTTTGACTTATTCCAAGACTGAACAGTCTTCCAAGTTCCCTTGGACTGATCCGCTTTCGAGGCGGGCTGCTGGCGCTGGGCCTTGTCCGCACAAAAGGGACAAAAAGTAGATCCTTTAGGCTTAGCCTTCTTATCCTGCGGTAAGAAATCTCCCTTGCCTCCCGTAACCGTGGATATGATCGAATCCAAACCTGGAACTAACAGAATCTTTCCCTGAAATGGTAGGGACAACAGCCTCGACTTCGAGGTCACGTCCGCAGACCAAAATTTCAGCCACAGAGCCCTGCGAGCTAAAACTGAAAATCCTGAAACCTTTGCGTTCAGGCGAATAATTTGCATATTGGCGTCATAAATTAAAGAATTGGCTACCCTTAAGGCCTTAATCTTATCCTGTATCTTGTCAATGGGAGTCTCCCTTTTGACCATCTCACACAGGGATTCACACCAATATGTCGCAGCTCTGGCAAACGCTGCTACAGCCGCTGCCGGTTGAAAAACAAACCCTGTGTGTTGAAACATTTTCCTTAACATGTTTTCTAACTTTTTATCCTTGGGCTCTTTAAACAACGAACTATCCATGAGAGGAATAGTCATCCACTTTGCGAGCGTGGAAATAGCAACGTCCAACTTAGAGACAGTCCCCCACAGCTCGAGCCGAGAGTCCGGGACAAGGAACAGTTTCTTAAATAATATTAGCCATCTTAACAGGAACCGGGAAGGTCTGGGGCACCACCCTGTCCTCGTATACCTTATCAAGCTTAGGAATCGAAGGTTCCTCCGGAAGCTTTGGTTCCAGAACCTCCAGAGTAGCAAGCACCTGCTTCAGCAAAAAGCGCAAATTCTCCATCCTAAACCTACAGTCAGGCTCCTCTGCAGCCGGAGGATGAGATGACAAGGACTCCGACCCAGAGGGAGCCTCCTCCGAAGAGTCTGAGTGGGCCTCGTCATCGTATAACGCCTCTGGCAATTCCATAGGCGTAGACGACCCCTGGGCCTGGCCGCTCTGATACGCCCTACGCTTGCGCTTAGCAGAATGTGGTAAGGCATGGATCACTTTCGATACCGCCATTTGCAGTTGATCCGCAAAATCTGACGGCCAACAAATCTCTCCCGTAGGCGTAACGGTTGGACCTTGGGGCGCTGCATGTGCACTCAGAGATGAAAGCAGGGAACGCACCTCATGGGACGGGGAACCCTCAGAGGTGGACGGCTCAGTAGTACTAGACATCCCTTTATTTTTAGATGTCGCAACCTTATCGAGGCATGTGGAACAAAGTTGAGCAGGCTGATTTACAAGAACCTCCTCACAATAAACACAGGCATGAGACTTTGATAAAGAGGGAGTACCCTCCAACGCATCAGAGTCCTCCATAGCTTGGGCTTATTATGGACTAGACAATTTAATAAACAGGCACCTTTATACTTCAATGGCCAGGGCACTCACCAACTCCTATGACCTGGAATACAGAAACCGTTCGTCTCCTGCGCCGCAAATCAACAGAGGAAGTTGAGACTGCCACAGCCGGTCACATGGGATGCCTCGCAGGACCGCCCCTGCACTAAGGAGAAATGCACCAAAACCGGCAGCGTAAATACTCCCGGAAGTCAACCTGAAAGTTCCACCATTGCCAGAGACTCATCTCATACATAACGCAGCAATAACACAATAAACAATATCATGTATAAACCCCCCCTGTTCAATAATCCCCTTACCAGGAATATTAACCCTTGATTCTCTAAGATAAAAGGCGCCACACTGTGACCATGTCTTCTGTGTTATCATTATGTATAAAAATGAAACGATCTTACAAGAATCTATGCCGTGGAATAGGAACACAGCCCTTCAAGTGTGACAGGTAGAAGCACTGCTCCTGACATGGACTTGAGTGTAGAAAGCAGGCAGCAACGCTAATTGCTTGTGGAGCTGTTAATATGAGTCGGGATGGTTTTGTAGAAAGACTCTCCTTGCATCTCCGGACCCTAACTTTCACCCAGGCACTCACTGAGAGGCTGACAGGATTACTTAAAACTCCAGTCCCATTCCAAAGAGGACTACCCTCCATAAGAGACTACTCTGAATCATTGGCACTTCTCTGCCATCCTCCTGTGCCGAAAGGCAAAGTATGACTGGGGGATGAGGGGAGTGGGGAAGGTATTTAAGCCTCTGGCTGGGGTGTCTTTGCCTCCACCTGGTGGCCAGGTTCTTTATTCCCAAAAGTAATGAATGAAGCCGTGGACTTTCCTCCCCTTTAGATGGAAAGAGGCACACCAGTCCAAAAGGACCGCGCAGTCTGATGATAAGGCCTTTATGTTCCGAATAGCCATAAGCCCAAGTATCACTACACATTAGCAGACAGAATCACATAACAAACATGATTAAAGTCTCCCCTGTTCAATAACCCCACAGGAAATATTAACCCTTGATTCCATAAGATAAAGGAGTCCCACTGGGACCCTGACTTCTTTCGTTAACATTACATTCACATATTGAAATAAAATGAAACAATCTTACTGGAATCTACGCCGTGGAACAGGAACACGGCCCTTCAAGTGTGACAGATAGTAGAATCGCTTCTGACATGAACTTGAGTGAATAAAGGCAGGCAGTGAAACTTGTCAACGCTGATTGCCAAGGAGCTGTTAATATGAGTCGGGATGGTTTCGCAGAAACGACACTCCCTGCTTCTCCGGACTCTAACTTTCATCCATTCACTCACTGAGAGGCTGATAGGATTACTTAAAACTCCAGTCCCATTTCGAAGAGTACTACCCTCCATAAAAGACTATTTTCAATCTTCTGACACTTCTTTGACAACCTCCTGTGACGAAAGGCAAAGAATGACTGGAGGATGAGGGAAGTGGGAGGAGTATTTAAGCCTTTGGCTGGGGTGTCTTTACCTCCTCCTGGTGGCCAGGTTCTGAATTCCCAAAAGTAATGAATGCAGCTGTGGACTCTTCCCGTTTAGGAAGAAAATATGGGTTTCATGTCTCTTTAAAGTAAATGTGTGCAGATTTAAAGGGATAAGAAACCCAAAAAATTATTTTGTGATTCAGACAGAACATAGAATTTTTAAGTTTCAGTTTTACTTTGATAATCACATTTGCTTTGTTCCCATGATATTCTGTGTTAAAGAGATATCTAGGTAGCTGTCTGCAGCACTACATGACAGGAAACAGTGCTGCCTTCTAGTGCAAATGGATAACTTCTACCAAACAGTGCTTTAGACACGTGCAGGCTCCTTAGCTTACGTCCCTGCGTTTCAACAAAAGATACAAAAAGAATGAAGAACATTTGATAATAGAAGTAAATCACCAAGTTTAAAATGATATGCTGTATCTAAATCGTGAAAGAAAAAGTAGTGTTTTATGTCCCTTTAAGAAGTGCAGGGTTTACTTATTTTTTATATAATTGTGCAGGGTTTTTGTTTTTTTAAATTAGTAATATTTAACAGTTGTAGTTAAAGGGACATGAAACCCAAAATATTTTTTCATGATTCAGATAGAAAATGATTTACTCCTATTATCTAATTTGCTTCAGTCTTTAGATATCCTTTGTTGAAGAAATAGCAATACACATGATTAAGCCAATCACACAAGGCATCTATGTGCAGCCACCAATCAGAAGCTACTGAACCTATTTAGATGTGCTTTTCAACAAATTAGGTTATAGAAATACATTGGAAAGTTGTTTAAAATTGTATTCTCTTTCTAAACCATGAAAGAAAGAAAACTTGGGCTTCTTCTCCCTTTAAGATTTTCCGCATTCTGCAGTGCTTTAAAGGCATCTGCATTCTGCACTACAGACTGTTAAATATTTACCTTCCGACTTTCCTTTAAAAAATGTTTTTAATGAGGGGCAGTACAGCCAATCATAAGCTGTACAGTCAGCGTCATAGCCTAGACAACATAGGCATCTATGGATCTATTTTATTCTCTATATATCTATATTGTAAACAGGGGGCTGGCGACGAGGGTCAGCAAGGAGCCCCCGATGAGGTGCTAAAAAAGCATTTAAAGCACTGAAGACAACTCTTGTACTGTCACTTTGGGGCGTAACAAGGAAAAAGATTCTACCTATAAGGGTACTGGCTACTGAAGAGGCTGAGAAACGCTGGTATATGGGACCATTCCATATGGTCATAGACAGAGCCTAATGCCAGGGCAAGTTCTGTGCAGTTTACCCTGCAGTTAAATGGCTGTGCCTGTCAGTTTTCTACTCTAGTCTCATCCCCAATAGAAAAACTGACAGATCACAGGAGCTCCCTTTTGTAAACCAATTCATGCTTCTCATTTGTTAGGTTAAAGGTTAAATTGCTGACCTCTGACCTCCTGCTTAGCAGTCTCTCCCTTTTTCTGTATAGCTTTATTCCTTGGCTGTATTTACATGGATTAGTGTCCTTTCACGCTAAGAAGGAATCCGTTCATAGCCAATGCCTTAGTCCTGGTCATACAAAAACCAGCCACAGTTATTCAGCTGGAGACAATGGCTGTATTGTGGCTTTACAAACCTCTAACCAGACTCTGGCAAGTCTTGTCCCTTCTTCCCAAGACAATGGGGCTAGAAAACCTTATCATGCGTTGCACTGAAAGCAAACAAAGCCAGCATACTGTGAGTCTGATGAGGATGTCAGGCTCCTGAAGGGGGAAAAAGATAAATCAACAAAAAAATAGGGGTGTCTGTGTGTTTGTAAATCTGTATTCTCCTAACTCAAACAGTATTCTACACCTCGCTGTAATACTAGGGGCCCTGCCAACCAGTAGCAAAGAACATGAACTATTAAAGGGACATGAAACCCATATTCTTTATTTCATGATTCAGAGAGAGCATGACATCATTCCAGCTTACTTCTGTTAATTTGTTTCATTGTTTTGGTATCTTTTGTTGAAAAACATACCTAGGTAGGTTCAAGAGCTGTTGATTGGTGGCTAAACATGCCACAGGTTATTGGGTAACCCAATTGCATTGCTGATTCCTCAACAAAGGATACCAAGAGAATGAAGCAAATTAAATAGAAATTCAAGGGACATGATACCCAAATGTTGAAGCACACAAAAGTGATGCAGCATAACTGTAAAAAGCTGACTAGAAAATCTCACCTTTTACTTTAATTTCCTCAGTAGCCACATCCCATTTTAAAGGTACTTTAAGCAGCCAATCCAGTCCCAGAACTTGCAAGGGAGTGTGCATTTGGCATGTGCAGGCACAGTCATGTTATTTCCCACCTCAGTTAAAGGAAATTTACTATGAAATCTCACAAGATTTCAGTGAAATTTAATGAGATCACAGTAAAGCAAAGCAGGACCTCAGCACTATACAACATGAAAAGAAGTTATATGAACTTATACAACATGAGAACAAGTTATAGAAACTTATACAACATGAGAATAAGTTATAGGAACTTATACAACATGAGAAGAAGTAATAGGAACTTATACAACAAGAGAAGAAGTTATAGGAACTTATACAACAAGAGAAGAAGTTATAGGAACTTATACAACAAGAGAAGAAGTTATAGGAACTTATGCAACAAGAGAAGAAGTTATAGGAACTTATGCAACAAGAGAAGAAGTAATAGGAACTTATACAACAAGAGAAGAAGTAATAGGAACTTATACAACAAGAGAATAAGTTATAGGAACTTATACAACATGAGAAGAAGTAATAGGAACTTATGCAACAAGAGAAGAAGTAATAGGAACTTATACAACAAGAGAATAAGTTATAGGAACTTATACAACAAGAGAAGAAGTAATAGGAACTTATGCAACATGAGAAGAAGTAATAGGAACTTATGCAACAAGAGAAGAAGTAATAGGAACTTATACAACATGAGAAGAAGTAATAGGAACTTATACAACAAGAGAAGAAGTTATAGGAACTTATGCAACAAGAGAAGAAGTAATAGGAACTTATACAACAAGAGAATAAGTTATAGGAACTTATACAACATGAGAAGAAGTAATAGGAACTTATACAACATGAGAAGAAGTAATAGGAACTTATGCAACAAGAGAAGAAGTTATAGGAACTTATACAACAAGAGAATAAGTTATAGGAATTTATACAACATGAGAAGTAATATGAACTTATGCAACAAGAGAAGAAGTAATAGGAACGTATGCAACAAGAGAAGAAGTAATAGGAACTTATGCAACAAGAGAAGAAGTAATAGGAACTTATGCAACAAGAGAAGAAGTAATAGGAACTTATACAACATGAGAAGAAGTAACAGGAACTTATGCAACAAGAGAAGAAGTTATAGGAACTTATACAACAAGAGAAGAAGTTATAGGAACTTATACAACAAGAGAAGAAGTTATAGGAACTTATACAACAAGAGAAGAAGTAATAGGAACTTATACAACATGAGAAGAAGTAACAGGAACTTATGCAACAAGAGAAGAAGTTATAGGAACTTATACAACAAGAGAAGAAGTTATAGGAACTTATACAACAAGAGAAGAAGTAATAGGAACTTATACAACATGAGAAGAAGTAACAGGAACATATGCAACAAGAGAAGAAGTAATAGGAACCTATACAACATGAGAAGTAATAGGAACTTATAAAACATGAGAAGTAATAGGAATGTATGCAACAAGAGAAGAATTAATAGGAACTTATACAACATGAGAATAAGTAACATGAACTTATACAACAAGAGAATAAGTAATAAGAACTTATACAACAAAATAAGAAGTTATATGAACTTATACAACAAGATAAGTAATAGGAACTTATACAACATGAGAAGAAATTATAGGAACTTATACAACATGAGAAGAAGAGGTTATAGGAACGTATACAACAAGTGAAGAAGTAATAGGAACTTATGCAACAAGAGAATAAGTTATAGGAACTTATACAACAAGAGAAGAAGTAATAGGAACTTATACACTGCACTTTCTCCTTGCACTCACACACTGCTCTACACCACAAGTATAGCGCTCGCACCTTCACTGTGCACTTAAAGTCACTTGAAACGAAAGCTCAGCAAGAGTTTGGTTCATAGGCTCTAATAACTACATTAACCCAAAGACTTTACAGCATAGGGAAACCCAACATTTAGCCACCGTGGACTCTGTAGAGGAATCAGCTGTTGGTTTATACACAATGAGTACCATGATGCCAGAAACGGAACATAATAATAATACTATAGACGAAGAGGTACGAACCCTATTTGTCAGTGGCCTCCCAAATGACATCAAACCAAGAGAACTTTACTTGCTTTTTTGACCATTTAAGTGAAAGGGGTATGAAGGATCACTGATTAAGCTAACATCAAAACAGCCTGTTGGTTTTGTCACCTTTGACAATAGAGCTGGTGATGAAGCTGCAAAGAATGCACTAAATGGCATCCGTTTTGACCCAGAAAAGCCACAGACTTTACGGCTAGAGTTTGCAAAGGCCAACACAAAAATGGCAAAGAACAAACTAATGGCTACACCCAACCCCACTATCCTCCACCCTGCACTTGGAGCACACTTCATTGCACGAGATCCATACGACCTGACAAGTGCTGCACTTATCCCAGCGTCACCAGAAGGCTGGGCTCCCTACCCACTATACACCACAGAACTGACACCAGCCATCCCACATGCTGTATTCACATATCCAGCTGCAGCGGCTGCTGCTGCAGCACTTCACGCTCAGATGCGCTGGTATCCTCCTTCAGAAGCTACCCAGCAAGGATGGAAGTCTCGCCAATTCTGCTAAAGCTTTTTCGATGTACCAGGTACGAACGGGTTGGATTTGAACTTCTGAAACTTTCCAATATGTAATCCAACATGGAGCCTTTCCTCCATTTCCATGAACAGTCTCAAAATACAAAAGCCTGGACAGGACAGTCTTCCACCAGTAGAAATAGGTTTATTTCCTGATTGCCTTGTCAGGTCGTTGTGACTGAACACTGGGGCAAAACGAGACTTGAACAAGACAATGTCCAGTTAATTTCTGTAACCAGAAGGATTTTCTTTTGCATGTTGGTTTTTCTGGCATGAATAGACTATTTAAGTAGTGTGCGTGTGTAAAATCTGCTTCTGTGAAAGCATGACTAAATGTCTTGCTTACCCCACAAACTCCAAAACGTACTGTTCTGGTTAATCAACATCCACTTTGTCCCTACATCTTTATCGGAGAGTTTTAGTTCTTGCCAAATGTAATGCAACCTTAAGGGGAAACAGAGTAAAAACATAATTTATGCTTACCTGATAAATTTATTTCTCTTGTGGTGTATCCAGTCCACGGATCATCCATTACTTGTGGGATATTCTCCTTCCCAACAGGAAGCTGCAAGAGGATCACCCACAGCAGAGCTGTCTATATAGCTCCTCCCCTAACTGCCACCTCCAGTCATTCGACTGAAGACAAGCAAGAGAAAGGAGAAACCATAGGGTGCCGTGGTGACTGTAGTTTAAAAAAAATATATACCTGCCTTAAAATGACAGGGCGGGCCGTGGACTGGAAACACCACAAGAGAAATAAATTTATCAGGTAAGCATAAAACATAATTTATGCTTACCTGATAAATTCCTTTCTTCTGTAGTGTGATCAGTCCACGGGTCATCATTACTTCTGGGATATTACTCCTCCCCAACAGGAAGTGCAAGAGGATTCACCCAGCAGAGCTGCATATAGCTCCTCCCCTCTACGTCACTCCCAGTCATTCGACCAAGGACCAACGAGAAAGGAGAAGCCAAGGGTGAAGTGGTGACTGGAGTATAATTTAAAAAATATTTACCTGCCTTAAAAAACAGGGCGGGCCGTGGACTGATCACACTACAGAAGAAAGGAATTTATCAGGTAAGCATAAATTATGTTTTCTTCTGTTAAGTGTGATCAGTCCACGGGTCATCATTACTTCTGGGATACCAATACCAAAGCAAAAGTACACGGATGACGGGAGGGATAGGCAGGCTCTTTATACAGAAGGAACCACTGCCTGAAGAACCTTTCTCCCAAAAATAGCCTCCGAGGAAGCAAAAGTGTCAAATTTGTAAAATTTGGAAAAAGTATGAAGCAAAGACCAAGTTGCAGCCTTGCAAATCTGTTCAACAGAGGCCTCATTCTTAAAGGCCCAAGTGGAAGCCACAGCTCTAGTAGAATGAGCTGTAATTCTTTCAGGAGGCTGCTGTCCAGCAGTCTCATAGGCTAAACGAATTATGCTACGAAGCCAGAAAGAAAGAGAGGTAGCAGAAGCCTTTTGACCTCTCCTCTGACCAGAGTAAACGACAAACAGGGAAGACGTTTGTCGAAATTCCTTAGTTGCCTGTAAATAAAACTTTAGGGCACGAACTACATCCAGATTGTGCAGAAGACGTTCCTTCTTCGAAGAAGGATTTGGACACAAAGAAGGAACAACAATCTCTTGATTGATATTCCTGTTAGTGACTACCTTAGGTAAGAACCCAGGTTTAGTACGCAGAACTACCTTATCCGAATGAAAAATCAAATAAGGAGAATCACAATGTAGGGCTGATAACTCAGAGACTCTTCGAGCCGAGGAAATAGCCATTAAAAATAAAACTTTCCAAGATAACAACTTTATATCAATGGAATGAAGGGGTTCAAACGGAACGCCTTGTAAAATGTTAAGAACAAGGTTTAAACTCCATGGCGGAGCAACAGTTTTAAACACAGGCTTAATCCTGGCCAAAGCCTGACAAAAAGCCTGAACGTCTGGAACTTCTGACAGACGTTTGTGCAACAGAATGGACAGAGCTGAGATCTGTCCCTTTAATGAACTAGCAGATAAACCCTTTTCTAAACCTTCTTGTAGAAAAGACAATATCCTAGGAATCCTAACCTTACTCCAAGAGTAACCTTTGGATTCGCACCAATATAGGTATTTACGCCATATCTTATGGTAAATCCTTCTGGTAACAGGCTTCCTAGCCTGTATTAGGGTATCAATAACTGACTCAGAAAAACCACGTTTTGATAAAATCAAGCGTTCAATTTCCAAGCAGTCAGCTTCAGAGAAGTTAGATTTTGATGTTTGAAAGGACCCTGTATCAGAAGGTCCTGTTTCAGAGGTAGAGACCAAGGTGGACAGGATGACATGTCCACCAGGTCTGCATACCAAGTCCTGCGTGGCCATGCAGGTGCTATTAGAATAACTGATGCTCTCTCCTGTTTGATTCTGGCAATCAATCGAGGAAGCATCGGGAAGGGTGGAAACACGTAAGCCATCCTGAAGTCCCAAGGTGCTGTCAGGGCATCTATCAGGACTGCTCCTGGATCCCTGGATCTGGACCCGTAACGAGGAAGCTTGGCGTTCTGTCGAGACGCCATGAGATCTATCTCTGGTTTGCCCCACTGATGAAGTATTTGGGCAAAGACCTCCGGATGAAGTTCCCACTCCCCCGGATGAAAAGTCTGACGACTTAAGAAATCCGCCTCCCAGTTCTCCACTCCCGGGATGTGGATTGCTGACAGGTGGCAAGAGTGAAACTCTGCCCAGCGAATTATCTTTGTTACTTCCATCATTGCTAGGGAGCTTCTTGTCCCTCCCTGATGGTTGATGTAAGCTACAGTCGTGATGTTGTCCGACTGAAACCTGATGAACCCCCGAGTTATCAACTGGGGCCAAGCCAGGAGGGCATTGAGAACTGCTCTCAATTCCAGAATGTTTATTGGTAGGAGACTCTCCTCCTGACTCCATTGTCCCTGAGCCTTCAGAGAATTCCAGACGGCACCCCAACCTAGAAGGCTGGCGTCTGTTGTTACAATTGTCCAGTCTGGCCTGCTGAATGGCATCCCCCTGGACAGATGTGGCCGAGAAAGCCACCATAGAAGAGAATTTCTGGTCTCTTGATCCAGATTCAGAGAAGGGGACAAGTCTGAGTAATCCCCATTCCACTGACTTAGCATGCACAGTTGCAGTGGTCTGAGGTGTAAGCGTGCAAAGGGTACTATGTCCATTGCCGCTACCATCAAGCCAATTACCTCCATGCATTGAGCCACTGACGGTTGTTGAATGGAATGAAGGGTGCGGCAAGCACTTTGAAGTCTTGTTAACCTGTCTTCTGTCAGGTAAATCTTCATTTCTACAGAATCTATTAGAGTCCCCAGAAAGGGAACTCTTGTGAGTGGAACGAGTGAACTTTTCTTTTCGTTCACCTTCCATCCATGTGACCTTAGAAATGCCAGTACTAACTCTGTATGAGACTTGGCAGTTTGAAAGCTTGAAGCTTGTATCAGAATGTCGTCTAGGTACGGAGCTACCGAGATTCCCCGCGGTCTTAGTACCGCCAGAAGAGCACCCAGAACCTTTGTGAAGATTCTTGGAGCTGTAGCCAATCCGAATGGAAGAGCTACAAACTGGTAATGCCTGTCTAGGAAGGCAAACCTTAGGTACCGGTAAAGATCTTTGTGAATCGGTATGTGAAGGTAAGCATCCTTTAAATCCACTGTGGTCATGTACTGACCCTTTTGGATCATGGGTAAAATTGTCCGAATAGTCTCCATCTTGAACGATGGAACTCTTAGGAATTTGTTTAGGATCTTTAAGTACAGGATTGGTCTGAAAGTTCCCTCTTTTTTGGGGACCACAAACAGATTTGAGTAAAACCCTTGTCCCTGTTCCGACCGTGGAACTGGATGGATTACTCCCATTAACAAAAGCTCTTGTACGCAGCGTAGAAACGCCTCTTTCTTTGTTTGGTTTGTTGACAACCTTGACAGATGAAATCTCTCTCTTGGAGGAGAGTATTTGAAGTCCAGAAGGTATCCCTGAGATATTATCTCTAGCGCCCAGGGATCCTGGACATCTCTTGCCCAAGCCTGGGCGAAGAGAGAAAGTCTGCCCCCCACTAGATCCGATCCCGGATCGGGGGCCCTCAATTCATGCTGTTTTAGGGGCAGCAGCAGGTTTCTTGGCCTGCTTGCCCTTGTTCCAAGACTGGTTAGGTCTCCAGCCTTGTCTGTAGCGAGCAACAGATCCTTCTTGTTTTGGAGCAGAGGAAGTTGATGCTGCTCCTGCTTTGAAATTCCGAAAGGAACGAAAATTAGACTGTCTGGCCTTAGGTTTGGCCCTGTCTTGAGGCAGGGCGTGGCCTTTACCTCCTGTAATGTCAGCGATAATTTCTTTCAAACCAGGCCCAAATAAGGTCTGCCCTTTAAAAGGTATATTAAGTAATTTAGACTTAGAAGTAACATCAGCTGACCAGGATTTTAGCCACAGTGCTCTGCGTGCCTGAATGGCGAATCCTGAATTCTTAGCCGTGAGTTTAGTTAAATGTACTACGGCCTCCGAAATGAATGAATTAGCTAGTTTAAGGACTCTAAGCTTGTCCGTAATGTCATCCAGAGTAGCTGAATTAATGGTCTCTTCCAGCGACTCAAACCAGAATGCCGCCGCAGCCGTGACCGGCGCAATGCATGCAAGGGGTTGCAATATAAAACCTTGTTGAACAAACATTTTCTTAAGGTAACCCTCTAACTTTTTATCCATTGGATCTGAAAAGGCACAGCTATCCTCCACCGGGATAGTGGTACGCTTAGCTAAAGTAGAAACTGCTCCCTCCACCTTAGGGACCGTCTGCCATAAGTCCTGTGTGGTGGCGTCTATTGGAAACATTTTTCTAAATATCGGAGGGGGTGAGAACGGTACACCGGGTCTATCCCACTCTTTAGTAATAATTTCAGTTAGTCTTTTAGGTATAGGAAAAACGTCGGTACTCGTTGGTACCGCAAAATATTTATCCAACCTACACATTTTCTCTGGTATTGCAACTGTGTTACAATCATTCAGAGCCGCTAACACCTCCCCTAGTAATACACGGAGGTTCTCCAGCTTAAATTTAAAATTTGAAATATCTGAATCCAATCTGTTTGGATCAGAACCGTCAGCCGCAGACAGAAGCTCTCCGTCCTCATGTTCTGCAAGCTGTGACGCAGTATCTGACATGGCCCTAGTATTATCAGCGCACTCTGTTCTCACCCCAGAGTGATCACGCTTGCCTCTTAGTTCTGGTAATCTAGCCAAAACTTCAGTCATAACAGTAGCCATATCTTGTAATGTTATCTGTAATGGCCGCCCAGATGTACTGGGCGCCACAATATCGCGCACCTCCCGAGCGGGAGATGCAGGTACTGACACGTGAGGAGAGTTAGTCGGCATAACTCTCCCCTCGCTGTTTGGTGAAATTTGTTCAATTTGTACAGATTGACTTTTATTTAAAGTAGCATCAATACAGTTAGTACATACATTTCTATTGGGCTCCACTTTGGCATTGGAACAAATAACACACTAGCAAATAAACTTGCACCTTGGAATACAATTCTAGTAAAATATTATGAAAACGTACTGTGCCTATAAGAAGCACAGAAGATTTATGACAGTTGAAAATTAATAAACTGAAACAGTTATAGCATCAATGCTTGTAAACAACACAACTTTAGCAAAGGTTTGTTCCCTTTAGCAAAAGACAACTAACTCTGATAGCAGAAAAAAAAAAAATTACAGAATAAACGTTTTTTATCACAGTCAACTACAATCTCACAGCTCTGTGAGAATTACCTCCCTCAAAACAAGTTTTGAAGACCCCTGAGTTCTGTAGAGATGAACCGGATCATGCAGGAAATACAATGAGCTGCTGACTGAAATTTTTTGATGCGTAGCAAAAGCGCCAATAAACGGCCCCTCCCCCTCACACACAACAGTGAGAGAGATCAGAAACTGTCAGAAATTAGATCAAGCAACTGCCAAGTGGAAAAATAGTGCCCAAACATTTATTCACTCAGTACCTCAGAAAATGAAAACGATTTTACATTCCAGCAAAAACGTTTAACATAAATTAAGAGTTATTAAAAAGCCTGTTGCTAGTCCCTGCAAAATAGGCTAAAAAGTTTTATGTACACAGTGTAATTCCAGTGAAGTACGATTCCCCAGAATACTGAAGTGTAAAATATACATACATGACATTATATCGGTATGGCAGGATTTTCTCATCAATTCCATTGTCAGAAAATAAAAGCTGCTACATACCTCTTTGCAGATTAATCTGCCCGCTGTCCCCTGATCTGAAGTTTACCTCTCCTCAGATGGCCGAGAAACAGCAATATGATCTTAACTACTCCGGCTAAAATCATAGTAAAAAACTCTGGTAGATTCTTCTTCAAACTCTGCCAGAGAGGTAATAACACACTCCGGTGCTATTATAAAATAATAAACTTTTGATTGAAGATATAAAACTAAGTATAATCACCATAGTCCTCTCACACATCCTATCTAGTCGTTGGGTGCAAGAGAATGACTGGGAGTGACGTAGAGGGGAGGAGCTATATGCAGCTCTGCTGGGTGAATCCTCTTGCACTTCCTGTTGGGGAGGAGTAATATCCCAGAAGTAATGATGACCCGTGGACTGATCACACTTAACAGAAGAAATTATGTTTTCTCTTGTAAGGTGTATCCAGTCCACGGATCATCCATTACTTGTGGGATACCAATACCAAAGCTAAAGTACACGGATGAAGGGAGGGACAAGGCAGGTACTTAAACGGAAGGTACCACTGCCTGTAAACCTTTCTCCCAAAAATAGCCTCCGAAGAAGCAAAAGTATCAAATTTATAAAACTTTGAAAAAGTATGAAGCGAAGACCAAGTCGCCGCCTTGCAAATCTGTTCAACAGAAGCCTCATTTTTAAAAGCCCATGTGGAAGCTACAGCTCTAGTAGAATGAGCTGTAATCCTTTCAGGAGGCTGCTGGCCAGCAGTCTCATAAGCTAAGCGTATTATACTTCTTAGCCAAAAAGAAAGAGAAGTTGCCGAAGCCTTTTGGCCTCTCCTCTGTCCAGAGTAGACAACAAACAAAGCAAATGTTTGACGAAAATCTTTAGTAGCTTGTAAATAAAACTTTAAAGCACGAACCACGTCAAGATTGTGTAATAGACGTTCCTTCTTTGAAGAAGGATTAGGACACAATGACGGAACAACAATCTCCTGATTGATATTCTTATTAGATACCACCTTAGGTAAAAACCCAGGTTTGGTACGCAAAATTACCTTATCTGCATGGAAGATCAGATAAGGGGAATCACACTGTAAGGCAGATAACTCGGAAACTCTACGAGCCGAGGAAATACTTACCAAAAACAGAACTTTCCAAGATAAAAGCTTGATATCTATGGAAAGAAGAGGTTCAAACGGAACCCCTTGGAGAACTTTAAGAACCAAATTTAAACTCCATGGCGGAGCAACTGGTTTAAACACAGGCTTGATTCTAACTAAAGCCTGACAAAAAGCCTGAACGTCTGGAGCATCCGCCAGACGCTTGTGCAAAAGAATAGACAGAGCAGAAATCTGTCCCTTTAAGGAACTAGCTGACAATCCCTTTTCCAATCCTTCTTGGAGAAAAGATAATATCCTGGGAATCCTGACTTTACTCCATGAGTAACCCTTAGATTCACACCAATAAAGATATTTACGCCATATCTTATGATAGATTTTCCTGGTGACAGGCTTTCGTGCCTGAATTAAGGTATCAATGACTGACTCGGAGAAGCCACGCTTTGATAAAATCAAGCATTCAATCTCCAGGCAGTCAGTCTCAGAGAAATTAGATTGGGATGGTTAAAAGGACCCTGAAGTAGAAGGTCCTGTCTCAGAGGCAGAGTCCATGGTGGAAGGGATGACATGTCCACCAGATCTGCATACCAAGTCCTGCGTGGCCACGCAGGTGCTATCAAAATCACAGATGCTCTCTCCTGCTTGGCAATCAGACGAGGGAGCAGAGGAAACGGTGGAAACAGATAAGCCAGGTTGAAGGACCAAGGCGCTGCTAGAGCATCTATCAGCGTTGCCTTGGGATCCCTGGACCTGGATCTGTAACAAGGAAGTTTGGCGTTCTGGCGAGACGCCATGAGATCCAGCTCTGGTTTGCCCCAACATTGAACCAATTGTGCAAACACCTCCGGATGGAGTTCCCACTCCCCCGGATGAAAAGTCTGTCGACTTAGAAAATCCGCCTCCCAGTTCTCTACACCTGGGATATGGATAGCTGATAGATGGGAAGAGTGAATCTCTGCCCAACGAATTATCTTTGAAACTTCCAGCATCGCTAGGGAACTCCTTGTTCCCCCTTGATGGTTGATGTAAGCCACAGTCGTGATGTTGTCCGACTGAAATCTGATGAACCTCATTGTCGCTAGCTGAGGCCAAGCCTGAAGAGCATTGAATATCGCTCTTAGTTCCCGAATGTTTATTGGAAGGAGGGTCTCCTCCTGAGTCCACGATCCCTGAGCCTTCAGGGAGTTCCAGACTGCCCCCCAGCCTAGAAGGCTGGCATCTGTCGTTACTATTGTCCAATCTGGCCTGTGGACAGATGGGCCCGAGATAGCCACCAGAGAAGAGAATCCCTGGTCTCTTGATCCAGATTTAGTAGAGGGGACAAATCGGTGTAATCCCCATTCCACTGACTGAGCATGCAGAGTTGCAGCGGCACTATGTCCATTGCCGCTACCATTAAGCCGATTACTTCCATACACTGAGCCACCGAAGGGCGAGAAGTAGAATAAAGAACACGGCAAGAATTTAGAAGTTTTGATAACCTGGTCTCTGTCAGGTAAATCCTCATTTCTACAGAATCTATCAGAGTTCCCAGAAAGGAAACTCTTGTGAGAGGGGATAGAGAACTCTTCTCTTCGTTCACTTTCCACCTGTGCGACCTCAGAAATGCCAGAACTATGTCCGTATGAGACTTGACAATTTGGAAATTTGACGCCTGTATCAGAATATCATCTAAATAAGGGGCCACTGCTATGCCCCGCGGCCTTAGCCGCCAGAAGTGACCCCAGAACCTTCGTAAAGATTCTTGGAGCTGTAGCTAACCCAAAGGGAAGAGCTACAAACTGGTAATGCCTGTCCAGGAAGGCAAACCTGAGAAACTGATGATGATCTTTGTGAATCGGAATGTGAAGATAAGCATCCTTTAAATCCACTGTAGTCATGTATTGACCCTCCTGGATCATAGGTAGGATGGTACGAATAGTCTCCATCTTGAATGATGTTACCCTGAGAAATTTGTTTAGGATCTTGAGATCTAAGATTGGTCTGAAGGTTCCCTCTTTTTTGGGAACCACAAACAGATTTGAATAGAAGCCTTGTCCCTGTTCCTCCTTTGGAACTGGGTGGATCACTCCCATAACTTGGAGGTCTTGAACACAATGTAAGAATGCCTCTCTCTTTATCTGGTTTGCAGATAATTGTGAAAGGTGAAATCTCCCTTTTGGAGGGGAAGCTTTGAAGTCCAGAAGATATCCCTGGGATACAATTTCCAACGCCCAGGGATCCTGGACATCTCTTGCCCAAGCCTGTGCAAAGAGAGAAAGTCTGCCCCCTACTAGATCCGTTACCGGATCGGGGGCCAATCCTTCATGCTGTCTTAGAGGCAGCAGCAGGCTTTTTGGCCTGTTTACCTTTGTTCTAAGCCTGGTTAGGTCTCTAGACCGACTTGGACTGGGCAAAAGTTCCCTCTTGTTTTGTATTAGAGGAAGTTGATGCAGCGCTCGTCTTAAAGTTTCGAAAGGCACGAAAATTAGTCTGTTTGGCCCTCGATTTATTAGACCTGTCCTGAGGGAGGGCATGACCTTTTCCTCCCGTGATATCAGAAATGATCTCCTTCAAACCAGGCCCGAATAGGGTCTGCCCCTTGAAGGGAATATTAAGAAGCTTAGACTTTGAAGTAACGTCAGCTGACCATGCTTTAAGCGATAGCGCCCTACGCGCCTGAATAGCAAAACCAGAATTCTTAGCCGTTAGTTTAATCAAATGAACAATGGCATCAGAAAAAAATGAATTGGCTAGCTTAAGTGCTCTAAGCTTGTCAAGTATATCGTCCAATGGGGTCTCTACCTGTAAAGCCTCTTCCAGAGACTCAAACCAGAAGGCTGCAGCAGCAGTGACTGGGGCAATGCATGCAAGAGGCTGTAGAACAAAACCTTGTTGAATAAACATTTTCTTAAGGTAACCCTCTAACTTTTTATCCATTGGATCTAAGAAAGCACAACTGTCCTCGACGGGGATAGTAGTACGCTTAGCTAGGGTAGAAACTGCTCCCTCCACCTTAGGGACCATTTGCCATAAGTCCTGTGTGGCGGCATCTATTAGAAACAATTTCTTAAAAATAGGAGGGGGAGAGAACAGTACACCTGGTCTATCCCATTCCTTAGTAATAATTTCTGAAAACCTTTTAGGTATTGGAAAAACATCAGTGTAAACAGGCACTGCATAGTATTTATCCAATCTGCACAATTTATCTGGCACTGCAATGGTGTCACAGTCATTCAGAGTAGCTAAAACCTCCCTGAGCAACACGCGGAGGTGTTCAAGCTTAGATTTAAATGTTGCCATATCAGAATCAGGTTGAATCATCTTCCCTGAGTCAGAAACATCACCCACAGAAAGAAGCTCTCCTTCCTCAGCTTCTGCATATTGTGAGGGGGTATCAGACATAGCTACTAAAGCGTCAGAGTGCTCTGTATTTCTTCTAACCCCAGAGCTGTCTCGCTTTCCTCGTAACCCAGGTAGTCTGGATAATACCGCTGACAGTGTATTATACATGACTGCCGCCATGTCTTGTAAAGTAAACGCCATGGGCGCGCTAGATGTACTTGGCGCCTCTTGAGCGGGAGTCCCTTGAGCGGGAGTCAAAGACTCTGACACGTGGGGCGAGTTAGTCGGCATAACTTCCCCCTTGTCAGATTCCTCTGGTGATAAATCTTTTAAAGACAGAATATGGTCTTTATAACTTAAAGTGAAATCAGTACATTTGGTACACATTCTAAGAGGGCGTTCCACCATGGCTTCTAAACATAATGAACAAGGAGTTTCCTTTATGTCAGACATGTTTAAACAGACTAGCAATGAGACCAGCAAGCTTGGAAAACACTTTACAGAAAGTTAACAAGCAAAAAATAAAAACGGTACTGAAGAGAAGAAGTAATAGGAACTTATACAACAAAAGAAGAAGTTATAGGAACTTATACAACATGAGAATTAGTAACATGAACTTATACAACATGAGAGGAAGTAATAGGAACTTATACAAGAGAAGAAGTAATAGGAACTTATACAACAAAAGAAGAAGTTATAGAAACTTATGCAACATGAGAAGATGTTATAGGAATTTATACAACATGAGAATAAGTAAATGGAACTTATACAACAAGAGAAGACGTTATAGAAACGTATACAACAAGAGAATAAGTAAGGGGAACTTATGCAACAAGAGAAGTAATAGGAACTTATACAACAAGAGAAGAAGTAATAGGAACTTATACAACAAGAGAAGAAGTAATAGGAACTTATACAACAAGAGAAGAAGTAATAGGAACTTATACAACATGAGAAGAAGTTATAGGAACTTATATAACAAGAGAAGAAGTTATAGGAACTTATGCAACAAGAGAAGAAGTTATAGGAACTTATACAACAAGAGAAGTTGTTATAGGAACTTATACAACATGAGAAGAAGTAATAGGAACGTATACAACAAGAGAAGAAGTTATAGGAATTTATACAAAAAGAGAAGTTATAGGAACTTACACAACATGAGAGGAAGTAATAGGAACTTATACAACATGAGAGGAAGTAATAGGAACTTATACAACAAGAGAAGAAGTAATAGGAACTTATACAACAAGAGAATAAGTTATAGGAACGTATACAACAAGAGAAGAAGTTATAGGAACTTACACAACATGAGAGGAAGTAATAGGAACTTATACAACAAGAGAAGACGTTATAGAAACGTATACAACAAGAGAATAAGTAAGGGGAACTTATGCAACAAGAGAAGTAATAGGAACTTATACAACAAGAGAAGAAGTAATAGGAACTTATATAACAAGAGAAGAAGTTATAGGAACTTATATAACAAGAGAAGAAGTTATAGGAATTTATACAACAAGAGAAGAAGTTATAGGAACTTATACAACAAGAGAAGTTGTTATAGGAACTTATACAACATGAGAAGAAGTAATAGGAACGTATACAACAAGAGAAGAAGTTATAGGAACTTACACAACATGAGAGGAAGTAATAGGAACTTATACAACATGAGAGGAAGTAATAGGAACTTATACAACAAGAGAAGAAGTAATAGGAACTTATACAACAAAAGAAGAAGTAATAGGAACTTATACAACAAGAGAAGAAGTAATAGGAACTTATACAACAAGAGAATAAGTTATAGGAACTTATACAACATGAGAAGAAGTAATAGGAACTTATGCAACAAGAGAAGAAGTAATAGGAACTTATACAACAAGAGAATAAGTTATAGGAACTTATACAACAAGAGAAGAAGTAATAGGAACTTATGCAACATGAGAAGAAGTAATAGGAACTTATGCAACAAGAGAAGAAGTAATAGGAACTTATACAACATGAGAAGAAGTAATAGGAACTTATACAACAAGAGAAGAAGTTATAGGAACTTATACAACAAGAGAAGAAGTTATAGGAACTTATACAACAAGAGAAGAAATAATAGAAACTTATACAAGAGAAGAAGTTATAGGAACTTATACAACATGAGAAGAAGTTAAAGTAACTTATACAACATGAGAAGAAGTTATAGAAACTTATACAACAAGAGAAGAAGTTATAGGAATTTATACAACAAGAGAAGAAGTTATAGGAACTTATACAACATGAGAAGAAGTTATAGGAACTTATACAACAAGAGAAGAAGTTATAGGAAATTATACAACATGAGAAGAAGTTATAGGAAATTATACAACAAGAGCATAATTAATAGGAACTTATGCAACAAGAGAAGTTATAGGAATTTATACAAAAAGAGAAGTAGTTATAGGAATTTATACAACATGAGAAGTAGTTATAGGAACTATCAGGCCTGCAAGGAAATTCACCTGACACTCAAATTGCCTGGCCAGTAGTCTTGGTATGGCGGAAACCAGGGGAAGTGACAGGGTGAAAGTCCAGCAGCCAGAGGTAAGTAGTACGGTACCCAGAGGCAAGGAGATTCCCAGGAAACCTTGCAGCAAGTAGACAGAGGAGGGCACAAACACAGAGGTGTAGTTAGCTGTCCGAATTGGCAAAAGTTATAGGAACTTATACAACAAGAGAAGTTGTTATAGGAACTTATACAACATGAGAAGAAGTAATAGGAACGTATACAACAAGAGAAGAAGTTATAGGAACTTACACAACATGAGAGGAAGTAATAGGAACTTATACAACATGAGAGGAAGTAATAGGAACTTATACAACAAGAGAAGAAGTAATAGGAACTTATACAACAAAAGAAGAAGTAATAGGAACTTATACAACAAGAGAAGAAGTAATAGGAACTTATACAACAAGAGAATAAGTTATAGGAACTTATACAACATGAGAAGAAGTAATAGGAACTTATGCAACAAGAGAAGAAGTAATAGGAACTTATACAACAAGAGAATAAGTTATAGGAACTTATACAACAAGAGAAGAAGTAATAGGAACTTATGCAACATGAGAAGAAGTAATAGGAACTTATGCAACAAGAGAAGAAGTAATAGGAACTTATACAACATGAGAAGAAGTAATAGGAACTTATACAACAAGAGAAGAAGTTATAGGAACTTATACAACAAGAGAAGAAGTTATAGGAACTTATACAACAAGAGAAGAAATAATAGAAACTTATACAAGAGAAGAAGTTATAGGAACTTATACAACATGAGAAGAAGTTAAAGTAACTTATACAACATGAGAAGAAGTTATAGAAACTTATACAACAAGAGAAGAAGTTATAGGAATTTATACAACAAGAGAAGAAGTTATAGGAACTTATACAACATGAGAAGAAGTTATAGGAACTTATACAACAAGAGAAGAAGTTATAGGAAATTATACAACATGAGAAGAAGTTATAGGAAATTATACAACAAGAGCATAATTAATAGGAACTTATGCAACAAGAGAAGTTATAGGAATTTATACAAAAAGAGAAGTAGTTATAGGAATTTATACAACATGAGAAGTAGTTATAGGAACTATCAGGCCTGCAAGGAAATTCACCTGACACTCAAATTGCCTGGCCAGTAGTCTTGGTATGGCGGAAACCAGGGGAAGTGACAGGGTGAAAGTCCAGCAGCCAGAGGTAAGTAGTACGGTACCCAGAGGCAAGGAGATTCCCAGGAAACCTTGCAGCAAGTAGACAGAGGAGGGCACAAACACAGAGGTGTAGTTAGCTGTCCGAATTGGCAACAGACAGACACAGAGTGAGGCAGAATCTTCAAGCAGAGTCAGAGAAAGGCCAATGATCAGTATACTGGAAAGGTGCCAAAAGAGTAGTTAGGAAGGTCCTAGAGGTCAGGGCAGGAGGCAAGCGGAGAATAGTCAAATATCCAGGCAGAGATAAGCAGCAAACAGTAGAATACCAGATGTAGCACACCCAGGATACAGAGAACCATATATGGGCAAAAACTGTACGCAGCCTTTTATAGGCTGCTGATTAGGTAACTGCCTGCAGCTGGCAGGCAGGTGGAGCTAGAGAGTAAGCCAGTGCAGGCAGTAAGGCAAACAGCCAGAGACTGGAGGTTCCAGGTTCAACTCCAGGCACACCAAGGACATGAACTTATTTTTTGTTGTAAAGTAATGCATCCACCGTGTTGATACCTAGGTTTTTCTCTTATCTATCTCTTATGCTTAGTACAGTTAGGGACAGATATAGAACAGGCAATAAAAGAGAGTGCACAAAAAGGCTGTGTGTAAACCCCTGTTAGATTATTACTTTAAAGGGACAGTAAAATCAAAATTTAATATTTATGATTCAGATAGAACATTCAATTTTAAACAGCTTTCCAATTTACTTCTATTATCCAATTTGCTTTGCTCTGTTAGTATCATTTGTTGAAGAGTAGATCTAGGTAGGCTCAGGAACAGCACAACACTACTGAGAGCTATCTGCTGATTGGTGATAACACATATATCCCTCTTGTCACTGGCTTAGACTAAGTGTTCTACTAGCTCACAGCAGTGTATTGCTGCTTCTTCAACAAAGGATTAAGTAGAATTTGATAGCAGCAATAAATTGGAAGGTGATTTAAACTTGAATGCTCTATCTGAATCATGTCATTAAAATTTGAGTTTCATGTCCTTATAATAAATATATTCCACACAGCGTGGAATATATTTATTCCACGCTTTATGCCTGCACAATCACTTTATTTGTTTGTTTTTTCTTTGTCCCTACTTGTCCTTAGCAGAAGAGATAGATAAGGGAAAGCTTTAAACTTAGGTTTTAACATGGCAACGCCCATTAATTTATAGAAACTAAACCTTTCAACATATCTTTAATCGTTACACAACTAAAATATGTTTTAAAAAAATACATCTACATATTCTGTCTGGCTAATATTTGCTTTGAACCAATCCTAACATTTACCATTTAACTGTTTTGAATCATTTTAACAACAGACACTGTTTTTACAAAAACATATCCTATATTTAGTATAAAAAGAAAATGGTTGATGCCGATAGCTCTGTTTGGTTCTAGCATTTCTAATCTATTAGCTGGTAACCGCTATGTTAGATAAAGACAGCACAGTTACGAATTAGACTCTGGATCAGATCATCTCTCCCCTCAGCTTTAATGTCAGAGTTATTTAATTTGGTGATGATGACAGATACGATTCTGAGAGTATATTTATCAAGCAAACATCTGAATCACCTGCAGAAATATCTCCTCGCAGCGCAATGATGTTGTGTTACGCGTTTAACATGCCAGGAGGAGTATCCAAGTGGAACAATCGTTCCCTGGAGTGAAGGAAACAAGCTGTGAATCTATCATGGGAATCTCTGCTACTGCCCTGAATTAAGCTATTCACCAAGAGCTGAGGCTACGTGACACAAAAGAAGAAAAAAAAAGGCACTGAACTATTCACATTTTGTCTCAAGGGTTTATATTTATTTTATAGCTGGTTGAAAATAAATGTAAGCACTTTAAATGTTGTTATAGGAGTGAAGAGACTTGCCTGAAACCTTCACACATTCCCCCAACCATTCAGACTAGCCTGTTCCCTTATACAGAGGTTGACAAATTTATTTGAAATTTAAAGTGATGGTAAATCCTAGCGTTTGTGAAACGCTAGGATTTACCATTGCAACAAATAAAGGGGGCTTTCAGTCATGAAGTATAAAAATACTTCATGCTGAAAGTTACTTTATTTGCCTAAAGCGTTCGCTGCGCTGACCTGCTCAGGCAGCCCACGGCAGAATGCTATTTTTCAGTGAGGTGACGTTTCCACCTCTTAGCCAATAGCCGTGCAGGCCAGCTGGCATTCTGCCGGTAGCACGCTATTGGCAAAAATCACCTCAGTGATAAAATGGCGTTCTGCCGTGGGCTGCCTGAGGCGCTCAGCATAGTAAACGCTGCAGACAAATAAAGGAACTTTCAGCATGAAGTATTTAAGATTTCATGACTGAAAGTCCCCTTTATTTGTACCAATGATAAAGCCTAGCATTTCACAAACACTAGGCTTTACCATCACTTTAAGAGCCAGGAACATCATTTTTTTATTTAAAAGCTAGACAATAAATGAACCCTTCTGTCCCAGTCTGCCTTCCCTGACTGTCTTTATTTAGGGTACCCCCAGTATACTGCTGTTGAATCTCGTGTCCCATTACAAATAAAGATAATTATGATAATAATAAAAACAGTTAAAGCGATCTGAAAAGTATACCTTGATAGGCTCATGGTCAGCAAAACATTACTGGGAGCAAACTGCTAATTGGTGGCTGCACATATATGTATTAATCTTGTCAATGGATCACATGATTTGCTCAGTTAGCTAACTACATGGGGATTAAATACATAGAGAGTCAATAATGGTAAACATGCTCTTAGAATGTAGAGCATGCAAATTCTGCACCATGATGTCCCTTTAATTGTATATATAAAGTTATATAAAGTTTAAAAATGTATGTTTTATTACTTATGTGTGGCAAAAAAATAATAAGTGAAAATAACCGTGTTTAATGCTTTAAATCATATTATTACTAAAAATGATGTCATCATTCCTTTTACTTTTCTCACTGCATCTTAAACAATCTGGTCCTTTTGTAGTAACAGCGCTAGGCAACAGATTCTAAAGAGCACCAACAACACCTAAAACCCACAACATGCTGCAATACTAGTGGCTACTTTGACAACTACAAGCAGAGAACTGTCGGTATGTTCTTGTGCATTTAAAAGTAGATTTATTAACCCTTTCGCTGCAGAGCCATTTTCAACCCCCTGTGCTAAGTACATTTTTAGCATTTTTTGCTACCTATATATAAACGCTATTGTAAGTCAAATTTTAGTGAGTGTCCCACAAAAATTATATAAATATATATTTATTTATTTTTTACTTCAGCAGACCCATCATATTCAAAATATACTATTATGTTAATTTTCCACGGCATGCAAGATAGCTGCGGCAAAAACTGTATGTATGTATGTACAGTATATATATACACACATATATTTGTTTTAATTATTATTATTATTATTTTTAACATTTAAGTAAATACTATTAAAAATTGCCAGGTGACCACTGCTGGGTTTGTTTGTTTTTTTGTAAAGGCTATATTTTAGTGATCTGCACAGGATCTGGTCCTCAAATGCTAAATAAGTGGAAGCAGTGATATACCCCTCTGTAGAGGCCACACTATATACCCCTACACTTCATTCTGCAATCTTTTCTCATTTTGCAACATGAGTCCCACCAATGAAAATTCTTCCTGCCTGTTCCTCTCCACGTAACAAAGGACGTCAGTTTACAGATCTTTACCCTCATTGAGTTTAAAACCTGTTAAAGGTAATAGCAATAAATCCCAAGCCGATGAAAAAGAATCTTATTTGGTGCAACCGGGCTGCTAAACATTCTCCTTTTGTTCATACAGTTTACACAATGAGTTCATCTGGAGCCAATCAAGCGCAGCGGCTGGAACTTTAGAAAGTAAAAGCACACAAACCAAGTGCTAAAATAAAGAAGGAAGTTCTTCAGCTCATCCCAGTCTCCTGTAGGAACAAGATTATGAGAAGCCCATGCCATTCACATGCTAATGGAGGTCCCTTCTCTCACACAATGATAAACTGCCTTGGAGTTAATCGTTTGCTCTGGAATAGATTCATCTCCCTTGTCAAACAAAGCAAGATGTTTTGGAGGGAACACGTGGGGAGGTTTGTAGAAAAACCCTTTAACAAGCATTATCCTGAGAGGACACAGAAGAGGCATTTTCCTCCCTAATCCCCTGAAAAACTGAGCAAGCTCAAGTTGGGTAACTTCCAATGCCAGGCAAACAACCCTGCACAAATCTAATCAAGTGGTATTAAGTTGCGTAACATGTTGGTGAGTTATTCTTTTGTTCGTACATAGATACGGAGGCTGCTACTTTCTGTACACGTTTATAAAACTACATTTATTCATTTGCCCTATAGACTGCAAGCTCATGTAACCAGTACTGCTATATCACGTATATATGATCGTTACAATTTAGCTGGCATTGTATTCAATAGAACATTATAGATAGTTAAGACTTTTTAATACAGGTATAAATCCTCACATCTGGAATTCCAAAATCAAACTTTTTCATTTATATTTTTCTAAAAAAACAAAACTAATAAAAATGACTATGTTTCCAGTAAGTGTGGCGCAGTCTCACTAGATTTAGTACTAGCAACGCTGCAAGTTTTCTGGCTTAACCCTACTCAAATGGGTTAAACACATAGTTAAGTCCTGCTCAAGAGCCACAGAGAGAGAGAGAGACATAGATAGATAAAGACATACCCAGAGGTTAAATATATAGGGCTAGACTACGAGTAGCGTGCTAACTGTTGTGTGCAAGCGAAAAAGGCTTTATTGCGGCTCGCATCGGAAGTAGTGTGAGTATTACTAATTGAAACTAAATGTGAACACGTGAGCACAATTGCGGTTGGCGCAACTTTAGAGCTCTGGTTAACTGCTGTTATGCTCGAATAAAAAGTTGCACTAAACACATCAAAAATACATTATACAGTAAGTTACACTCATAATAACACAGTCTAATAACAATTATGGAAAAAACTGCATAAAAAGTTATAAGGGTTCAAAGATATGATGTCTCAGGTGTTAGAAAAAAGTCTGCAAAAGGCTTTAACATAGAGATACTTACATATACATGTCTAAATATGTCTATTAATGTGTATACGTATATATTTATGTACCTACATGAAAGACAAAAGGTGGGTTTAGTGTCCCTTTAAAGGGACAGTACACACTCATTTTCATATGACTGCATGTAATAGACACTACTATAAAGGGACAGTATACACTAATTGTCATATAACTGCATGTAATAGACACTACTATACAGAATATGTACAGATACTGATATAAATATACAGTATACACTAATTGTCATATAACTGCATGTAATAGACACTACTATAAAGGGACAGTATACACTAATTGTCATATAACTGCATGTAATAGACACTACTATACAGAATATGTACAGATACTGATATAAATATACAGTATACACTAATTGTCATATAACTGCATGTAATAGACACTACTATACAGAATATGTACAGATACTGATATAAATATACAGTATACACTAATTGTCATATAACTGCATGTAATAGACAGTACTATACAGAATATGTACAGATACTGATATAAATATACAGTATACACTAATTGTCATATAACTGCATGTAATAGACACTACTATACAGAATATGTACAGATACTGATATAAATATACAGTATACACTAATTGTCATAACTGCATGTAATATACACTACTATACAGAATATGTACAGGTACTGATATAAATATACAGTATACACTAATTGTCATATAACTGTATGTAATAGACACTACTATACAGAATATGTACAGATACTGATATAAATATACAGTATACACTAATTGTCATATAACTGCATGTAATAGACACTACTATACAGAATATGTACAGATACTGATATAAATATACAGTATACACTAATTGTCATATAACTGCATGTAATAGACACTACTATACAGAATATGTACAGGTACTGATATAAATATACAGTATACACTAATTGTCATATAACTGCATGTAACAGACACTACTATAAAGAATAAGATGCACAGATACTGATATAAATATACAGTATACACTAATTGTCATATAACTGCATGTAATATACACTACTATACAGAATATGTACAGGTACTGATATAAATATACAGTATACACTAATTGTCATATAACTGCATGTAATAGACACTACTATACAGAATATGTACAGATACTGATATAAATATACAGTATACACTAATTACATATAACTGCATGTAACAGACACTACTATACAGAATATGTACAGATACTGATATAAATATACAGTATAACTAATTGTCATATAACTGCATGTAATAGACACTACTATACAGAATATGTACAGATACTGATATAAATATACAGTATACACTAATTGTCATATAACTGCATGTAATAGACACTACTATACAGAATATGTACAGATACTGATATAAATATACAGTATATACTAATTGTCATATAACTGCATGTAACAGACACTACTATACAGAATATGTACAGATACTGATATAAATATACAGTATACACTAATTGTCATATAACTGCATGTAATAGACACTACTATACAGAATATGTACAGATACTGATATAAATATACAGTATACACTAATTGTCATATAACTGCATGTAATAGACACTACTATACAGAATATGTACAGATACTGATATAAATATACAGTATACACTAATTGTCATATAACTGCATGTAATAGACACTACTATACAGAATATGTACAGATACTGATATAAATATACAGTATACACTAATTACATATAACTGCATGTAATAGACACTACTATACAGAATATGTACAGATACTGATATAAATATACAGTATATACTAATTGTCATATAACTGCATGTAATAGACACCACTATACAGAATATGTACAGATACTGATATAAATATACAGTATACACTAATTACATATAACTGCATGTAATAGACACTACTATACAGAATATGTACAGATACTGATATAAATATACAGTATACACTAATTGTCATATAACTGCATGTAATAGACACTACTATAAAGAATAAGATGCACAGATACTGATATAAAAATCCAGTATAAAATGGTTTAAAAACTTACTTAGAAGCTGTCACTTTGGCTCTATTGAAAAGGTAGCTGGAAAGCCCCCTGCAAGTGGTAAATAAGACACTCCCCCTCCCCCTTCATTTGCATATGAAAAGACCCTTTACACAAACAGGAGCAAGCTGGAGAAGGTAGCTGACGGTATTCTCATAAAACTTTGGGGCTTGGTTAGGAGTCTGAAAATCAGAGCAATGTTATTTAAAAATAAGCAAAACTATACATTTATTTAAAAAAAAAACTTTATGGGCTATATAAATAGATCATCTACAAAACATTTATGCAAAGAAAAACTGAGTGTATAATGTCCCTTTAAGCGCTGACTTTTGCCTTTCACAAATAAGACATTTGCATTATGCATCTCTGTGCCCAAATACAAAATAGGAACAAATACATAACATGTTTCACACTGCAAATAAGATGTGGAATTAACCTGTATATTTATGTGACATATTTTCACTTGTATTGGGAAGCGCAACAGTTCACTATGATTTACATAAAATGTTGCGCAATACTCAAGAGAAAAAAGGTGACTTCACACAAATGCTTCAGTTTGTTTATATTCTCATTCAGGATCAGTACATTGACAATATTGCAATAAATGATTAATAATACATGTTTGTATTTAAATAGCTCTTTCATCCCTTTAGCACATGACCTGGGACGTAAGTGACGGCAGCGGATAAATAATAGAAGTTATTAGTAGGAGATTTAATAGTACTTCATTTATCAACCTCAGAAGGATAAAAGACTGTGTTGACCTTGCCAGGAATTGAACCCCTAGCCTGAACTTTTCTCCGACCTTCTGACTTGATCTATTTGTTATTAGATTCAGGACTTTAAAAGAGAGAAGGTCTATGAAGTTCTAAAGACAAACCTTGCACCTCCCAGAAAGAGACCCTTAAGCCAGTCTCCTATCTCCTGCTCATATCCCTATGACAAAGAGATGTCAACAAGCGGATGATTCGCGTCTGGGAGTGATTAGAGAGGATTCAGCTAAACATTAGACGAGGTAACAGAACTGTATAAAAAGACCTGCACTTATTTTACACTAACAAATAGGCATAAACCATTTAACACACTAGAAAACTAGAAATGCATAATCAACACGTGCATAATAAAAGGACAATGCAATAATAGGGATATGAAAATTCTCTTTTGTGATTCAGACAGAGCATACAATTCAAAATAAAGATTCAAATTGACTTCATTCCCATGATATTCTTTGTTGAAGAGATCCCTAACTCGATGTCTGGAGAACGGCATGGCAGGAAACAGTGCTTTTGGGTTTTATTTCCAATTAAATCAGGAGTAGATGTTTTCTGACAAATTTCTAAATGTACTCCATTTTGACAGGCCTCTGTATCATGTGACAGCTATCAGCCAATAACAGACTCATATACGTATACACTGTGACCTCTTGCAGGTGCCTCAGTGTGTATATAACTGTATCATGTGACAGCTATCAGCCAATAACAGACTCATATACGTATACACTGTGATCTCTTGCACATGCTCAGTAGGAGCTGGTGCTCAGTGTGTATATAACTGTATCATGTGACAGCCATCAGCCAATAACAGACTCATATACGTATACACTGTGACCTCTTGCAGGTGCCTCAGTGTGTATATAACTGTATCATGTGACAGCTATCAGCCAATAACAGACTCATATACGTATACACTGTGATCTCTTGCACATACACAGTAGCAGCTGGTGCCTCAGTGTGTATATAACTGTATCATGTGACAGCCATCAGCCAATAACAGACTCATATACGTATACACTGTGATCTCTTGCACATGCTCAGTAGCAGCTGGTGCCTCAGTGTGTATATAACTGTATCATGTGACAGCTATCAGCCAATAACAGACTCATATACGTATACACTGTGATCTCTTGCACATACACAGTAGCAGCTGGTGCGTCAGTGTGTATATAACTGTATCATGTGACAGCCATCAGCCAATAACAGACTCATATACGTATACACTGTGATCTCTTGCACATACACAGTAGCAGCTGGTGCCTCAGTGTGTATATAACTGTATCATGTGACAGCTATCAGCCAATAACAGACTCATATACGTATACACTGTGATCTCTTGCACATGCTCAGTAGCAGCTGGTGCCTCAGTGTGTATATAACTGTATCATGTGACAGCTATCAGCCAATAACAGACTCATATACGTATACACTGTGATCTCTTGCACATACACAGTAGCAGCTGGTGCCTCAGTGTGTATATAACTGTATCATGTGACAGATATCAGCCAATAACAGACTAGTATACATATACACTGTGATCTCTTGCACATACACAGTAGCAGCTGGTGCCTCAGTGTGTATATAACTGTATCATGTGACAGCTATCAGCCAATAACAGACTCATATACGTATACACTGATCTCTTGCAGGTGCCTCAGTGTGTATATAACTGTATCATGTGACAGCTATCAGCCAATAACAGACTCATATACGTATACACTGTGATCTCTTGCACATACACAGTAGCAGCTGGTGCCTCAGTGTGTATATAACTGTATCATGTGACAGCTATCAGCCAATAACAGACTCATATACGTATACACTGTGATCTCTTGCACATACACAGTAGCAGCTGGTGCGTCAGTGTGTATATAACTGTATCATGTGACAGCCATCAGCCAATAACAGACTCATATACGTATACACTGTGATCTCTTGCACATACACAGTAGCAGCTGGTGCCTCAGTGTGTATATAACTGTATCATGTGACAGCTATCAGCCAATAACAGACTCATATACGTATACACTGTGATCTCTTGCACATGCTCAGTAGCAGCTGGTGCCTCAGTGTGTATATAACTGTATCATGTGACAGCTATCAGCCAATAACAGACTCATATACGTATACACTGTGATCTCTTGCACATACACAGTAGCAGCTGGTGCCTCAGTGTGTATATAACTGTATCATGTGACAGATATCAGCCAATAACAGACTAGTATACATATACACTGTGATCTCTTGCACATACACAGTAGCAGCTGGTGCCTCAGTGTGTATATAACTGTATCATGTGACAGCTATCAGCCAATAACAGACTCATATACGTATACACTGATCTCTTGCAGGTGCCTCAGTGTGTATATAACTGTATCATGTGACAGCTATCAGCCAATAACAGACTCATATACGTATACACTGTGATCTCTTGCACATACACAGTAGCAGCTGGTGCCTCAGTGTGTATATAACTGTATCATGTGACAGATATCAGCCAATAACAGACTAGTATACATATACACTGTGATCTCTTGCACATACACAGTAGCAGCTGGTGCCTCAGTGTGTATATAACTGTATCATGTGACAGCTATCAGCCAATAACAGACTCATATACGTATACACTGTGATCTCTTGCACATACACAGTAGCAGCTGGTGCCTCAGTGTGTATATAACTGTATCATGTGACAGCTATCAGCCAATAACAGACTCATATACGTATACACTGTGATCTCTTGCACATGCTCAGTAGCAGCTGGTGCCTCAGTGTGTATATAACTGTATCATGTGACAGCCATCAGCCAATAACAGACTCATATACGTATACACTGTGATCTCTTGCACATGCTCAGTAGCAGCTGGTGCCTCAGTGTGTATATAACTGTATCATGTGACAGCTATCAGCCAATAACAGACTCATATACGTATACACTGTGATCTCTTGCACATGCTCAGTAGCAGCTGGTGCGTCAGTGTGTATATAACTGTATCATGTGACAGCCATCAGCCAATAACAGAATCATATACGTATACACTGATCTCTTGCACATGCTCAGTAGCAGCTGGTGCCTCAGTGTGTATATAACTGTATCATGTGACAGCTATCAGCCAATAACAGACTAGTATACGTATACACTGTGATCTCTTGCACATGCTCAGTAGCAGCTGGTGCCTCAGTGTGTATATAACTGTATCATGTGACAGCTATCAGCCAATAACAGACTAGTATACGTATACACTGTAATCTCTTGCACATGCTCAGTAGCAGCTGGTGCGTCAGTGTGTATATAACTGTATCATGTGACAGCCATCAGCCAATAACAGACTAGTATACGTATACACTGTGATCTCTTCCACATGCTCAGTAGCAGCTGGTGCGTCAGTGTGTATACAACTGTATCATGTGACAGCAATCAGCCAATAACAGACTCATATTCGTATACACTGTAATCTCTTGCACATGCTCAGTAGCAGCTGGTGCGTCAGTGTGTATACAACTGTATCATGTGACAGCCATCAGCCAATAACAGACTCATATACGTATACACTGTAATCTCTTGCACATGCTCAGTAGCAGCTGGTGCGTCAGTGTGTATACAACTGTATCATGTGACAGCCATCAGCCAATAACAGACTAGTATACGTATACACTGTGATCTCTTCCACATGCTCAGTAGCAGCTGGTGCCTCAGTGTGTATATAACTGTATCATGTGACAGCCATCAGCCAATAACAGACTCATATTCGTATACACTGTAATCTCTTGCACATGCTCAGTAGCAGCTGGTGCCTCAGTGTGTATACAACTGTATCATGTGACAGCCATCAGCCAATAACAGACTCATATACGTATACACTGTAATCTCTTGCACATGCTCAGTAGCAGCTGGTGCGTCAGTGTGTATACAACTGTATCATGTGACAGCCATCAGCCAATAACAGACTAGTATACGTATACACTGTGATCTCTTCCACATGCTCAGTAGCAGCTGGTGCATATAAAAAGACTGAACACAATTTAATAATGGAAGTGAATTGGAAAGTCTCTTAAAACTGCTTCTCTATCTAAATCATAAAAGCTTACTTTTGATTTTAGTGTCCCTTTAAAACGCTTGAATGCTCATTTCTCAAAATGTGCCTGATGGTGTAAAATATCAGTGCTATGAAGTCGACGACAGGATGATCTAAAGGTACACTTGACACTGTTAGCTGTGTATAGCGTAACCTACATTTCTCTATGCGATCCTGAAATACATATATACAGGATAGTGCTCAATAAAAAGCGCATTGAATTCACCATGTAAAAATTGTATTGCACACTTCGCAGTAGGTGTTAAAAACTCACTGAACATAATTTCATACCCATAATCCTCAAATGACGCAGTAAAAAAAACATATTGGGCTCCATTTACCAAGCAGTGATTGCTGCTTCTGAGGCCGTCACTTCAGGTTTGTCTGAAATGATAGTTAAGTAGCAGCGATCTTAAAACCGCTGCTCCTTAACCTGTCTACTACCTAAAAGATTGAAATCATCCTGATTCGATTGCGATGATTGAAAGTCCCTGTTAGCGGACAACTGGCCACCAGAAGGTAGGGGGCGGCATTGCACAAGCAGTGCTAGTGCAATGCTTGTGCAATGTTAAATGCGGACAATGTATGCCTTGTATAAAGGATCATTTAATATTGATTTTCTAATCCATAGTATTTTTTTCTCAGTATTTTACAATTTTATATGCTGGCGCTGTGGACAATCCACTTTCACCTGTTTCAAGTGAGATTTTTTGTCTGTTCACACGGTCTTTGTTTTTATAAAACATCAATGCAAATTAAATTAGATCATTTATTGTGCAATTAAGTGTTTGAATGTTTTAAATGCTAATTAAAAAATTACTGAAAATAAATTATTTCCACAGATCATAAATTAATATTGGTCTTGTGAAAAAAGACATTAAGAAAATAATTTATTTAGCTGCTGTGCTTTACAATCATTATGGACAGGCACATGACATTCTCTTTTAACAACCAATACACGCACATGGCAACTAATTTATGGGCGTGTCCTATTGTTTTTAACAACCAATACACGCCATGGCAACTCATTTATGGGCATGTCCTATTGTTTTTAACAACCAATACACGCACATGGCAACTAATTTATGGTCGTGTCCTATTGTTTTTAACAACCAATACAAGTACATGGCAACTAATTTATGGGCGTGTCCTATTGTTTTTAACAACCAATACACGTACATGGCAACTAATTTATGGGCATGTCCTATTGTTTTTAACAACCAATGCAAGCACATGGAATATTTTTTTCTTTTAACAACCATGGACGTGGAATTTATTAAACAATTAAAGGGCCATTTAAAGGATTAGAAAACTCAGTTTTAATATAACTCTTCTAAACACGCATATTAAATAAAGGACATATATAAAATACTTCCCACTTACTTTTTTTATCAAAATGAAGCATGTAAGTTATTTAAAATATAAAATATTTTTTTCCAGGATGACGTCTGAAATGTATGCATGTATGTATTGGGTACTTGTAAACCGTGGCTAATCACCCATAAGGGTCTCAAGGCGCTGCTCATTTTATCGACCTCGGAAGAGTGAAAGGCTGAGTAGACCTCACTGGGGATCGAACCTGAAAACCTTGGGTTGCTACAGAGCTCAGTCACAGTGCCTTAGCATGCTAAGCTATCTGTCGGGCCTACATGACAGCCCATAAATGTCCGACATGGAGTTTAACATTCCCACAAATATATATATACATCCCAACGTCTCCGGCGAAACTATGAAGAATGGTGAAAGCAGAGTTTCAAGGTTCAGAAATGCGCTTGCGCGGTAGGGTACGCAATTTAAGCGCATGCATGGGTATGTGCCCATACGTAACAGAGAGAACTCAGGTTGCCCACCATGATTGGCTAATGCAGATTAGCCTCACAGTGGGTTTGGAAAGGAACCAATATTAGGAGCAAGAAAGCAGCGAAACTGCAGAAAATGGACAGCGCAAGGTATTTGAGAAATTTGTGTGTGTATATTTAACTAAAGGATGCTGTTAAGAAAAAAAAATGCCTTTACTATCCCTTTTAAGCAACTTTCTAATTTACTCCTATTATCAAATTTTCTTTGTTCTCTTGGTATCTTTATTTCAAAAAGCAGGAAAAAAAAGCTTAGGAGCTGCCCATTTTTGGTTTAGAACATTGGATAGCACTTGCCAGAGGCGTAACTAGAAACCACAGGGCCCAAGTGCAAGAATCTAAGAAGGGGCCCCCCACTACCCCTCCCCCCGCCAAAAAAGGTGAATTTAATACATTTTTTTTTACATTTAACACAGAAAAAAATGTGAATCAGATTACATGTCTGCAAAAGGAGGTACCCTGTGCCCACAATCTGTGATATGGTGTGACCCCCTATTACTGTATATATATATATATATATATATATATATAGTGACACTATTTAACCCCCCAGTACTGTATATAGTAAGTTAGTGACACAGTCTGTAATATGCCGGCTGGCCTGACCCTACCCGCCCAGTACTTTATAAAGTGACCACAGTAGTCAGGGAAATGGTCCACCCCCCATACTGTATATAGTGGTACTGTATAGTGGCACTGTTTACCCCAAGCCCCCCCCCCCATCCCATGCTGTAGTAACAAGGTCTGTAATTTGCTGGTTCCACAAACATACACAAACACACACACACATGCATAAATACACACACAGTCACATACATACACACAAACATACACACACACACACATGCATAAATACACACACACACACACACACCATACATACACACAAACACCAATGGGTAAAACAGAAATACTAACCCCTGTAGTCATGTCACACTCACATGATATCAGTGCAGGCAGTGGTAGGTTAACGTTTTTTATTTAAAAAAAAAAATTATTAAAATTTTTTTTTTTTTTTTTTTTAAGCTGGGCCCCCACCCTCAGGGGCCCAGTCGCACCTGCGACCTCTGCACCCCCTGTAGTTTCGCCCCTGGTACTTGCTAATTGGTGGCTACATTTAACCACAAATCAGCAAGCGCTACCCCGGTGCTGAACCTAAATGGGGCTGACTACTAAGCTTACATTAATGTTTTTTCAAATAAAGATGCCAAGAAAACGAAGAAAATTGATAATAGGAGTAAATTAGAAAGTTGCTTAAAATTGCTGCTCTAGCTGAATCACGAAAGGAAATTTAGGTTTAGTGTCCCTTTAACTGCACATGTGCAAACAGAGTTCATGCTATATCTGTGTATTAGTTTGCGATTGGTTAGCGAGGGTTCTTCTGGAGTCAGGGAAATCAGTGAAAAGTAAAAACATTAAACAATCTTGACAATATTGACAAAATAAAGCTGCAATTTTCATTGCAAAATTCTTCTAAGATATGATGGTACATTTTCATGCAGCTTAAAATTTGTGTTTAATGTCCCTTTAAATGGCATGCTCTATGTTTTAACAAACAGTGCAGAAACACAGCAAGTTTCTCAATAACTCAGAGACGCAGCATATTATATGCCAGGTGTCTGCATTATATATACATATATTTTTTATGTCATGTGCTTGCATCATTTGTTCCTCCATGTTAGTTACCATTTATTTGTTTAACAAATGATGCACACACATTGCTTACTTTTTAACAAACGATGCAGGTATATGGCATTTAAAAACACCGTAACAATGCAGATATATTTTATGTTAATAATAAACAATTATGTCAGTGGATGAAGTGTGGTTGGCATTTACCTTTGACAGTGCTGTTGTCCAAAGAGCTTGTTATTAGTATACGTTATTACAACAAATACCTCCAGTAATGAATAACGTTTCCTCTCCACAATCACTTAAGTGACCTAACTGCAGTACACTCATACACAGTAATGTAATCTCTGAGAACTGCAGATCATATATGCATTTACTTTTACGTCACCTGTTTTGATAGCTAACATATTTAACCGTTGAGCTGTTGTTTAGTAGAGGGACAATGTGAGGAACTCAAGGACACGAAAATGTAGGCATCAGGCCCAATTTTTGGGGCTTCAGTGGAAGGCAGAAACTTAAAGGGACAGTATACTGTAAAATAGTTTTCCCTTAATGTGTTTACAATTGCTTTTTTTACCAACTGCGGAGCAAAAAATGTATGAAAAACATAATTTATGTAAGAACTTACCTGATAAATTCATTTCTTTCATATTAGCAAGAGTCCATGAGCTAGTGACGTATGGGATATACATTCCTACCAGGAGGGGCAAAGTTTCCCAAACCTCAAAATGCCTATAAATACACCCCTCACCACACCCACAAATCAGTTTAACGAATAGCCAAGAAGTGGGGTGATAAGAAAAAAGTGCGAAAGCATAAAAAATAAGGAATTGGAATAATTGTGCTTTATACAAAAAAATCATAACCACCATAAAAAGGGTGGGTCTCATGGACTCTTGCTAATATGAAAGAAATGATTTTAACAGGTAAGTTCTTACATAAATTATGTTTTCTTTCATGTAATTAGCAAGAGTCCATGAGCTAGTGACGTATGGGATAATGAATACCCAAGATGTGGAACTTCCACGCAAGAGTCACTAGAGAGGGAGGGATAAAAATAAAGACAGCCAATTCCGCTGAAAAACCATCCACACCCCAAAATAAAGTTTCAATCTTATAATGAAAAAAACTGAAATATAAGCAGAAGAATAAAACTGAAACAGCTGCCTGAAGTACTTTTCTACCAAAAACTGCTTCAGAAGAAGAAAACACATCAAAATGGTAGAATTTAGTAAAAGTATGCAAAGAAGACCAAGTTGCTGCTTTGCAATTCTGATCAACCGAAGCTTCATTCCTAAACGCCCAGGAAGTAGAAACTGACCTAGTAGAATGAGCTGTAATCCTTTGAGGCGGAGTTTTACCCAACTCAACATAAGCATGATGAATCAAAGACTTTAACCAAGATGCCAAAGAAATGGCAGAAGCCTTCTGGCCTTTCCTGGAACCGGAAAAGATAACAAATAGACTAGAAGTCTTTCGGAAATCTTTAGTAGCTTCAACATAATATTTCAAAGCTCTAACTACATCCAAAGAATGCAATGATCTCTCCTTAGAATTCTTAGGATTAGGACACAATGAAGGAACCACAATTTCTCTACTAATGTTGTTAGAATTCACAACCTTAGGTAAAAATTTAAATGAAGTTCGCAACACCGCCTTATCCTGATGAAAAATCAGAAAAGGAGACTCACAAGAAAGAGCAGATAATTCAGAAACTCTTCTAACAGAAGAGATGGCCAAAAGAAACAAAACATTCCAAGAAAGTAATTTAATATCCAGCGAATGCATAGGTTCAAACGGAGGAGCTTGAAGAGCCCCCAGAACAAAATTCAAACTCCAAGGAGGAGAAATTGACTTAATAACAGGTTTTTTACGAACCAAAGCCTGTACAAAACAATGAATATCAGGAAGACTAGCAATATTTCTGTGTAAAAGAACAGAAAGAGCAGAGATTTGACCTTTCAAGGAACTTGCAGACAAACCTTTATCCAAACCATCCTAAAGAAACTGTAAAATTCTAGGAATTCTAAAAGAATGCCAAGAAAAAAGATGAGAAGAACACCAAGAAATGTAAGTCTTCCAGACTCGATAATATATCTTCCTAGACACAGATTTACGAGCCTGTAACATAGTATTAATTACGGAGTCAGAGAAACCTCTATGACTGAGAATCAAGCGTTCAATCTCCATACCTTCAAATTTAATGATTTGAGATCCTGATGGAAAAAAGGACCTTGCAATAGAAGGTCTGGTCTTAACGGAAGAGTCCACGGTTGGCAAGTAGCCATCCGAACAAGATCCGCATACCAAAACCTGTGAGGCCATGCTGGAGCCACCAGCAGAACAAACGAACGCTCCTTTAGAATCTTGGAAATCACTCTTGGAAGAAGAACTAGAGGTGGAAAGATATAAGCAGGATGATACTTCCAAGGAAGTGACAATGCATCCACTGCTTCCGCCTGAGGATCCCTGGATCTGGACAGATACCTGGGAAGCTTCTTGTTTAGATGAGAAGCCATCAGATCTATTTCTGGAAGTCCCCAGATTTGAACAATCTGAAGAAACACCTCTGGGTGAAGAGACCATTCGCCCGGATGTAAAGTCTGGCGACTGAGATAATCCGCTTCCCAATTGTCTATACCTGGGTTGTGAACCGCAGAAATTAGACAGGAGCTGGATTCCGCCCATGCAAGTATTCGAGATACTTCTTTCATAGCCAGAGGACTGTGAGTCCCTCCTTGATGATTGACATATGCCACGGTTGTGACATTGTCCGTTTGAAAACAAATGAACGACTCTCTCTTTAGAAGCGGCCACGACTGAAGAGCTCTGAAAATCCCACGGAGTTCCAAAATGTTGATTGGTAATCTTGCCTCCTGAGATTCCCAAACCCCCTGCGCTGTCAGAGACCCCCATACAGCTCCCCAACCTGTCAGACTTGCATCTGTTGAGATCACAGTCCAAGTCGGAAGAACAAAAGAAGCCCCCTGAACTAAACGATGGTGGTCTGTCCACCACGTCAGAGAGTGTCGTACAATCGTTTTTAAAGATATTAATTGTGATATCTTTGTATAATCCCTGCACCACTGGTTCAGCATACAAAGCTGAAGAGGTCGCATGTGAAAACGAGCAAAGGGGATCGCGTCCGATGCAGCAGTCATAAGACCTAGAATTTCCATGCATAAGGCTACCGAAGGGAATGATTGAGACTGAAGGTTTCGACAAGCTGAAACCAATTTCAGACGTCTCTTGTCCGTCAAAGACAGAGTCATGGACAGTGAATCTATCTGGAAACCTAAAAAGGTTACCCTTGTCTGAGGAATCAATGAACTCTTTGGTAAATTGATCCTCCAACCATGTTCTTGAAGAAACGATACAAGTCGATTCGTATGAGATTCTGCTAAATGTGAAGACTGAGCAAGTACCAAGATATCGTCCAAATAAGGAAATACCACAATACCCTGTTCTCTGATTACAGATAGCAGGGCACCGAGAACCTTTGTAAAAATCCTTGGAGCTGTTGCTAGGCCAAACGGCAGAGCCACAAACTGGTAATGCTTGTCTAGAAAAGAGAATCTCAGAAACTGAAAATGATCTGGATGAATCGGAATGTGCAGATATGCATCCTGTAAATCTATTGTGGACATATAATGCCCTTGCTGAACAAAAGGCAGAATAGTCCTTATAGTTACCTTTTTGAATGTTGGTATCCTTACATAACGATTCAATATTTTTAAATCCAGAACTGGTCTGAAGGAATTCTCCTTCTTTGGTACAATGAATAGATTTGAGTAAAACCCCAGACCCTGTTCCAGAACTGGAACCGGCACAATTACTCCAGCCAACTCTAGATCTGAAACACATTTCAGAAACGCTTGAGCCTTCACTGGATTTATTGGAACGCGAGAAAGAAAAAATCTTCTTGCAGGAGGCCTTATCTTGAAACCTATTCTGTACCCTTGTGAAACAATGTTCTGAATCCAAAGACTGTGAATCGAATTGATACAAATTTCTTTGAAAAATCGTAATCTGCCCCCTACCAGCTGGGCTGGAATGAGGGCCGCACCTTCATGTGGACTTGGGAGCTGGCTTTGGCTTTCTAAAAGGCTTGGATTTATTCCAGACTGGAGATGGTTTCCAAACAGAAACCGTTCCTGTAGAGGAAGGATCAGGCTTTTGTTCCTTATTCTGACGAAAGGAACGAAAACGATTAGCAGCCCTATATTTACCTTTAGATTTTTTATCCTGTGGTAAAAAAGTTCCTTTCCCCCCAGTAACAGTTGAAATAATAGAATCCAACTGTGAACCAAACAATTTATTACCTTGGAAAGAAAGGGAAAGCAAAGTAGACTTAGAAGACATATCAGCATTCCAAGTTTTAAGCCATAAAGCTCTTCTAGCTAAAATAGCTAAAGACATATACCTGATATCAACCCTAATGATATCAAAGATGGCATCGCAAATAAAGTTATTAGCATGTTGAAGAAGATTAACAATGCTATGAGAATTATGATCTGTTACTTGTTGTGCTAAAGCCTCCAACCAGAAAGTTGAAGCTGCAGCAACATCCGCCAAAGATATAGCAGGCCTAAGAAGATTACCTGAACATAAATAAGCTTTCCTTAGAAAGGATTCAATTTTCCTATCTAAAGGATCCTTAAAAGAAGTACTATCTGCCGTAGGAATAGTAGTACGTTTAGCAAGAGTAGAGACAGCCCCATCAACTTTAGGGATTTTGTCCCAAAACTCTAATCTGTCAGATGGCACAGGATACAATTTCTTAAACCTTTTAGAAGGAGTAAAAGAATTACCCAGATTATTCCATTCCCTGGAA
Source organism: Bombina bombina (assembly GCF_027579735.1). Taxonomy (NCBI): domain Eukaryota; kingdom Metazoa; phylum Chordata; class Amphibia; order Anura; family Bombinatoridae; genus Bombina; species Bombina bombina. Next base: position 152,291,349 of record NC_069510.1, on the reverse strand, counting down.
ATTACTTCAGAAATAGCATCAGGGACGGGAAAAACTTCCGGAATAACTACAGGAGGTTTAAAAACCGTATTTAAACGTTTAGATTTAGTATCAAGAGGACCAGATTCCTCTATTTCTAATGCAATTAAGACTTCTTTAAGTAAAGAACGAATAAATTCCATTTTAAATAAATATGAAGATTTATCAGTGTCAATTTCTGAAACAGAATCCTCTGAACCAGAGAATTCATCATCAGAAACAGAATCAGAATGATGATGTTCATCTAAAAATTCATCTGATAAATGAGAAGTTTTAAAAGACTTTTTACGTTTACTGGAAGGAGGAATAAAAGACATAGCATTCCTAATAGATTTAGAAACAAAATCTCTTATGTTAACAGGAACACCCTGAGTATTAGATGTTGATGGAACAGCAACAGGTAATGGAACATTACTAAAGGAAATATTATCTGCATTAGCAAGTTTATCATGACATTCATCACAAACAACAGCCGGAGGAACAGTTACCACAAGTTTACAACAAATGCACTTAACTTTGGTAGATCCAGCAACAGGCAGCGAATTTCCAGAAGTAGCTTCTGATCCAGGGTCAATCTGAGACATCTTGCAATATGTAATAGAAAAAACAACATATAAAGCAAAATTTATCAAATTCCTTAAATGACAGTTTCAGGAATGGGAAAAAATGCCAATGAACAAGCTTCTAGCAACCAGAAGCAAATAAACAATGAGACTTAAATAATGTGGAGACAATAATGACGCCCATATTTTTTAGCGCCAAAAAAGAAGCCCATATTATTTGGCGCCTAAATGCTTTGGCGCCAAAAATGACGCCACATCCGGCGACGCCGACATCTTTGGTGTAAAAATGTCAAAAAAATGACGCACAACTTCCGGTGACAAGTATGACGCCGGAAATGACTAAGAAATTTTTTTGCGCCAAAAAAGTCCGCGCCAAGAATGACGCAATAAAAAGAAGCATTTTCAGCCCCCGCGAGCCTAACAGCACACAGGAAAAAAAGTCAAATTTTAAGGTAAGAAAAATTTATTATTCAAATGCATTATTCCAAATAATGAAACTGACTGTCTGAAATAAGGAATATTGAACATCCTGAAACAAGGCAAATAAATGTTTAAACACATATATTTAGAACTTTATATAAAAGTGCCCAAACATAGCTTAGAGTGTCACAGAAAATAAGACTTACTTACCCCAGGACACTCATCTACATGTAGTAGAAAGCCAAACCAGTACTGAAACGAGAATCAGTAGAGGTAATGGTATATATAAGAGTATATCGTCGATCTGAAAAGGGAGGTAAGAGATGAATCTCTACGACCGATAACAGAGAACCTATGAAATAGATCCCGTAGAAGGAGATCATTGAATTCAAATAGGCAATACTCTCTTCACATCCCTCTGACATTCACTGCACTCTGAGAGGAAAACCGGGCTCCAGCCTGCTGCGAAGCGCATATCAACGTAGAATCTAGCACAAACTTACTTCACCACCTCCATGGGAGGCAAAGTTTGTAAAACTGATTTGTGGGTGTGGTGAGGTGTGTATTTATAGGCATTTTGAGGTTTGGGAAACTTTGCCCCTCCTGGTAGGAATGTATATCCCATACGTCACTTGCTCATGGACTCTTGCTAATTACATGAAAGAAATTAGCTTTTTAAGGTTTATTTGTGTATATTAAAGCTCTGATATTGTGTTTTGAAGCCACAACCTAATAAAATGGGTTGAGCTTGTAGGTATAATCAGATCTCATTACTGTATCACATTGTGTACATAAACATGTTTCTTTATCTTATATCTGTCTGTAAAACAATCACCAGTACTTGGAGAGAACAATGGAAAATCAACATTGTATTACCTTATCTCTGCTATATACTACTGGGAGTATAATTTCTTCTGCTGGCTGTGTTTACAAAGCATATCTGCGGCCACAAACTTTCAGAATAGGTGGGGATACCACATGCTAAATCAACTATTTAAAATGCCAATATAAGGGTAAAGGATCTACTTGTAAACAATTTAATACACTCCAGCAGGTAAACTGGATCATTGGGAACAAATTAAAGGGGAGAACATTTTTTAGTAAACTGTCCCTTTAAGAAAATTGAGACTTGAACTACATAGTGGATATTAAAGGAACATAAAAGTCAAAATTGATATCCACAGGTGAAACTTAGCTTCTTTCCATGAGAGAATATGGAGGTATGCTCAGGAACATACACTATAGGTATAGAGTATAGCATATTTACAGACACTGCTCAATATAATGATCAAAACATGTGCACGTTCCTGAGCCTTCAATAGTATGTCTTAATGGAAAGGAGCTACATAGATATCATCAAAGAATATCAAGAGGAAGAGGTACATTTAAAAAAAAAACAACAAAAAACATGGACTTTGAGGCCAGGAGAGTAAAAAGAGGACTTTGACAACAAAGTCAAGTTAAACTTTGATTATGAAGCTAGGAAAGTTAGAAGAGCAATTTAGGAGCAAAGTCAAGTTGAACTTGGATCATGAGGCTAGGAGAGTAAGAAGAGCAATTCAGGAGCAAAGTCAACTTGAACTTGGATCATGAGGCCAGGAGAGTAAGCAGAGTAATTCAGGAGGAAAGTCAAGTTGAACTTGGATCATGAGGCCAGGAGACTAAGCAGAGCAATTCAGGAGCAAAGTCAAGTTGAACTTGGATCATGAGGTCATGAGAGTAAGAAGAGCAATACAGGAGCAAAGTCAAGTTGAACTTGGATCATGAGGTCATGAGAGTAAGAAGAGCAATACAGGAGCAAAGTCAAGTTGAACTTGGATCATGAGACCAGGAGAATAAGAAGAGCAATTCAGGAGCAAAGTCAAGTTGAACTTGGATCATGAGGTCATGATAGTAAGAAGAGCAATACAGGAGCAAAGTCAAGTTGAACTTGGATCATGAGACCAGGAGAATAAGAAGAGCAATTCAGGAGCAAAGTCAAGTTGAACTTGGATCATGAGGTCATGAGAGTAAGAAGAGCAATACAGGAGCAAAGTCAAGTTGAACTTGGATCATGAGACCAGGAGAATAAGAAGAGCAATTCAGGAGCAAAGTCAAGTTGAACTAGGAACAAAATTAGGTAGGCCTGGGATTGAGCTAGAGCTGCTCATGAGATTAATTGGTCAGTGAGGGGGCAGGATTTTGTGTTTATTGGTAGGGTTTAGATGATCCCTGATTTCACTTTATAAAACCATGAAAAATAAAAAATAAAGTAGGGAAAGTGGTGCTGATCTTTCAAACTGAGACTATCACGTAAAAAAGTTAGTTGGGGGCTCTGAAAGACTAAAATGGTAATTATGTAAAAGTTTAAACAGCTTGGGGGGCTCAAGAGGTCTATTCTGTTTTTTTTTTTCAGAAAGTTGAATGTGAAAGAAGATTAATGGCTTTAAGAACGTTCAACATACAAAAAAGGTATTCTCTTTAAAAAAACTTGTGAGTGGGAAATAATGAGTAACAATGAAAACCGAGCTTGCAGAAAAAACTGATATTTATGAATTATAAATAAAACAATGGTTTAGTTAATTTCCAAATGACGAGTATCTAAGACAACATATCTTTCTAACTAAGAGCATGCTAGAACTCCCATAACTACCAGAAGGTTCAGGGGTCAATAAAATATACAAGAGATGATTGCCCCGTGTCATCTACCCATAATTCCCAAACTAATTTAGACAAGACCACCCCTCAGACATGCAATCTTCTTATTTATTTTGTTTGTTTTTCCTGTAATTTAACCCTTTCATACTGGGGCTTATTTGTCTACATCGGAACAAAGTTCTGATGTAAACAAATAAGTAAAAATTGAAATTCTCGATCGTTCATGTTGCTTGATTTCAATGATGGAATCAGGTCAGGGGGAGTGCCTATGACACTAGCCACGCCCTCCAGCCCGCGATCCCAGTTAGGAAGTCGTTATGGCTTCAGTACGTCCCAACGACGCTAAAGCCCAGCGCAGTTAGGGTGGCATGGAACGTCCTAATGGCGGGAAGGGAACAACAATGAAGACACTGTAGTGCATTCTGTGGTATCCAGAAAGCTGATACCTACATGTTTATAACTGTCCATAACTGGCCACAGCAAAGGAAGTAAGATAAGCAACATTCAAGAAGCTTTTCACGGAGGCATTTCTAACAAAATAATAGCATTAAATGCTTTTTAAAACATTTATTTTGCAAGCACATCTTTTGCAATATGGTGAATAATTTCTGATGCATAAACAAACAACTGACTTTAGTGTCCTTTTAAAGGGATATGAAATTCAAACATTTTCTTTTGTAATTCAGAGCATACAATTTTTAAAGTTTCCAATTTACTTCTATTATCCAAGTTTGTTTAGTTCTCATGGTATTCTTTGTTGAAGAGATACCTAGGTAGGTGTCTGGAACACTATATGGCAGGAAATAGTGCTGCCATCTACTGCTCATGCAAATGGATAACATTCTTGCAAAACTACATGCAGGCTCCCTGCTTTCCAACAAAAGATACCAAGTGAACAAAGAAAATTTGATAATAGAAGTAAATAAGAAAGTTGTTTAAAATGGTAAACTCTATCTGAATCATGAAAGAAAAAAATGGGTTTAGTGTCCCTTTAAGGACAAATAGTTGTAATGTGTAGATGCAAAGAGCTGTACACAAATAGGTTAGTGCTTTGTCTGTCACAGCTGCTGAACGGAGAGACTCGCTCTCTCCCAGGTGCTCCAGGGGGACAAATCCTGACTGCACAACACCATTAATTGCTTCCCTCTAGAACGGATCCCCCAAGTGAAGATGCTCAGTCACCCACTGGGGTGACAGTAGCTGTCTGTATGAAACCACTGCTGCCTGTCTCATACTGTACAACCAGCTTACATTAGGATATATCAGGTTATGTGATTTAAAGTCCACTGGGATTACAGAGATGTTGGCTACATAAAAAGCTGTCTTCCGGACACACGTAATGCCATTAAATAAATGCACACGGCTACTATACTGAGGCGCATATTTAGTATTGGCATTATTACTATTTGCTGTTACCATACAGGTTAAAGGGACAGTAATCAGATGACATTGTATTACAAAATCATTTCATTGTTTGTTTTACCCCCTTTTCCAGCAATTTAACTGTGAAAATTCCAGTTGGAGAATTCCCAAGTCTACCCCTGCTGCATCTCTTCCCTACGTGGCCTCAGCAGATGCTGTAAAACATAATGACAGTAGCGAGCCGGGTCTATTCCAGTAACAAGTCTGGATTGGCCCCTACAGGTAACAGGTGAAAGCACAACTGCTGAAGACAAGGTGTTAAAGGGACATTCTAAAGCAAATGTGACATGAGTGCATATTGTTTATGCAGAACTAGATAACTGTTTAACTGTCAGAAGGAGGTTAAAAACATATGTAAAGTTCTGCTCAAGCACTGCTGCTCCTAAACATACAACTGCTGGTGACTCACAGCTACATGTGGTTGCCACTCCTGATTGGCTGAGCAGATGTGTTCTACTCAGGAACTTCAATGCGTGTGGTTAAGGAGTGGGAATTTTCCTATGTGTTTAACTCTTTTATGGCAGCCCTGCGGAATCTGTTGGGGCTTTATAAATAAAGAATAATAATAATAATAATAATAAAGTAAAAACAATGTAAATACGATATTTTTCTCCAATAGTGCAATATTATGTGAGGGTTTTTATTGCCTTAACTTTTTTGCTGCAGCTGTTTTTCAATAGTCAAACTCCACCCACCACCACCTACACTATTTGGAGGAGCCAATCGGGAATTGGCACAGCTCGCCGCATCATTATATCAGCAATAATGACACCTATGTGGCCAGGTTATGCTCCTTAGAACGAACTGGAAAACCCACAGCAAGTGGACTCAAATTAAAGGAAAAGGGGGAAATAGTTCACGTATATCACAAAGAGCTTGCACTGTGCATAATTAAATGGACAGTAAAGTCAAAATTAAACTTTCAGGATTTAGATAGAGCCTGTAATTTTAAAACAAATGAACAATTTTAGTATCCTTTGTTGAAAATCATTCCTAGGTATCAGCAATACACTACTAGGATCTAGCTGCTGATTGGTGGCTGTACATATATATGCCTTTCGTCATTGGCTCACATTATATGTTCAGCTAGCTCCCAATAGTGCATTGCTGCTTCTTCAACAAAGGATAACAAATTCGATTTCAGAAGTAATTTGTAAAAGGATTTAGAATTGTTACCTCTAGCTGAATAATGAAATAGAATTCCTGCTGCTTTAAACATTTTAGAATAAAATAATAATAAATGTACCTTCATCCGACTCCTGGGATCCATGGCGATTCACTTCCACAAAAACCTCAAATGTTGCCTCTGGGTTTTGCCTTGAAACATAAACAGAGGATGTCAGATAGAACAAAGAATAGATAAAGCATCAGCAGTTCTGGTACTATGTTGTTAATTGATAGAATTGAAATAATCTATTTTTAAAGGGACAGTAAAGTCAGAATTAAACTTTAATGATTCAGACAGAGCAGCAATTTTATACAACATTCCAAATTTACTTCTGTTATCAAATTTGCTTTGTTCTCTTGGTCTCTTTTATTGAGTGTGCACGTGTCTTAAGTACAACATTGTATAACAAAGCTACAAACAATGTTATAAAACACTGATACCATAGAGTACTAAAGACACGTGCACACTCCTGAGCTCTTGTGAGCCTACCTAGTTTTACTCTTCAATAAAAGATACCAAACGAACAAAGCAAACTTGCTCACAGAAGTAAATTGGAAAGTTGTATAAAATTGCCTGTTCTGTCTGACTCATGAACGTTTAATTTTGACTTGACCGTCCCTTTACACTATTCATTCTGCGCGCCCTCCTGTAGTTTTACAATAGCAGCGTGATCTTTTGCTAGTTATATTTACATATGCCACGTCAACCATATTTGTTGTAGGAGCTTTTAAATGATAAACATTATGTTTTGGCCTGCAATGAGTCTGCTTGATTTCTGATATCTGTACCAGGCTTCCCACTGTTAGACAACACTTCTCTTCACACATTTACCTGGCAATAATTCAGTCTCCTGAGTTTGTAGAAGTAACAGAGAAATCACAGGTTGGAAAAGTAAATATCTATTTTGTGTAGTTCTATCTGAATCACAAATTACATTTTTGGGGTTTCCTGTGCTATTAAGCTACATGACTGTTGTGTAAAGTCAGCATGAGCCATACATAATAAAAGGACACCAATGAATTAGCGTACACAGAACTACGTACAAATATTTAAAGGGACTTTAAAAGGGAAAATAAAATGTTCCATTTCATATTAAAACTATTTTATGTGATGTTTAAAGGAACAGAAAGGTCATAACTAAAATGTGCACAGGTGAAGTAAAACCCAAACGTTGCATGCTCTGTGAATCACAAAAAAAAACAATTTAGTGTTTCATATCCCTTTAAAACAAAACCTTTTTCGGTCTCCACACAGCAATCATTCTATCCTGTGTACCCTTTCCAAACATCCCAGACCCCGCAAACTGCACACAAACCAAATATCCCATCACCTAAACATCCAATACATTGCAAACACATCAAATATTGTGCATGCCCACCAAGACCTATTTTAATGGACCTTGCATGCATGATGCTCCCCAAATTATTATATCATGTGCACAATGTAAACCACACAATGTTGTCTAGAAGCAACGGACATGTGCACGTAACTGTTCCCCATGTGCTATGTAAGAAAAGGGTGCTTATACTTTAGCGAGATTGGGTCATGTGCACGTAACCGTTCCCCATGTGCTATGTAAGATAGGGTGCTTATACTTTAGTGAGATTGGGTCATGTGCACGTAACCGTTCCCCATGTGCTATGTAAGAAAAGGGTGCTTATACTTTAGAGAGATTGGATCATGTGCACGTAACCGTTCCCCATGTGCTATGTAAGAAAAGGGTGCTTATACTTTAGCGAGATTGGGTCATGTGCACGTAACCGTTCCCCATGTGCTATGTAAGAAAAGGGTGCTTATACTTTAGCGAGATTGGGTCATGTGCACGTAACCGTTCCCCATGTGCTATGTAAGAAAAGGGTGCTTATACTTTAGCGAGATTGGGTCATGTGCACGTAACCGTTCCCCATGTGCTATGTAAGAAAAGGGTGCTTATACTTTAGCGAGATTGGGTCTATTTTCCTTGTGAAGTCTGTCAGTGTGATCTACTTATGCATGTGTGAAGCATAACATAATCTGAATCTCAGGCAGGCCACGGCAGAACACTATTTTTCAGTGAGGCAACGTTTACACCTCTTAGCCAATATCCGTGCGGGCCAGCTGGCATTATGCCGGTAGCACGCTATTTGGCTAAAATCACCTCAGTGATAAAATAGCGTTCTGCCATGGGCAGCCTGAGGAGTTCAGCACGGTGAACACTGCAGACAAATAAAGGAACTTTCAGCATGAAGTATTTTATACCTCAAGACTGAAAGTCCCCTTTATTTGTTGCACTGGCAAGTCCTAGCGTTTCAAAAACTCTAGGATTTACTATCACTAGAACTTGAGCCTGTACGATTAATAATGACTGAGAAGCAATAGGAAATCCAAGACTTGTGATCTACTGGGAAGCCATTAGAGATCTACTGCTAGATCCCAATCTTTCTTTTTGGAAAACCTATTGCAGGGTATGCAGTAGTTGTAAATGAGTGCGAGTTATGGACAAAACTATTCAATAAGAAAATGAAACAAGTGCTAAATTATGAAGGAATTTGAGAGATGACAAGGAAACTAACCAGTGTAAGTCAGGTAGCATCTGTTGCACAGTGCTTAGGATACCTCAGTATGCTGTTATGGAAAGAGGCTATGTTTCGAAAGCAGTAAATTTGGTGAGAGAATAAACTAGAACGTTTTTAAAACTGCATGATCTTTCAAAATCATTTAAGTTTAATTCTGCCTTCCATGTCCCTTTAAGCACCCCCCAGGTATGCAGAATGCTAAATGATCTGCAGTGAATACGGTGAGAGGACTGGGAAACAAATTTGTGTTACATGTGTGTTTTACAGATAGAACCTTTTAAACGGGTCATAATTCACGTCAGCTGAGCTTTAGTCAAAAACTTTGGCGAGCCAGCCACTAAGTCCCAGTGTCTATCCTTTCCGAGCAAACTAAAGCACCAAAAAAAACCGAAAGTGGAGTCAGTAAAACTGCATAAGATATCCTAACAGAACTATAATAATAATAATTTGCGATTTATATAGCGCTTTTCTCCCTGTGAGACTTAAAGCACTTTACAAATATACCAACATAAGACATACAAGTTAGGAGTTTCTGAAGGTCAGATAAGCGGACTGAATGCCTGATGGAAGAGGTGGGTCTTTAGCATTTTTTTAAAAGTCTGTAAGGACGGTGCCTCTCTGATTGCGCACGGTAAAGAGTTCCAGAAAATAGGGGCAGCGTGGCAGAATTCTCTGGAGCCCGAGTTTGTCCATATTCTTGGCACTGAGAGGAGGGATGTGTTGGCTGACCTAAGTGAACGGGATGGGATGTAGGGTATCAGGAGCTCTTTCAGGTACTGTGGGCCTTGGTTGTTTAAGGCTTTGAAGGTCAGCAGGCCAATTTTAAAATATGTTCACCATTTAATCAGAAGCCAATGCAGGGAGTGGAGAACAGGTGTTATGTGGCAGGAGTGAGTTGATTGGTCAGTAGTCTGGCTGCTGCGTTTTGTACCGTCTGAAGGCGATGGAGTTCTTTTTTTGGGAGGCCCAAGTAAAGTGCATTGCAGTCATCTAGCCTAGAGGATACAAATGCATGGATTAATGTTGGCATATCATCCGGGGGAATTAAGTGTTGTATCCTGACTATGTTTTTCAGATGAAAGTAGGCAGATTTTATTACGGAGGAAATCTGCTGTTTAAAAGATAGTGCAGCGTCAATCAGCACTCCGAGGTTTCGTACCTTTGCTGAACTAACGAGTTCAGAACCTCCAAGCTCCAGGCCAGTTGGGTGATCGTGGAATATTTTTCGGTCTCCACACGACATTAAGACGCCCAAGCTAATGCTGTAGGATCCAAGTTCAAATGAGTCGTAAAAAAACGAGAACAGCGGTTGTCAGCTGAGACAGAGACAAGGAAGCAGCTTTTACTGGTAATTGCTTGAAGTTTTTCAGATTAAAACTTTGTATTCACAGTGTTTAGTGTCGATTTAAAGGGACAGTCTACACCAGAATTTTTATTGTTTTAAAAGATAGATAATCCCTTTATTACCCATTTCCCAGTTTTGCATAACCAACACAGTTATAATAATATACTTTTAACCTCTGTGATTATCTTATATCTAAGCCTCTGCAAACTGCCCCTTTTTTCAGTACTTTTGACAGACTTGCAGTCTAGCCAATCAGTGCCTGCTCCCAGATTACTTCACGTGCACGAGCGCAGTGTTATCTATATGAAATATGTGAACTAACACCCTCTAGTGGTGAAAAACTGTTAAAATGCAAACTGAAAGAGGTGGGCTTCAAGGTCTAAGAAATTAGCATATGAACCTCCTATTTTAAGTTTTCAACTAAGAATACCAAAAGAACAAAGCAAAATTGGTAAAATTGTTTAAAATGACATGCTCTATCTGAATCATGAAAGTTTATTTTGGCCTAGACTGTCCCTTTAACATCCAAGTCCTAGGCCCATTTATTTCTGGACTTCATCTTCAAAGTTGGTGTTCACCACTGGCCAGAGACGTTTTTATCTATGTGTTCAACCAAAGTGTTTCTCAGATGTGTCTAACTTAGGTTTTATTTATTTAATATATGAGCTTAGTTTAACCAGTACTCGAGTAGTGAATTTTATTATTGGATAAATTAGTTTTTATGTTATTGTTTGCTATATATTAGCATCATAAAAACAGAATTTATGCTTACCTGATAAATTACTTTCTCTTGCTGTGTATCCAGTCCACGGATTCATCCATTACTTGTGGGATATTCTCATTCCCTTCAGGAAGTGGCAAAGAGAGCACACAGCAAAGCTGTCCATATAGCTCCCCCTCTAGCTCCACCCCCCAGTCATTCGACCAAAGGTTAGGAAGAAAAAGGAGAAACCATAGGATGCAGTGGTGACTGTAGTTTAAACAAAAAAAATTTACCTGACTTAAATGCCAGGGCGGGCCGTGGACTGGATACACCGCAAGAGAAAGTAATTTATCAGGTAAGCATAAATTCTGTTTTCTCTTGCAAGGTGTATCCAGTCCACGGATTCATCCTTTACTTGTGGGATACCAATACCAAAGCTTTAGGACACGGATGAATGGAGGGAACAAGAGAGGTACCTTAAACGGAAGGCACCACTGCTTGCAAAACCTTTCTCCCAAAAATAGCCTCAGAAGAACCAAAAGTATCGAATTTATAAAATTTGGCAAAAGTATGCAGTGAAGACCAAGTCGCTGCCTTACAAATCTGTTCAACAGAAGCTTCATTCTTGAAAGCCCATGTGGAAGCCACTGCTCTGGTAGAATGAGCAGTAATTCTTTCAGGAGGCTGCTGGCCAGCAGTCTCATAGGCCAAACGGATGATGCTTTTCAGCCAAAAGGAAAGAGAGATAGCAGTCGCTTTCTGACCTCTCCTCTTACCAGAATAGATAACAAACAAAGAAGATGTTTGTCTGAAATCCTTAGTTGCTTGTAAATAGAACTTTAAAGCACAAACTACATCAAGATTGTGTAATAGACGTTCCTTCTTCGAAGATGGATTAGGACACAGAGAAGGAACAACTATTTCCTGGTTAATATTCTTGTAGAAACCACTTTAGGAAGAAAACCAGGCTTGGTACGCAAAACTACCTTATCTGCGTGGAACACCAGGTAAGGTGAATCACACTGTAAGGCAGATAATTCTGAAACTCTTCTAGCAGAAGAGATAGCTATCAAAAACAAAACTTTCCAAGATAACAACTTAATGTCTATGGAATGTAAAGGTTCAAATGGAACCCCTTGAAGAACTCAAAGAACTAGATTCAAACTCCATGGCGGAGCCACAGGTTTATAGACAGGCTGATTCTGACTAAAGCCTGAGCAAACGCTTGAACATCTGGTACCTCTGCCAGACGCTTGTGTAACAGGATAGACAAAGCAGATATTTGTCCTTTTATGTAACTAGCTGACAATCCTTTCTCCAATCCTTCTTGGAGAAAAGACAATATCCTGGGAATCCTAATCTTACTCCATGAGTAGCCCTTGGATTCACACCAACAAAGATATTTCCGCCATATCTTATGGTAGATTTTCCTGGTGACAGGCTTTCTAGCCTGAATCAGAGTATCTATAACTGACTCAGAGAACCCCCGCTTTGATAGAATTAAACGTTCAATCTCCAAGCAGTCAGACGTAGAGAAACTAAATTTGGATGCTTGAACGGACCCTGTATCAGAAGATCCTGCCTCATTGGCAATGTCCATGGTGGGACAGATGACATGTCCACTAGGTCTGCATACCAAGTCCTGCGTGGCCACGCAGGCGCTATCAGAATCACCGAAGCCTTCTCCTGCTTGATTCTGGCAACCAGACGCGGGAGGAGAGGAAACGGTGGAAAAACATAAGCCAGATTGAAGGACCAAGGCGCTGCTAGAGCATCTATCAATACCGCCTTGGGATCCCGGGACCTGGACCCGTAGAGAGGAAGTTTGGTGTTCTGACGGGACGCCATCAGATCCAACTCTGGAGTGCCCCAAAGCTGAGTCAGCTGGGCAAATGCCTCCGGGTGGAGTTCCCACTCCCCCGGGTGAAAAGTCTGACGACTTAGAAAATCCGCCTACCAGTTGTCTACTCCTGGGATGTGAATTGCTGAGAGATGGCAGGAGTGATCCTCCGCCCACCTGATTATTTTGGTTACTTCCGTCATTGCTAGGGAACTCTTTGTTCCCCCCTGATGATTGACGTAAGCTACAGTTGTGATGTTGTCCGACTGAAATCTGATTAATTTGGCCGCAGATAGTTGAGGCCATGCCTGAAGAGCGTTGAATATCGCCCTCAGTTCAAGAATGTTTATCGGGAGAAGAGCTTCTTCCCAAGACCATAAGCCCTGAGCTTTCAGTGAGAAACTAACAGACTGGCGTCGGTCGTTACAATGATCCACTCTGGTCTGCTGAAACATATTCCCTGAGACAGGTGATCCTGAGACAACCACCAGAGAAGAGAATCTCTGGTCTCCTGGTCCAACTGAATTTGAGGAGACAAATCTGCATAATCCCCATGCCACTGTTTGAGCATGCATAGTTGCAGAGGTCTGAGGTGTATCCGAGCAAAAGGGACTATGTCCATTGCCGCTACCATTAGTCCGATTGTCTCCATGCACTGAGCTACAGATGGTCGAGGAATGGAATGAAGAGCTCGGTTTCTAGGAACCGAGTCTATCAGGGTTCCTAGAAATGGAACTCTTGTGGGGGGGGGGAGAGAACTCTTTTTTACGTTCACCTTCCACCCGTGAGACCTCAGAAAGGCCAATACGATTTCCGTGTGAGACTTGGTTATTTGGAAAGTCGACGCCTGAATTAGGATGATGTCTAGATAAGGCGCCACTGATATGCCCCGCGGCCTTAGCACCGCCAGGAGGGACCCTAGCACCTTTGTGAAAATTCTGGGAGCAGTGGCCAACCTGAAAGGGAGAGCCACAAACTGATAATGCTTGTCCAGTCCTTGAATTCTAGAAGGTATACCTGGGCTACAATCTCTAATGCCCAAGGATCGTATACATCTCTTGCCCAGGCCTGAGCGAAGAGAGAGAGTCTGCCCCTACTAGATCCGGTCCCGGATCGGGGGCTACCCCTTCATGCTGTCTTGTTGGCAGCTGCAGGCTTTTTGGCCTGTTTACCCTTATTCCAGCCCTGGTAAGGTTTCCAGGTTGCCTTGGGCTGTGAAGTGTTACCCTCTTGCATTGCAGCCAGAGAGGATGAAGCGGGGCCATTCCTGAAATTGCGAAAGGAACGAAAAACATAATTTATGCTTACCTGATAAATTTATTTCTCTTGTAGTGTATCCAGTCCACGGATCATCCATTACATATGGGATATTCTCCTTCCCAACAGGAAGTTGCAAGAGGATCACCCACAGCAGAGCTGCTATATAGCTCCTCCCCTCACTGCCATATCCAGTCATTCGACCGAAACAAACAGAGAAAGGAGAAACCATAGTGTGCAGTGGTGACTGTAGTTTAATTAAATTTTAGACCTGCCTTAAAATGACAGGGCGGGCCAAGGACTGGATACACTACAAGAGAAATAAATTTATCAGGTAAGCATAAATTATGTTTTCTCTTGTTAAATGTATCCAGTCCACGGATCATCCATTACATATGGGATACCAATAAAAAGCTAAAGTACACAGATGATGGGAGGGACAAGGCAGGGATTAAGCGGAAGGAACCACTGCCTGAAGAACCTTTCTCCCAAAAACAGCCTCCGAAGAAGCAAAAGTATCAAATTTGTAAAATTTTGAAAAAGTATGAAGCGAAGACCAAGTCGCGGCCCTGCAAATCTGTTCAACAGAGGCCTCATTTTTAAAGGCCCAGGTAGAAGCCACAGCTCTAGTAGAATGAGCTGTAATTCTTTCAGGGGGCTGCTGTCCAGCAGTCTCATAGGCTAGGCGTATAATACTCCGAAGCCAAAAGGAAACAGAGGTTGCAGAAGCTTTTTGACCTCTCCTCTGTCCAGAATAAACGACAAACAGGGAAGATGTTTGACGAAAATCTTTAGTAGCTTGTAAGTAAAACTTCAAGGCACGGACTACGTCCAGATTATGTAAAAGACGTTCCTTTTATGAAGAAGGATTAGGACACAATGATGGAACAACAATCTCTTGATTGATATTCTTGTTAGAAACCACCTTAGGTAAAAACCCAGGTTTGGTACGCAGAACTACCTTATCTGCATGAAAAATCAGATAAGGAGAATCACATTGTAAGGCAGATAGCTCAGAGACTCTCCGAGCCGAGGAAATAGCCATCAAAAACAGAACATTCCAAGATAAAAGCTTAATATCAATGGAATGAAGGGGTTCAAACGGAACTCCTTGAAGAACTTTAAGAACCAAGTTTAAGCTCCATGGGGGAGCAACAGGTTTAAACACAGGCTAAATTCTAACCAAAGCCTGACAAAATGCCTGGACGTCTGGAACTTCTGCAAGAAGCTTGTGCAAAAGAATAGACAGAACAGAAATCTGTCCCTTTAAGGAACTAGCTGATAATCCTTTGTCCAAACCCTCTTGGAGAAAGGACAATATCCTAGGAATCCTAACCTTACTCCATGAGTAATTCTTGGATTCCCACCAGTAAAGATATGCACAGGCTTTCGTGCCTGTATTAAGGTATCAATGACTGACTCGGAGAACCCACGCTTTGATAGAATCAAGCGTTCAATCTCCATGCAGTCAGTCTCAGAGAAATTAGATTTGGATGATTGAAAGGACCTTGTATTAGAAGGTCCTGTCTTAGAGGCAGAGTCCATGGTGGAAAGGATGACATGTCCACTAGGTCTGCATACCAGGTCCTGCGTGGCTACGCAGGCGCTATTAGAATCACCGATGCTCTCTCCTGTTTGATTTTGGCAATCAGTCGAGGGAGCAGAGGAAACGGTGGAAACACATAAGCCAGGTTGAAGAACCAAGGCGCTGCTAGAGCATCTATCAGCGACGCTTCTGGGTCCCTGGATCTGGATCCGTAACAAGGAAGCTTGGCGTTCTGGCGAGACGCCATGAGATCCAACTCTGTTTTGCCCCAACGATGAATCAACTGAGCAAACACCTCCGGATGGAGTTCCCACTCCCCCGGGTGAAAAGTCTGACGACTTAGAAAATCTGCCTCCCAGTTCTCCACGCCTGGGATATGGATTGCTGACAGGTGGCAAGAGTGAGTCTCTGCCCAGTGAATTATTTTTGAGACTTCTAACATCGCTAGGGAACTCCTGGTTCCCCCTTGATGGTTGATATAAGCCACAGTCGTGATATTGTCCGACTGAAATCTGATGAACCTCAGTGTTGCTAACTGAGGCCAAGCCAGAAGAGCATTGAATATTGCTCTTAACTCCAGAATATTTATCGGAAGGAGTTTCTCCTCCTGAGTCCATGAACCCTGTGCCTTCAGGGAGTTCCAGACTGCACCCCAACCTAGAAGGCTGGCATCTGTTGTTACAATTGTCCAATCTGGCCTGCGAAAGGTCATACCCTCGGACAGGTGGACCCGAGACAACCACCAGAGAAGAGAATCTCTGGTCTCTTGATCCAGATTTAGCAGAGGGGACAAATCTGTGTAATCCCCATTCCACTGACTTAGCATGCATAATTGCAGCGGTCTGAGATGTAGGCACGCAAATGGCACTATGTCCATTGCCGCTACCATTAAGCCGATCACCTCCATACACTGAGCCACCGAAGGGCGCGGAATGGAATGAAGAATACGGCAAGCATTTAGAAGCTTTGATAACCTGGACTCCGTCAGGTAAATTTTCATCTCTACAGAATCTATAAGAGTCCATAAGAAGGAGACTCTTGTGAGTGGGGATAGAGAACTCTTTTCCTCGTTCACTTTCCACCCGTGAAATCTCAGAAATGCCAGAACTATCTCTGTATGAGACTTGGCAATTTGAAAGCTTGACGCCTGTATCAGGATGTCGTCTAGATACGGAGCCACCGCTATGCCTCGCGGTCTTAGAACCGCCAGAAGTGAGCCCAGAACCTTCGTAAAGATTCTCGGGGCTGTAGCCAACCCAAAGGGAAGAGCTACAAATTGGTAATGCCTGTCTAGAAAGGCAAACCTTAGGAACTGATGATGATCTTTGTGAATCAGTATGTGAAGGTAGGCATCCTTTAAGTCCACTGTGGTCATGTACTAACCCTCTTGGATCATTGGTAGGATGGTCCGAATAGTTTCCATTTTGAAAGATGGAACTCTGAGGAATTTGTTAAGATCTTTAGATCCAAAATTGGTCTGAAGGTTCCCTCTTTTTTGGGAACCACAAACAGATTTGAATAAAAACCCTGTCCTTGTTCCGTCCGCGGAACTGGATGGATCACTCCCATTACTAGGAGGTCTTGCACACAGCGTAGGAATACCTTTTTCTTTATCTGATTTGCAGATAACCTTGAAAGATGAAATCTCCCTTGTGGAGGGGAAGCTTTGAAGTCCAGAAGATATCCCTGAGATATGATCTCCAACGCCCAGGGATCCTGAACATCTCTTGCCCACGCCTGGGCAAAGAGAAAAAGTCTGCCCCCTACTAGATCCGTCGCCGGATAGGGGGCCGTTCCTTCATGCTGTCTTAGAGGCAGCAGCAGGCTTTCTGGCCTGCTTGCCTTTGTTCCAGGACTGGTTAGGTTTCCAGGCCTGCTTAGATTGAGCAAAAGTTCCTTCTTGTCTTGAAGCGGAGGAAGTTGATGCTGCACCTGCCTTGGAATTTCGAAAGGCACGAAAATTAGACTGTTTGGCCTTTGATTTGGCCCTGTCCTGAGGAAGGGTCTGACCCTTACCTCCAGTAATGTCAGCAATAATTTCTTTCAAACCAGGCCTGAATAAGGTCTGCCCCTTGAAAGGAATGTTGAGTAATTTAGACTTTGAAGTCACATCAGCTGACCAGGATTTGAGCCATAGCGCCCTACGCGCCTGGATGGCGAATCCGGAATTCTTAGCCGTTAGTTTAGTCAAATGAACAATGGCATCAGAAACAAATGAATTAGCTAGCTTAAGAGTTCTAAGCTTGTCAACAATTTCAGTCAATGGAGCTGTATGGATGGCCTCTTCCAGGGCCTCAAACCAGAATGCCGCCACAGCAGTGACAGGTGCAATGCATGCAAGGGGCTGTAAAATAAAACCTTGTTGAATAAACATTTTCTTAAGGTAACCCTCTAATTTTTTATCCATTGGATCTGAAAAAGCACAACTGTCCTCAACCGGGATAGTGGTACGCTTTGCTAAAGTAGAAACTGCTCCCTCCACCTTAGGGACAGTCTGCCATAAGTCCCGTGTAGTGGCATCTATTGGAAACATTTTTCTAAATATAGGAGGTGGGGAAAAGGGCACACCGGGCCTATCCCACTCCTTACTAATAATTTCTGTAAGCCTTTTAGGTATTGGAAAAACATCAGTACTCACCGGCACTGCATAGTATTTATCCAGCCTACACAATTTCTCTGGCACTGCAATTGTGTCACAGTCATTCAGAGCAGCTAATACCTCACCAAGCAATACACAGAGGTTCTCAAGCTTAAATTTAAAATTAGAAATCTCTGAATCAGGTCTCCCCGAATCAGAGACGTCATCCACAGACTGAAGCTCTCCGTCCTCAGGTTCTGCATATTGTGACGCAGTATCAGACATGGCTCTTACAGCATCTACGCGCTCTGTATCTCATCTAACCCCAGAGCTATCGCGCTTGCCTCTCAATTCAGGCAATCTGGATAATACCTCTGACAGGGTATTATTCATGATTGCAGCCATGTCCTGCAAAGTAATCGCTATGGGCGACCCTGATGTACTTGGCGCCATATTAGCGTGTGCATCCCTTGAGCGGGAGGCGAAGGGTCCGACACGTGGGGAGAGTTAGTCGGCATAACTTCCCCCTCGACAGACCCCTCTGGTGACAATTCTTTTATAGATAAAGACTGATCTTTACTGTTTAAGGTGAAATCAATACATTTAGTACACATTCTCCTATGGGGCTCCACCATGGCTTTTAAACATAATGAACAAGTATCCTCTGTTTCAGACATGTTTGTACAGACTAGCAATGAGACTAGCAAGCTTGGAAAACACTTTAAAGCAAGTTAACAAGCAATATAAAAAACGTTACTGTGCCTTTAAGAGAAACAAATTTTGACAAAATTTGAAATAACAGCGAAAAAAGGCAGTTACACTAACAAAATTTTTCAAGTGTATGTAACAAGTCAGCAGAGCATTGCACCCACTTGCAAATAGATGATTAACCCCTTAATAACAAAAACAGAATAATAAATGAAAAACAGAATTTATGTTTACCTGATAAATTTCTTTCTCCAACGGTGTGTCCGGTCCACGGCGTCATCCTTACTTGTGGGATATTCTCTTCCCCAACAGGAAATGGCAAAGAGCCCAGCAAAGCTGGTCACATGATCCCTCCTAGGCTCCGCCTACCCCAGTCATTCGACCGACGTTAAGGAGGAATATTCGCATAGGAGAAACCATATGGTACCGTGGTGACTGTAGTTAAAGAAAATAAAATATCAGACCTGATTAAAAAAACCAGGGCGGGCCGTGGACCGGACACACCGTTGGAGAAAGAAATTTATCAGGTAAACATAAATTCTGTTTTCTCCAACATAGGTGTGTCCGGTCCACGGCGTCATCCTTACTTGTGGGAACCAATACCAAAGCTTTAGGACACGGATGAAGGGAGGGAGCAAATCAGGTCACCTAAATGGAAGGCACCACGGCTTGCAAAACCTTTCTCCCAAAAATAGCCTCAGAAGAAGCAAAAGTATCAAACTTGTAAAATTTGGTAAAAGTGTGCAGTGAAGACCAAGTCGCTGCCCTACATATCTGATCAACAGAAGCCTCGTTCTTGAAGGCCCATGTGGAAGCCACAGCCCTAGTGGAATGAGCTGTGATTCTTTCGGGAGGCTGCCGTCCGGCAGTCTCGTAAGCCAATCTGATGATGCTTTTAATCCAAAAAGAGAGAGAGGTAGAAGTTGCTTTTTGACCTCTCCTTTTACCTGAATAAACAACAAACAAGGAAGATGTTTGTCTAAAATCCTTTGTAGCATCTAAATAGAATTTTAGAGCGCGAACAACATCCAAATTGTGCAACAAACGTTCCTTCTTTGAAACTGGTTTTGGACACAGAGAAGGTACGATAATCTCCTGGTTAATGTTTTTGTTAGAAACAACTTTTGGAAGAAAACCAGGTTTAGTACGTAAAACCACCTTATCTGCATGGAACACCAGATAAGGAGGAGAACACTGCAGAGCAGATAATTCTGAGACTCTTCTAGCAGAAGAAATCGCAACTAAAAACAAAACTTTCCAAGATAATAACTTAATATCAACGGAATGTAAGGGTTCAAACGGAACCCCCTGAAGAACTGAAAGAACTAAATTGAGACTCCAAGGAGGAGTCAAAGGTTTGTAAACAGGCTTGATTCTAACCAGAGCCTGAACAAAGGCTTGAACATCTGGCACAGCTGCCAGCTTTTTGTGAAGTAATACCGACAAGGCAGAAATCTGTCCCTTCAGGGAACTTGCAGATAATCCTTTTTCCAATCCTTCTTGAAGGAAGGATAGAATCCTAGGAATCTTAACCTTGTCCCAAGGGAATCCTTTAGATTCACACCAACAGATATATTTTTTCCAAATTTTGTGGTAAATCTTTCTAGTCACAGGCTTTCTGGCCTGAACAAGAGTATCGATCACAGAATCTGAGAATCCTCGCTTCGAGAAAATCAAGCGTTCAATCTCCAAGCAGTCAGCTGGAGTGAAACCAGATTCGGATGTTCGAACGGACCCTGAACAAGAAGGTCTCGTCTCAAAGGTAGCTTCCAAGGTGGAGCCGATGACATATTCACCAGATCTGCATACCAAGTCCTGCGTGGCCACGCAGGAGCTATCAAGATCACCGACGCCCTCTCCTGCTTGATCCTGGCTATCAGCCTGGGGATGAGAGGAAATGGCGGGAACACATAAGCTAGTTTGAAGGTCCAAGGTGCTACTAGTGCATCCACTAGAGCCGCCTTGGGATCCCTGGATCTGGCCCCGTAGCAAGGAACTTTGAAGTTCTGACGAGAGGCCATCAGATCCATGTCTGGAATGCCCCACAGGTGAGTGACTTGGGCAAAGATTTCCGGATGGAGTTCCCACTCCCCCGGATGCAATGTCTGACGACTCAGAAAATCCGCTTCCCAATTTTCCACTCCTGGGATGTGGATAGCAGACAGGTGGCAGGAGTGAGACTCCGCCCAAAGAATAATTTTGGTTACTTCTTCCATCGCTAGGGAACTCCTTGTTCCCCCCTGATGGTTGATGTACGCAACAGTCGTCATGTTGTCTGATTGAAACCGTATGAACCTGGTCCTCGCAAGCTGGGGCCAGGCCTGGAGCGCATTGAATATCGCTCTCAGTTCCAGAATATTTATCGGTAGAAGAGATTCTTCCCGAGACCAAAGACCCTGAGCTTTCAGGGATCCCCAGACCGCGCCCCAGCCTATCAGACTGGCGTCGGTCGTGACAATGACCCACTCTGGTCTGTGGAACATCATCCCTTGAGACAGATTGTCCAGGGACAGCCACCAACGGAGTGAGTCTCTGGTCCTCTGATTTACTTGTATCTTCGGAGACAAGTCTGTATAGTCCCCATTCCACTGACTGAGCATGCACAGTTGTAATGGTCTTAGATGAATGCGCGCAAAAGGAACTATGTCCATCGCCGCCACCATCAACCCGATCACTTCCATGCACTGAGCTATGGAAGGAAGAGGAACGGAATGAAGTATCCGACAAGAGTCCAGAAGCTTTGTTTTTCTGGCCTCTGTTAGAAAGATCCTCATTTCTAAGGAGTCTATAATTGTTCCCAAGAAGGGAACCCTTGTTGACGGGGATAGAGAACTCTTTTCCACGTTCACTTTCCAGCCGTGAGATCTGAGAAAGGCCAGGACAATGTCCGTGTGAGCCTTTGCTTGAGGAAGGGACGACGCTTGAATCAGAATGTCGTCCAGGTAAGGTACTACTGCAATGCCCCTTGGTCTTAGCACCGCTAGAAGGGACCCTAGTACCTTTGTGAAAATCCTTGGAGCAGTGGCTAATCCGAAAGGAAGCGCCACGAACTGGTAATGTTTGTCCAGGAATGCAAACCTTAGGAACCGATGATGTTCCTTGTGGATAGGAATATGTAGATACGCATCCTTTAAATCCACCGTGGTCATAAATTGACCTTCCTGGATGGAAGGAAGGATAGTTCGAATGGTTTCCATCTTGAACGATGGGACCTTGAGAAATTTGTTTAAGATCTTGAGATCTAGGATTGGTCTGAACGTTCCCTCTTTTTTGGGAACTATGAACAGATTGGAGTAGAACCCCATCCCTTGTTCTCTTAATGGAACAGGATGAATCACTCCCATTTTTAACAGGTCTTCTACACAATGTAAGAACGCCTGTCTTTTTATGTGGTCTGAAGACAACTGCGACTTGTGGAACCTCCCCCTTGGGGGAAGTCCCTTGAATTCCAGAAGATAACCCTGGGAGACTATTTCTAGCGCCCAAGGATCCAGAACATCTCTTGCCCAAGCCTGAGCGAAGAGAGAGAGTCTGCCCCCCACCAGATCCGGTCCCGGATCGGGGGCCAATATTTCATGTTGTCTTGGTAGCAGTGGCAGGTTTCTTGGCCTGCTTTCCCTTGTTCCAGCCTTGCATTGGTCTCCAAGCTGGCTTGGCCTGAGAAGTATTACCCTCTTGCTTAGAGGACGTAACACCTTGGGCTGGTCCGTTTTTACGAAAGGGACGAAAATTAGGTCTATTTTTTGCCTTGAAGGGCCGATCCTGAGGAAGGGCGTGGCCCTTACCCCCAGTGATATCAGAGATAATCTCTTTCAAGTCAGGACCAAACAGCGTTTTCCCCTTGAAAGGAATGTTTAGTAGCTTGTTCTTGGAAGACGCATCAGCCGACCAAGATTTCAACCAAAGCGCTCTGCGCGCCACAATAGCAAACCCAGAGTTCTTAGCCGCTAACTTAGCCAATTGCAAAGAGGCGTCTAGAGTGAAAGAATTAGCCAATTTGAGAGCATTGATTCTGTCCATAATCTCCTCATAAGGAGGAGAGTCACTATCGAGCACCTTAAGCAGTTCATCAAACCAGAAATATGCGGCAGTAGTGACAGGGACAATGCATGAAATGGGTTGTAGAAGGTAACCCTGCTGAACAAACATCTTTTTAAGCAAACCTTCTAATTTTTTATCCATAGGATCTTTGAAAGCACAACTATCCTCTATGGGAATAGTGGTGCGTTTGTTTAAAGTAGAAACCGCTCCCTCGACCTTGGGGACTGACTGCCATAAGTCCTTTCTGGGGTCGACCATAGGAAACAATTTTTTTAATATGGGGGGAGGGACGAAAGGAATACCGGGCCTTTCCCATTCTTTATTAACAATGTCCGCCACCCGCTTGGGTATAGGAAAAGCTTCTGGGAGCCCCGGCACCTCTAGGAACTTGTCCATTTTACATAGTTTCTCTGGGATGACTAAATTTTCACAATCATCCAGAGTGGATAATACCTCCTTAAGCAAAATGCGGAGATGTTCCAATTTAAATTTAAATGTAATCACATCAGATTCAGCCTGCTGAGAAATGTTCCCTAAATCAGTAATTTCTCCCTCAGACAAAACCTCCCTGGCCCCCTCAGATTGGGTTAGGGGCCCTTCAGAGATATTAATATCAGCGTCGTCATGCTCTTCAGTAACTAAAACAGAGCAGCCACGCTTACGCTGACAAGGGTTCATTTTGGCTAAAATGTTTTTGACAGAATTATCCATTACAGCCGTTAATTGTTGCATAGTAAGGAGTATTGGCGCGCTAGATGTACTAGGGGCCTCCTGAGTGGGCAAGACTCGTGTAGACGAAGGAGGGAATGATGCAGTACCATGCTTACTCCCCTCACTTGAGGAATCATCTTGGGCATCATTGTCATTATCACATAAATCACATTTATTTAAATGAATAGGAATTCTGGCTTCCCCACATTCAGAACACAGTCTATCTGGTAGTTCAGACATGTTAAACAGGCATAAACTTGATCAGAAAGTACAAAAAACGTTTTAAAATAAAACCGTTACTGTCACTTTAAATTTTAAACTGAACACACTTTATTACTGCAATTGCGAAAAAACATGAAGGAATTGTTCAAAATTCACCAAATTTTCACCACAGCGTCTTAAAGCCTTGAAAATATTGCACACCAATTTTGGAAGCTTTAACCCTTAAAATAACGGAACCGGAGCCGTTTTAAGCTTTAAACCCCTTTACAGTCCCTGGTATCTGCTTTGCTGAGACCCAACCAAACCCAAAGGGGAATACGATACCAAATGACGCCTTCAGAAGTCTTTTATAAGTATCAGAGCTCCTCTCACATGCGACTGCATGCCATGCCTCTCAAAAACAAGTGCGCAACACCGGCGCGAAAATGAGACTCTGCCTATGCTTTGGGAAAGCCCCTAAAGAATAAGGTGTCTAAAACAGTGCCTGCCGATATTATTAAATCAAAATACCCAGAATAAATGATTCCTCAAGGCTAAATAAGTGTTAATATCAATCGATTTAGCCCAAAAAAAGTCTACAGTTTAAATAAGCCCTTGTGAAGCCCTTATTTACAATCGTAATAAACATGGCTTACCGGATCCCATAGGGAAAATGACAGCTTCCAGCATTACATCGTCTTGTTAGAATGTGTCATACCTCAAGCAGCAAGAGACTGCAAACTGTTCCCCCAACTGAAGTTAATTGCTCTCAACAGTCCTGTGTGGAACAGCCATGGATTTTAGTTACGGTTGCTAAAATCATTTTCCTCATACAAACAGAATTCTTCATCTCTTTTCTGTTTCTGAGTAAATAGTACGTACCAGCACTATTTGAAAATAACAAACTCTTGATTGAATAATGAAAAACTACAGTTAAACACTAAAAAACTCTAAGCCATCTCCGTGGAGATGTTGCCTGTACAACGGCAAAGAGAATGACTGGGGTAGGCGGAGCCTAGGAGGGATCATGTGACCAGCTTTGCTGGGCTCTTTGCCATTTCCTGTTGGGGAAGAGAATATCCCACAAGTAAGGATGACGCCGTGGACCGGACACACCTATGTTGGAGAAAAACCGTTTTTTAAACACAGTCACAACAACTGCCACAGTCTACTGTGATTGTTACCCTACTCAAACACGACTTTGAAGCCTTTTGAGCCCTTCAGAGATGTCCTGTATCATGCAGAGGGAAGCTGAATATCTCTGTCAGTATTTTTAGCTGCACGGAAAAGCACTAAAATAGGCCCTTCCCACTCATATTGCAACAGTGGAAAGCTTCAGGAAACTGTCTATAGGCAGAAATCAAACCAGCCATGTGGAAAAAAACTAGGCCCCAATAAGTTTTGTCACCAAACATATATAAAAACGATTAACATGCCAGCAAACGTTTTATATTACATTTTTATAAGAGTATGCATCTCTATTAATAAGCCTGATACCAGTAGCTATCACTGCATTTAAGGCTTTACTTACATTAATCCGGTATAAGCAGCATTTTCTAGCAAATTCCATCCCTAGAAAAATATTAACTGCACATACCTTATTGCAGGAAAACCTGCACGCCATTCCCTCTCTGAAGTTACCTCACTCCTCAGAATATGTGAGAACAGCCATGGATCTTAGTTACTTCTGCTAAGATCATAGAAAATGCAGGCAGATTCTTCTTCTAAATACTGCCTGAGATAAACAGCACACTCCAGTACCATTTAAAAATAACAAACTTTTGATTGAAGAAATAAACTAAGTATAAAACACCACTCTCCTCTTACGACCTCCATCTTTGTTGAGGGTTGCAAGAGAATGACTGGATATGGCAGTTAGGGGAGGAGCTATATAGCAGCTCTGCTGTGGATGATCCTCTTGCAACTTCCTGTTGGGAAGGAGAATATCCCATATGTAATGGATGATCCGTGGACTGGATACACTTAACAAGAGAAATTAGCTTTGTTCTTTGTCTTAAAGGGCTTGTCCTGAGGGAGAGCATGGCCTTTTCCCCCGGTGATATCTGAAATAATCTCTTTCAATTCAGGCCCGAAGAGGGTCTTTCCTTTGAAAGGAATGTTCAAAAGCTTGGATTTAGACGACACATCGGCCGACCAGGACTTTAGCCATAGCACCCTGCGCGCCAAAATGGCGAAACCTGAATTTTTCGCCGCTAACTTAGCTATTTGAAAAGCGGCATCAGTGATAAAAGAATTAGCTAGCTTTAGAGCCTTAATTCTATCCATAATTTCCTCGTATGAGGTCTCCGTCTGGAGCGAGTCTTCCAGCGCCTCAAACCAGAAAGCAGCTGCAGTAGTTACAGGAATAATGCAGGAAATAGGTTGGAGAAGAAAACCTTGTTAAACAAAAATTTTCTTAAGTAAACCCTCTAACTTCTTATCCATAGGGTCTTTAAAAGCACAACTGTCTTCAATTGGTAGGGTTGTGCGTTTAGCAAGTGTAGAAATAGCCCCCTCCACCTTAGGGACCGTCTGCCACGAGTCCCGCACAGGGTCAGGTATGGGGAACATTTTCTTAAAAACAGGAGGGGGAGCAAAGGGAACACCTGGTCTATCCCACTCCCTAGTAACGATATCCGCAATCCTCTTAGGGACCGGAAACGTATCCGTGTAAACCGGGACACAATTTCTCTGGGATCACCAAAGGGTCGCATTCATCCAGAGTAGCTAATACCTCCCTAAGCAAAACGCGGAGGTGTTCTAGTTTAAATTTAAAAGCCAATGTATCTGGGACCCTTGCTAAATCAGAGACTTCTCCCTCAGACATCAAATCCCTCGCTCCCACTTCAGAGAGTTGTGAGGGTATATCGAATACGGCTACCAAAGCGTCAGAATGCTCATAATCTGTTCTTAAAACAGAGCTATCACGCTTTGCAGGTAACACGGGCAGTTTAGATAAGAAAGCTGTAAGAGAATTATCCATGACTGCCGCTAAGTCTTATAATGTAAAAGAGTTAGACGCACTAGAGGTACGCGGGCGTAACTGGTTGTGACACTTGGGGAGAGGCAGACGGGCTACCCTCGTTACCTTCAGTCTGAGAATCATCTTGGGCCATATTTTTAAGTGCAACAATATGATCTTTAAAGTGTATAGACATATCAGTACAAGTGGGACACATTCTGAGAGGGGGTTCCACCATGGCTTCTAAACACACTGAACAAGGATTTTCCTTAGTGACAGACATGTTTAATAGACTAGTAATATATATATAAGCAGGCTTGGAAACCACTTTAATCAAATAAAAAACACAATTTGAAAAAAACGTTACTGTGCCTTTAAGAAATAAAAAGATCACACAATTTTACAAAACAGTGAAAAATACAGCAATTCTCCTGAAATTTTCACAGTATGTACCCAAAGCCTTAATAGGATTGCACCACAAGTTTCAGAACGATTAACCCCTTAATGCCCAAACCGGAGCAGCCTAAAGCCAACACCCGGTTAACAATAGTACAGCACCTTGTCACAGCCTTGCTGTGGCCCTACCTGCCCTTAGGGATCAGATTTGGGGGAATATAGCTTCTATCAGGCCCTCAAACAGCAGCAGGACCCTCCATGTGAATCAGTATGAACTTCTCTGCAAATTCTAACTGCGCATCTGAGGCGCAAAATTAGCCCCTCCCACTCTACTCTGGAGTTGTGAGGCCTAGTAAAAACACTCTTAAGTGACTAAAAACCAGCCATGTGGATAATAACCCCATAAAAAGCCCCAAAAGGACTTTCAAAGTGTCTACAAACTATATTTTACTTGAATAAACAATCGATTGCCCTGAATCAGTGTCAACCAGCATAATTAGTCCTGTTATGTAAGCATTCAATTCCTTACTAAGTCTGTGAACATAGCTTACCCTCCCCTCATGGGGATATTGTCAGTCTCTTCTAGCATTATCTCAGCCTTGTCTAGAAATAAATGACTGAACATACCTCATTGCAGATTGCCCTGCAAACCGTTCCCCCCAAATGAAGTTTTCTGGTACTCCTCAGTTCTGTGTGCGAACAGCAGTGGATTTTAGTTACAACATGCTAAAATCATTTTCCTCTCAGCAGAAATCTTCATCACTTTTCTGCTAGAAAGTAAATAGTACAAACCGGTAACATTTAAAGTAACAAACTTTTGATTGAAGATAATTAAAACTACAATTCTAACACCACATTCACTTTACCCTCCCGTAGAGAGACCCTAGTGCTTAGAGCCGGCAAAGAGAATGACTGGGGGGTGGAGCTAGAGGGGGAGCTATATGGACAGCTTTGCTGTGTGATCTCTTTGCCACTTCCTGTAGGGAATGAGAATATCCCACAAGTAAAGGAAGAATCTGTGGACTGGAAACACCTTTCAAGAGAAATAAATATTTTTTTCTTAGTGATTCTTAGGTGAACCACGGGTGTTTTTTTATTCATAAGAAACAATAGGTTGCTATATGATGAGATATTTATGGGAGTACCCATGTTTAGAAGGATCTAAGAGCAACTTAGTTTCACTTTGTTAAATACTTTAACCACATATAAAATGACTATCCTTCCATGTGTTCTATGTATTGCTCAGGTTTTACCCATTCCATTACTTAATACATATCTAATTTGCAAATGAAAATAAACGCATATGTTTGGCAGCATGGAGTTCCTTGAATTGCAAGGGCTACAATTTCTAGGAACAAGGATAGTGGAGAAATAGGAGTACCATATCTCTCATATTATAGGACAGTTGCTCACTTGTTACGCATAGTTGATTTAGTAACAATTCAAACAATATGGAAAGGTTACAGCTAGAATATGATCTGACTCGCTGTCCCCAATTAGGTCATTATTGTTGGCTTACTCAAATTTGGAGATACTTGGGGGACACTCAATCATATTTTGTAAAGGAAACTTTTAAGGTTTGGGATTGTTTGATTTCAAAAACCAAGACTGTATCTACTAGCCCATCATCTCTTTCTCCACGTCTGGGAAATTTAGGTTTCCCAGCCCGGGTGGATAATTCTTCATTGAAACAAAACACTATTTACAGAATGATGCCCTAATTTTCTGTTTTGATACATGGAAAGGTTAAAGGACCATTACATTTGACATTTCAACAATGTATGAAAGGTTTCATTATTGCAAGTGAAACATTATTGCATATACATTCATTATTTCTTTTTCTACGTTTTGCTGTAAAATACATCTAAAAAACAAAATTTATGCTTACCTGATAAATTTATTTCTCTTGTAGTGTATCCAGTCCACGGATCATCCATTACTTGTGGGATATTCTCCTTCCCAACAGGAAGTTGCAAGAGGATCACCCACAGCAGAGCTGCTATATAGCTCCTCCCCTCACTGCCATATCCAGTCATTCGACCGAAACAAGCCGAGAAAGGAGAAACCATAGGGTGCAGTGGTGACTGTAGTTTAATTAAAACTTAGACCTGCCTAAAAAGGACAGGGCGGGCCTTGGACTGGATACACTACAAGAGAAATAAATTTATCAGGTAAGCATAAATTATGTTTTCTCTTGTTAAGTGTATCCAGTCCACGGATCATCCATTACTTGTGGGATACCAATACCAAAGCTAAAGTACACGGATGATGGGAGGGACAAGGCAGGAACTTAAACGGAAGGAACCACTGCCTGTAGAACCTTTCTCCCAAAAACAGCCTCCGAAGAAGCAAAAGTATCAAATTTGTAAAATTTGGAAAAAGTATGAAGCGAAGACCAAGTTGCAGCCTTGCAAATCTGTTCAACAGAGGCCTCATTTTTAAAGGCCCAGGTGGAAGCCACAGCTCTAGTAGAATGAGCGGTAATCCTTTCAGGAGGCTGCTGTCCAGCAGTCTCATAGGCTAAACGGATTATACTCCGAAGCCAAAAAGAAAGAGAGGTTGCCGAGGCCTTCTGACCACTCCTCTGTCCAGAGTAAACAGCAAACAGGTTAGATGTTTGGCGAAAATCTTTAGTAGCCTGTAAGTAAAACTTCAAGGCACGGACTACGTCTAGATTATGCAAAAGACGTTCCTTCTTTGAAGAAGGATTAGGACATAATGATGGAACAACAATCTCGATTGATATTCTTGTTAGAAACCACCTTAGGTAAAAACCCAGGTTTTGTACGCAGAACAACTTTATCTGAATGAAAGATCAGATAAGGAGAATCACAATGTAAGGCAGATAACTCCGAGACTCTTCGAGCCGAGGAAATAGCCATCAGAAAAAGAACTTTCCATGAAAGAAGTTTGATATCAATAGAATGAAGGGGTTCAAACAGAACCCCTTGAAGAACTTTAAGAACCAAGTTTAAGCTCCATGGAGGAGCAACAGGTTTAAACACATGCTTAATTCTAACTAAAGCCTGACAAAATGCCTGAACGTCTGGAACTTCTGCCAGACGCTTGTGTAAAAGAATAGACAGAGAAGAAATCTGTCCCTTTAAAGAACTAGCTGATAATCCTTTGTCCAAACCCTCTTGGAGGAAGGACAATATCCTAGGAATCCTAACCCTACTCCATGAGTAATTCTTGGATTCACACCAATGAAGATATTTACGCCATATCTTGTGGTAAATTTTCCTGGTGACAGGCTTTCGTGCCTGTATTAAGGTATCAATTACTGACTCGGAGAAGCCACACTTGGATAGGATCAAGCGTTCAATCTCCATGCAGTCAGTCTCAGAGAAAGTAGATTCGGATGATTGAAAGGACCTTGTATTAGAAGGTCTTGTCTCAGAGGCAGAGTCCATGGTGGAAAGGATGACATGTCCACTAGGTCTGCATACCAGGTCCTGCGTGGCCACGCAGGCGCTATCAATATAACCGATGCTCTTTCCTGTTTGATTTTGGCAATCAGACGAGGGAGCAGAGGAAACGGTGGAAACACATAAGCCAGGTTGAAGAACCAAGGGGCTGCTAGAGCATCTATCAGTGCCGCTTCTGGGTCCCTGGACCTGGATCCGTAACAAGGAAGCTTGGCGTTCTGGCGAGACGCCATGAGATCCAATTCTGGTTTGCTCCAACGGAGAACAAATTGAGCAAACACCTCCGGATGGAGTTCCCATTCCCCCGGATGAAAAGTCTGACGACTTAGAAAATCCGTCTCCCAGTTCTCTACACCTGGAATATGGATCGCTGACAGGTGGCAAGAGTGAGTCTCTGCCCAGCGAATTATCTTGGAGACTTCTGACATCGCTAGGGAACTCCTGGTTCCCCCTTGATGGTTGATGTAAGCCACAGTCGTGATGTTGTCCGACTGAAATCTGATGAACCTCAGTGTTGCTAGCTGAGGCCAAGCCAGAAGAGCATTGAATATTGCTCTTAACTCCAGAATATTTATTGGGAGGAGTTTCTCCTCCTGAGTCCACGAACCCTGAGCCTTCAGGGAGTTCCAGACTGCACCCCAACCTAGAAGGCTGTCATCTGTTGTTACAATTGTCCAATCTGGTATGCGAAAGGTCATACCCTTGGACAGATGGGCCCGAGATAACCACCAGAGAAGAGAATCTCTGGTTTCCTGATCCAGATTTAGTAGAGGGGACAAATCTGTGTAATCCCCATTTCACTGACTGAGCATGCATAATTGCAGCGGTCTAAGATGCAGGCGCGCGAATGGCACTATGTCCATCGCCGTTACCATTAAGCCAATTACTTCCATGCACTGAGCCACCGTGGGGCGCGGAATGGAGTGAAGAACACGGCAAGCATTTAGAAGTTTTGATAACCTGGACTCCGTCAGGTAAATTTTCATTTCTACAGAATCTATTAGAGTCCCTAGGAAGGAAACTTTTGTGAGAGGAGATAGAGAACTCTTTTCTTCGTTCACTTTCCACCCATGCGACCTCAGGAATGCCAGAACTATCTCTGTATGAGATTTGGCAATTTGAAACTTGACGCCTGTATCAGGATGTCGTCCAGGTAAGGAGCCACCGCTATGCCTCGCGGTCTTAGGACCGCCAGAAGTGAGCCCAGAACCTTTGTAAAAATTCTTGGGGTTGTAGCCAACCCGAATCGAAGAGCTACAAATTGGTAATGCCTGTCTAGAAAGGCAAACCTCAGGAACTGATGATGATTCTTGTGAATCGGAATGTGAAGGTAGGCAACCTTTAAGTCCACTGTGGTCATGTACTCTTGGATCATGGGTAAAATGGTTCGAATAGTTTCCATCTTGAATGACGGAACTCTGAGGAATTTGTTTAGGATCTTTAAATCCAAAATTGGTCTGAAGGTTCCCTCTTTTTTGGGAACCACAAACAGATTTGAATAAAACCCCTGTCCTTGTTCCGTCCGCGGAACTGGATGGATCACTCCCATTACAAGGAGATCTTGTACGCAGCTTAGGAATGCCTCTTTCATTATCTGGTTTGCAGATAATCTTGAAAGGTGAAATCTCCCTTGTGGAGGAGAAGCTTTGAAGTCCAGAAGATATCCCTGAGATATGATCTCCAACGCCCAGGGATCCTGAACATCTCTTGCCCACGCCTGGGCGAAGAGAGAGAGTCTGCCCCCTACTATATCCGTTGTTGGATAGGAGGCCGCTCCTTCATGCTGTCTTAGAGGCAGCAGCAGGCTTTCTGGCCTGCTTGCCCTTGTTCCAGGACTGGTTAGGTTTCCAGGCCTGCTTGGATTGAGCAAAAGTTCCCTCTTGTTTTGAAGCAGAGGAAGTTGATGCTGCACCTGCCTTGAAATTTCGAAAGGCACGAAAATTAGACTGTTTGGCCTTTGATTTGGCCCTGTCCTGAGGAAGGGTATGACCCTTACCTCCAGTAATGTCAGCAATAATTTCTTTCAAACCAGGCCCGAATAAGGTCTGCCCCTTGAAAGGAATGTTGAGTAATTTAGACTTTGAAGTCACATCAGCTGACCAGGATTTGAGCCATAGCGCCCTACGCGCCTGGATGGCGAATCCGGAATTCTTAGCCGTTAGTTTAGTCAAATGAACAATGGCATCAGAAACAAATGAGTTAGCTAGCTTAAGAGTTCTAAGCTTGTCAACAATTTCAGTCGATGGAGCTGTATGGATGGCCTCTTCCAGGGCCTCAAACCAGAATGCCGCCGCAGCAGTGACAGGCGCAATGCATGCAAGGGGGTGTAAAATAAAACCTTGTTGAATAAACATTTTCTTAAGGTAACCCTCTAATTTTTTATCCATTGGATCTGAAAAAGCACAACTGTCCTCAACCGGGATAGTGGTACGCTTTGCTAAAGTAGAAACTGCTCCCTCCACCTTAGGGACAGTCTGCCATAAGTCCCGTGTAGTGGCATCTATTGGAAGTGGGGAAAAGGGCACACCGGGCCTATCCCACTCCTTACTAATAATTTCTGTAAGCCTTTTAGGTATTGGAAAAACATCAGTACTCACCGGCACTGCATAGTATTTATCCAGCCTACACAATTTCTCTGGCACTGCAATTGTGTCACAGTCATTCAGAGCAGCTAATACCTCCCCAAGCAATACACGGAGGTTCTCAAGCTTAAATTTAAAATTAGAAATCTCTGAATCAGGTCTCCCCGAATCAGAGACGTCACCCACAGACTGAAGCTCTCCGTCCTCAGGTTCTACATATTGTGACGCAGTATCAGACATGGCTCTTACAGCATCTACGCGCTCTGTATCTCGTCTAACCCCAGAGCTATCGCGCTTGCCTCTCAATTCAGGCAATCTGGATAATACCTCTGACAGGGTATTATTCATGATTGCAGCCATGTCCTGCAAAGTAATCGCTATGGGCGTCCCTGATGTACTTGGCGCCATATTAGCGTGCGTCCCTTGAGCGGGAGGCGAAGGGTCCGACACGTGGGGAGAGTTAGTCGGCATAACTTCCCCCTCGACAGACCCCTCTGGTGACAATTCTTTTATAGATAAATACTGATCTTTACTGTTTAAGGTGAAATCAATACAGTTAGTACACATTCTCCTATGGGGCTCCACCATGGCTTTTAAACATAATGAACAAGTATCCTCTGTTTCAGACATGTTTGTACAGACTAGCAATGAGACTAGCAAGCTTGGAAAACACTTTAAAGCAAGTTAACAAGCAATATAAAAAACGTTACTGTGCCTTTAAGAGAAACAAATTTTGACAAAATTTGAAATAACAGTGAAAAAAGGCAGTTACACTAACAAAATTTTTACAGTGTATGTAACAAGTCAGCAGAGCATTGCACCCACTTGCAAATAGATGATTAACCCCTTAATAACAAAAACAGAATAATAAATGACAAAAATGTTTTTTAAACACAGTCACAACAACTGCCAGTCTACTGTGATTGTTACCCTCCTCAAACACGACTTTGAAGCCTTTTGAGCCCTTCAGAGATGTCTTGTATCATGCAGAGGGAAGCTGAATGTGTCTGTCAGTATTTTTAGGTGCACAGAAAAGCACTAAAATAGGCCCTTCCCACTCATATTGCAACAGTGGAAAGCTTCAGGAAACTGTCTATAGGCAGAAATCAAACCAGCCATGTGGAAAAAAACTAGGCCCCAATAAGTTTTGTCACCAAACATATATAAAAACGATTAACATGCCAGCAAACGTTTTATATTACATTTTTATAAGAGTATGCATCTCTATTAATAAGCCTGATACCAGTAGCTATCACTGCATTTAAGGCTTTACTTACATTAATCCGGTATAAGCAGCATTTTCTAGCAAATTCCATCCCTAGAAAAATATTAACTGCACATACCTTATTGCAGGAAAACCTGCACGCCATTCCCTCTCTGAAGTTACCTCACTCCTCAGAATATGTGAGAACAGCCATGGATCTTAGTTACTTCTGCTAAGATCATAGAAAATGCAGGCAGATTCTTCTTCTAAATACTGCCTGAGATAAACAGCACACTCCGGTACCATTTAAAAATAACAAACTTTTGATTGAAGAAATAAACTAAGTATAAAACACCACTCTCCTCTTACGACCTCCATCTTTGTTGATGGTTGCAAGAGAATGACTGGATATGGCAGTTAGGGGAGGAGCTATATAGCAGCTCTGCTGTGGGTGATCCTCTTGCAACTTCCTGTTGGGAAGGAGAATATCCCATAAGTAATGGATGATCCGTGGACTGGATACACTTAACAAGAGAAATAGGGATTATTTATAAACTTTGACCCAGTTATATGATTAGTTTGTAAAAAGAGGGGATTGTATCCTATAGTCGTATAATTCCCATAAGTATCATAATGATCCGGTATTTCTTTAAGAAATTCAGCACACTCTGAAAGTCTCGGTACCTGTTGATATATATATATATATAATTCTAGATTTACTATTGAAGAGAGATAATCTGCCCCCTACTTGGTCCGGGGCCGCCCCTTCATGTCGACTTTGTTTCAGCAGGCTTCTTGTTCTGCTTGGACTTGTTCCAAGACTGAGCTGGCTTCCAAGCACCCTTAGACTGATCCACTTTCGCGGCGGGCTGCTGACATTAAGCCTTGTCCGCACGAATGGGACGAAAAGTAGATCCCTTAGGCTTAACCTTATTATCCTGCGGTAGGAAAGCACCCTTACCTCCTGTCACCGTGGATATGATCGAGTCCAATCCTGAACCGAACAGGATCTTTCCCTGAAAGGGAAGGGATAACAGTCTGGACTTAGAGGTAATGTCCGCAGACCACGACTTTAGCCACAGAGCCCTGCGAGCTAGTACAGAAAACCCTGAAACCTTAGCATTCAGGCGAATAATTTGCAAATAGGCATCACAATAAAAGAATTAGCGACCCTCAAGGCCTTAATTCTCTATTGTATTTCGTCGAGGGGAGTCTCCCTCTCGACCATAACAGACAGAGATTAGCACCAATATGTCGCAGCACCGGCAACTGCCGGCTGAAAAACAAACCCGTGTGTTGAAACAGTTTCCTTAACATGTTTATTTAACTTTTTATCCATGGGCTCTTTGAACAACGAACTATCCTCAAAAGGAATCGTTGTCCGTTTAGCTCGAGCTGAGAGTCCGGAACGGGGAACAGTTTCTTAAAGAAAGAAGAAGAGGAAAAAGATTAACCTAATCTCTACCATTCATTCTTAATAATGTTAGCCATCTTAACAGGAACCGGGAAGGTCTGAGGTACCACCCTGTCCTCATACACTTTATCAAGCTTAGGAATCAAGGGTTCCTCCGGTAGTTTCGGTTCCGGAACCTCGAGAGTAGCAAGCACCTGCCCCAGAAAAAAGCACAAATTTTCCATCCTAAAGATGTCATCCTTTAGATGGCATGGATACCGAACCAAAAGGAACGTCCTCAGAAGAGTCTGAGTTGTCCTCGTCAGCGGATAACCTTTCCAAGATATCCATAGGAGTATATGACTCCTGGGCCGGATCGCCATTTTACTCTACGCTCGCGCTTAGCAGAATGTGGTAAGGCACTAATCACCTTAGAGACCGCCGTTTGCAGTTGATCCGCAAAGTCTGACAGTCAACGGATTTCCCCCGAAGGAGAAATAGACATGCCCTGGGGCGCTGCATGTGTACTCGGAGATTAATGTAGGGGACGCACCTCACGGGACAGGGAGCCCTCAGAGGTGGACGACTCAGTAGTACTAGACGTTCTCTTCTTTCGAGAAGTCGAGACCTTATCAAGGCAAGGGGAACATAGTTGAGCAGGCGGATCTACCGGAACCTCCTCACACTAAACACAGGTACTAGACTTAGTTAAAGAGGGAGTACCCTCTAAAGCGTCAGAGTCCTTCATAGCTTGCGGCTTTATTATGGACTAGTTATAAAATATAAACAATGGCACCTTTATAACCTCCAATGGCCGGGGCACTCACCACCTCCTAGGACCCGGACCACAGAAACCATTACGTCAAGCAAGTCAAGCAAGGAAGTAGATTAGGCCACACTCGGTCAGAAGGAATGCCTCGCAGGACCGCCCTTGCACTAGGGAGAAAGCGCGCCAAAACAGCCGCGCAAATACTCCTGGAAGGAAACTAAAAGTTCCCCCATTGCCAGAGCCTCATCTCACACATAACGTAGCAATGACACAATAAACAATATTATGTATAACCCCCCCTGTTCAATAATCCCCTTACTAGGGATATTAACCCTTGATTCTATAAAGATAAGGGGCATCACAATGTGACCCTGTCTTCTGCATTTTCATTATGTGTATAAAAATGAAACGATCTTACCAGAATCTACGCCGTGGAACAGGAACATTGCCTCTCAAGTGTGACAGTGTAGTAGCATCACTACTGACATGGACTTGAGTGTAGGAAGCAGGCAGCGAAACTCGTCAACGCTGATTGCTTATTGAGCGGTTAAAATGAGTCGGGATGGTTTCTCAGAAAGACTCTCTCTGCATCTCCAGACTCTTTCACCCAAGCTCTCACTGGACTACTTAAAACTCCAGTCCCATTCCAAACAGTACTACCCTCCATAAGAGACTACTCCGAATCTTCCCACACTTCTCTGCCAACCTCCTGTGACGAAAGGCAAAGAATGACTGGGGGATGAGGGAAGTGGGGGAGGTATTTAAGCCTTTGACTGGGGTGTCTTTGCCTCCTCCTAGTGACCAGGTTCTTACTTCCCACAAGTAATGAATGAAGCTGTGGACTCTCCTCCCCTTTAGATGGAAATGACTACAGTTTCAGCATCATACGCACATATGCTAAAGTCCCAATCAGCACCTGCAATGCACTGCTTGTCCTGAGCGGAAACTGCCACTGATCCAATTACCAGTCACACAGCAGGGTCGTGCAGCTTGCACTGCTGATTGGGCCAGTGACAGTCTCCGCTCGGGACCAGCAGTGCTATAATGGCCTTTTAAATGCACCTTTCTATCTCCTTACACTTCCATGGCTCAAACAGAGAAAGCAATATTAAAATACTTAATTTACTTGTATTAGCAAAATTACTTTGTTCTCTTAGTATCCTTTCTGTAGGCTCAGGAGCAGCAATGTACTAGTGGAAGCTAGATGTTGATTGATGACTACACACATATAACTCTTGTCATTAGTTCATCAGATGAGTTCAGCTAGCTCCCAGTAGTAAATTTCTGTTCTGGAGCTGACTTTAACTATGTGTTTAACAGCTTTACAGGGGTTAAAAGCAGTTGCAAACAAGCAACAGTGCAATAATAGCATGCTTAAACACCCTTTTGCACTTTTCTGTCCCATTAACAGAAACATTTTTGCCAATATATGTGTTTTTCAAAGATGCTTCTTTTCAAACCTTAAAGGGATATTCTAGAAACATAGAAACAAATGTTGTTGGCAAGTAAGTACCATAGGCTTCACAATTCTGCCCAAACTTAACTGTAAGTGTAACCGCAAAAATGTTATGCTATTATGTACTATCAACACTCCAACTCTATAACCCCCTGCAAATTATGTTAAACTTAAACACATAGTTAAAATCCTGCTCGGGAGCAACAGAGAACCTCTGCTCCTTAATAGAAAACCACCGGTGCGCCAATCAGTAGCGGCAGTTGAACATCACCACCAATCACCAGCTGTGCTCAGCTCTGCAGCTGCACTGCTTGAGGTTTAGCGTGGGATGACTTTAACCATGTGTTTAAGTAATTTGCGGGAGTTATGGAAACAAAGTTACAGCCTCTAATGAATTAGGGCACCCAACGTTTGCATTAAAAGGTCTATATAAATGGCTTCATGTGCATTTTAATTGTGTCTGCAAGCCCTATATCATAGAATTACTGACAATACCCAGCAAACTGCATATTCTCTGCTCTGTGCATGATGAAGAATAAAGCGCGAGGGTGGCCCAACACATTATATAACAGTGAAGCTTAAAAGACAGATAGATATAATTAGGATGGAATCCAAATACAAAGTACAAGATGATTTCTCTAGAAAGCTGGCCAATTTCATGGCACACGGCCAGGAGTTAGTTCTGATCATATCCCATCGTCTAGCTCTGCCAACGCACAGAGAAAATGAAAGTAAAGTTCCAGGCTAATGGCACATCTCCCCGCTGTTTACTGGGGGAGGTGGCAGTCTTGCACAATGCTCACTGGATGGGTGTAGGTGGGTAATATAGAGGAACAGGCCATTCAGAGAAACACAGAATGTGGCAGCAGATAAGAACCAAGTGACATATTCCTACGTACACGGATAACTTCACACCAATGTTTTGTAGAACGTGCAGAAAAACGTGTGGCGCTCTAAAGGACAGAATGAAGAACCTTTGTTTATAGTGATTAGATTATATGGCAATTTCTCTTCTACTACTCACTTTATGTCGATCCTTCTAACATACAAACATATATGAGACCAGAAAGCTCGTAAACTCAAACTCTAAAGCCTGCAACAATGTATTATTAACGGCCGCTGAGTCATTTCCATCCCTGGCCTGATGTATTTAGAAACTGCTCACATTTCAGCCCATCTGTAGGCCATTTTTCAGTGAGAAATTATTATTAAAGGGACAGTATACACCAATTGCCATATAACTGTATGTAATATACACTACTATACAGAATATGTACAGATACTGATATAAATATACAGTATACACTAATTGTCATATAACTGCATGTAATAGACACCACTATACAGAATATGTACAGATACTGATATAAATATACAGTATACACTAATTGTCATATAACTGCATGTAACAGACACTACTATACAGAATATGTACAGATACTGATATAAATATACAGTATACACTAATTGTCATATAACTGCATGTAATAGACACTACTATACAGAATATGTACAGATACTGATATAAATATACAGTATACAGTAATTGTCATATAACTGCATGTAACAGACACTACTATACAGAATATGTACAAATACTGATATAAATATACAGTATACACTAATTACATATAACTGCATGTAATAGACAGTACTATACAGAATATGTACAGATACTGATATAAATATACAGTATACACTAATTGTTATATAACTGCATGTAATAGACACTACTATACAGAATATGTACAGATACTGATATAAATATACAGTATACACTAATTGTCATATAACTGCATGTAACAGACACTACTATACAGAATATGTACAGATACTGATATAAATATACAGTATATACTAATTGTCATATAACTGCATGTAACAGACACTACTATACAGAATATGTACAGATACTGATATAAATATACAGTATACACTAATTGTCATATAACTGCATGTAACAGACGCTACTATACAGAATATGTACAGATACTGATATAAATATACAGTATACACTAATTGTCATATAACTGCATGTAACAGACACTACTATACAGAATATGTACAGATACTGATATAAATATACAGTATACACTAATTGTCATATAACTGCATGTAATAGACACTACTATACAGAATATGTACAGATACTGATATAAATATACAGTATACACTAATTGTCATATAACTGCATGTAATAGACACTACTATACAGAATATGTACAGATACTGATATAAATATACAGTATATACTAATTGTCATATAACTGCATGTAATAGACACTACTATACATAATATGTACAGATACTGATATAAATATACAGTATACACTAATTACATATAACTGCATGTAACAGACATTACTATACAGAATATGTACAGATACTGATATAAATATACAGTATACACTAATTGTCATATAACTGCATGTAATAGACACTACTATACAGAATATGTACAGATACTGATATATACAGTATACACTAATTGTCATATAACTGCATGTAATAGACACTACTATACAGAATATGTACAGATACTGATATAAATATACAGTATACACTAATTGTCATATAACTGTATGTAATAGACACTACTATACAGAATATGTACAGATACTGATATAAATATACAGTATACACTAATTACATATAACTGCATGTAATAGACACTACTATACAGAATATGTACAGATACTGATATAAATATACAGTATACACTAATTGTCATATAACTGCATGTAATAGACACTACTATACAGAATATGTACAGACACTGATATAAATATACAGTATACACTAATTGTCATATAACTGCATGTAATAGACACTACTATACAGAATATGTACAGATACTGATATAAATATACAGTATACACTAATTGTCATATAACTGCATGTAATAGACACTGCTATACAGAATATGTACAGATACTGATATAAATATACAGTATATACTAATTGTCATATAACTGCATGTAATAGACACTACTATACAGAATATGTACAGATACTGATATAAATATACAGTATACACTAATTGTCATATAACTGCATGTAATAGACACTACTATACATAATATGTACAGATACTGATATAAATATACAGTATACACTAATTGTCATATGACTGCATGTAATATACACTACTATACAGAATATGTACAGATACTGATATAAATATACAGTATACACTAATTGTCATATAACTGCATGTAATAGACACTACTATACAGAATATGTACAGATACTGATATAAATATACAGTATACACTAATTGTCATATAACTGCATGTAATAGACACTACTATACAGAATATGTACAGATACTGATATAAATATACAGTATACACTGTCATATAACTGCATGTAATAGACACTACTATACAGAATATGTACAGATACTGATATAAATATACAGTATACACTAATTGCCATATAACTGCATGTAATAGACACTACTATACAGAATATGTACAGATACTGATATAAATATACAGTATACACTAATTGTCATATAACTGCATGTAATAGACACTACTATACAGAATATGTACAGATACTGATATAAATATACAGTATACACTAATTGTCATATAACTGCATGTAATAGACACTACTATACAGAATATGTACAGATACTGATATAAATATACAGTATACACTAATTGTCATATAAGTGCATGTAATAGACACTACTATACAGAATATGTACAGATACTGATATAAATATAAAGTATACACTAATTGTCATATAACTGCATGTAATAGACACTACTATACAGAATATGTACAGATACTGATATAAATATACAGTATACACTGTCATATAACTGCATGTAATAGACACTACTATACAGAATATGTACAGATACTGATATAAATATACAGTATACACTAATTGTCATATAACTGCATGTAATAGACACTACTATACAGAATATATACAGATACTGATATAAATATACAGTATACACTAATTACATATAACTGCATGTAATAGACACTACTATACAGAATATGTACAGATACTGATATAAATATACAGTATACACTAATTGTCATATAACTGCATGTAATAGACACTACTATACAGAATATGTACAGATACTGATATAAATATACAGTATACACTAATTACATATAACTGCATGTAATAGACACTTCTATACAGAATATGTACAGATACTGATATAAATATACAGTATACACTAATTACATATAACTGCATGTAATAGACACTTCTATACAGAATATGTACAGATACTGATATAAATATACAGTATACACCAATTGCCATATAACTGTATGTAATATACACTACTATACAGAATATGTACAGATACTGATATAAATATACAGTATACACTAATTGTCATATAACTGCATGTAATAGACACTACTATACAGAATATGTACAGATACTGATATAAATATACAGTATACACTAATTGTCATATAACTGCATGTAATAGACACTACTATACAGAATATGTACAGATAATGATATAAATATACAGTATACACTAATTGTCATATAACTGCATGTAATAGACACTACTATACAGAATATGTACAGATACTGATATAAATATACAGTATACACTAATTGTCATATAACTGTATGTAATAGACACTACTATACAGAATATGTACAGTACTGATATAAATATACAGTATACACTAATTGTCATATAACTGCATGTAATAGACACTACTATACAGAATATGTACAGATACTGATATAAATATACAGTATACACTAATTGTCATATAACTGCAGGTAATAGACACTACTATAAAGAATATGTACAGATACTGATATAAATATACAGTATACACTAATTGTCATATAACTGCATGTAATAGACACTACTATACAGAATATGTACAGATACTGATATAAATATACAGTATACACTAATTGTCATATAACTGTATGTAATAGACACTACTATACAGAATATGTACAGATACTGATATAAATATACAGTATACACTAATTGTCATATAACTGCATGTAATAGACACTACTATACAGAATATGTACAGATACTGATATAAATATACATTATACACTAATTACATATAACTGCATGTAACAGACACTACTATACAGAATATGTACAGATACTGATATAAATATACAGTATACACTAATTACATATAACTGCATGTAATAGACACTACTATACAGAATATGTACAGATACTGATATAAATGTACAGTATATACTAATTGTCATATAACTGTATGTAATAGACACTACTATACAGAATATGTACAGATACTGATATAAATAT
The DNA here is from genome assembly GCF_027579735.1 of Bombina bombina. NCBI lineage: Eukaryota > Metazoa > Chordata > Amphibia > Anura > Bombinatoridae > Bombina > Bombina bombina. The sequence continues at coordinate 152,248,143 of NC_069510.1, read as the reverse complement.
ACAGTATACACTAATTACATATAACTGCATGTAATAGACACTACTATACAGAATATGTACAGATACTGATATAAATATACAGTATACACTAATTACATATAACTGCATGTAATAGACACTACTATACAGAATATGTACAGATACTGATATAAATACAGTATACACTAATTGTCATATAACTGCATGTAATAGACACTACTATACAGAATATGTACAGGTACTGATATAAATATACAGTATACACTAATTGTCACATAACTGCATGTAATAGACACTACTATACAGAATATGTACAGATACTGATATAAATATACAGTATACACTAATTACATATAACTGCATGTAATAGACACTACTATACAGAATATGTACAGATACTGATATAAATATACAGTATACACTAATTGTCATATAGCTGCATGTAATAGACACTACTATACAGATTATGTACAGATACTGATATAAATATACAGTATACACTAATTACATATAACTGCATGTAATAGACACTACTATACAGAATATGTACAGATACTGATATAAATATAAAGTATACACTAATTGTCATATAACTGCATGTAATAGACACTACTATACAGAATATGTACAGAAACTGATATAAATACACAGTATATACTAATTGTCATATAACTGCATGTAATAGACACTACTATACAGAATATGTACAGATACTGATATAAATATACAGTATACACTAATTGTCATATAACTGCATGTAATAGACACTACTATACAGAATATGTACAGATACTGATATAAATATACAGTATATACTAATTATATATAACTGCATGTAATAGACACTACTATACAGAATATGTACAGATACTGATATAAATATACAGTATACACTAATTGTCATATAACTGCATGTAATAGACACTACTATACAGAATATGTACAGATACTGATATAAATATACAGTATACACTAATTGTCATATAACTGCATGTAATAGACACTACTATACAGAATATGTACAGATACTGATATAAATATACAGTATACACTAATTGTCATATAACTGCATGTAATAGACACTACTATACAGAATATGTACAGATACTGATATAAATATACAGTATACACTAATTGTCATATAACTGCATGTAACAGACACTACTATACAGAATATGTACAGATACTGATATAAATATACAGTATACACTAATTGTCATATAACTGCATGTAATAGACACTACTATACAGAATATGTACAGATACTGATATAAATATACAGTATACACTAATTGTCATATAACTGCATGTAATAGACACTACTATACAGAATATGTACAGATACTGATATAAATATACAGTATACACTAATTGTCATATAACTGCATGTAATAGACACTACTATACAGAATATGTACAAATACTGATATAAATATACAGTATACACTAATTGTCATATAACTGCATGTAACAGACACTACTATACAGAATATGTACAGGTACTGATATAAATATACAGTATACACTAATTGTCATATAACTGCATGTAACAGACACTACTATACAGAATATGTACAGCTACTGATATAAATATACAGTATACACTAATTGTCATATAACTGTATGTAATAGACAGTACTATACAGAATATGTAAAGATACTGATATAAATATACAGTATACACTAATTGTCATATAACTGTATGTAATAGACAGTACTATACAGAATATGTACAGATACTGATATAAATATACAGTATACACTAATTGTCATATAACTGTATGTAAGACAGTACTATACAGAATATGTACAGATAATGATATAAATATGCAGTATACACTAATTGTCATATAACTGCATGTAACAGACACTACTATACAGAATATGTACAGATACTGATATAAATATACAGTATACACTAATTACATATAACTGCATGTAATAGACACTACTATACAGAATATGTACATACTGATATAAATATACAGTATACACTAATTGTCATATAACTGCATGTAATAGACACTACTATACAGAATATGTACAGATACTGATATAAATATACAGTATACACTAATTGTCATATAACTGCATGTAATAGACACTACTATACAGAATATGTACAGATACTGATATAAATATACAGTATACACTAATTACATATAACTGCATGTAATAGACACTACTATACAGAATATGTACAGATACTGATATAAATATACAGTATACACTAATTACATATAACTGCATGTAATAGACACTACTATACAGAATATGTACAGATACTGATATAAATATACAGTATACACTAATTACATATAACTGCATGTAATAGACACTACTATACAGAATATGTACAGATACTGATATAAATATACAGTATACACTAATTACATATAACTGCATGTAATAGACACTACTATACAGAATATGTACAGATACTGATATAAATATACAGTATACACTAATTACATATAACTGCATGTAATAGACACTACTATACAGAATATGTACAGATACTGATATAAATATACAGTATACACTAATTACATATAACTGCATGTAATAGACACTACTATACAGAATATGTACAGATACTGATATAAATATACAGTATACACTAATTGTCATATAACTGTATGTAATAGACACTACTATACAGAATATGTACAGATACTGATATAAATATACAGTATACACTAATTGTCATATAACTGCATGTAATAGACACTACTATACAGAATATGTACAGCTACTGATATAAATATACAGTATACACTAATTGTCATATAACTGCATGTAACAGACACTACTATACAGAATATGTACAGATAGTGATATAAATATACAGTATACACTAATTGTCATATAACTGCATGTAACAGACACTACTATACAGAATATGTACAGATACTGATATAAATATACAGTATACACTAAATGTCATATAACTGCATGTAATAGACACTACTATACAGAATATGTACAGATACTGATATAAATATACAGTATATACTAATTGTCATATAACTGCATGTAATAGACACTACTATACAGAATATGTACAGATACTGATATAAATATACAGTATACACTAATTGTCATATAACTGCATGTAATAGACACTACTATACAGAATATGTACAGATACTGATATAAATATACAGTATACACTAATTGTCATATAACTGCATGTAACAGACACTACTATACAGAATATGTACAGATACTGATATAAATATACAGTATACACTAATTGTCATATAGCTGCATGTAATAGACACTACTATACAGAATATGTACAGACACTGATATAAATATACAGTATACACTAATTGTCATATAACTGCATGTAATAGACACTACTATACAGAATATGTACAGATACTGATATAAATATACAGTATACACTAATTGTCATATAACTGTATGTAATAGACACTACTATACAGAATATGTACAGATACTGATATAAATATACAGTATACACTAATTGTCATATAACTGCATGTAATAGACACTACTATACAGAATATGTACAGATACTGATATAAATATACAGTATACACTAATTGTCATATAACTGCATGTAATAGACACTACTATACAGAATATGTACAGATACTGATATAAATATACAGTATACACTAATTGTCATATAACTGCATGTAAAAGACACTACTATACAGAATATGTACAGATACCGATATAAATATACAGTATACACTAATTGTCATATAACTGCATGTAATAGACACTACTATACAGAATATGTACAGATACTGATATAAATATACAGTATACACTAATTATATATAACTGCATGTAATAGACACTACTATACAGAATATGTACAGATACTGATATAAATATACAGTATACACTAATTGTCATATAACTGCATGTAATAGACACTACTATACAGAATATGTACAGATACTGATATAAATATACAGTATACACTAATTGTCATATAACTGCATGTAACAGACACTACTATACAGAATATGTACAGATACTGATATAAATATACAGTATACACTAATTGTCATATAACTGCATGTAATAGACACTACTATACAGAATATATACAGATACTGATATAAATATACAGTATACACTAATTGTCATATAACTGCATGTAACAGACACTACTATACAGAATATGTACAGATACTGATATAAATATACAGTATACACTAATTGTCATATAACTGCATGTAATAGACACTACTATACAGAATATGTACAGATACTGATATAAATATACAGTATACACTAATTGTCATATAACTGCATGTAACAGACACTACTATACAGAATATGTACAGATACTGATATAAATATACAGTATACACTCATTACATATAACTGCATGTAACAGACATTACTATACAGAATATGTACAGATACTGATATAAATATACAGTATACACTAATTGTCATATAACTGCATGTAATAGACACTACTATACAGAATATGTACAGATACTGATATAAATATACAGTATACACCAATTGCCATATAACTGTATGTAATAGACACTACTATACAGAATATGTACAGATACTGATATAAATATACAGTATACACTAATTGTCATATAGCTGCATGTAATAGACACTACTATACAGAATATGTACAGATACTGATATAAATATACAGTATACACTAATTGTCATATAACTGCATGTAATAGACACTACTATACAGAATATGTACAGATACTGATATAAATATACAGTATACACTAATTGTCATATAACTGCATGTAACAGACACTACTATACAGAATATGTACAGATACTGATATAAATATACAGTATACACTAATTGTCATATAACTGCATGTAATAGACACTACTATACAGAATATGTACAGATACTGATATAAATATACAGTATACACTAATTGTCATATAACTGCATGTAATAGACACTACTATACAGAATATGTACAGATACCGATATAAATATACAGTATGCACTAATTGTCATATAACTGCATGTAATAGACACTACTATACAGAATATGTACAGATACCGATATAAATATACAGTATACACTAATTGTCATATAACTGCATGTTACAGACACTACTCTACAGAATATGTACAGATACTGATATAAATATACAGTATACACTAATTGTCATATAACTGCATGTAATAGACACTACTATACAGAATATGTACAGATACTGATATAAATATACAGTATACACTAATTGTCATATAACTGCATGTAACAGACACTACTATACAGAATATGTACAGATACTGATATAAATATACAGTATATAATAATTGTCATATAACTGCATGTAATAGACACTACTATACAGAATATGTACAGATAGTGATATAAAACAGAATTTATGTTTACCTGATAAATTACTTTCTCCAATGGTGTGTCCGGTCCACGGCGTCATCCTTACTTGTGGGATATTCTCTTCCCCAACAGGAAATGGCAAAGAGCCCAGCAAAGCTGGTCACATGATCCCTCCTAGGCTCCGCCTTCCCCAGTCATTCGACCGACGTAAAGGAGGAATATTTGCATAGGAGAAATCATATGATACCGTGGTGACTGTAGTTAAAGAAAATAAATCATCAGACCTGATTAAAAAACCAGGGCGGGCCGTGGACCGGACACACCATTGGAGAAAGTAATTTATCAGGTAAACATAAATTCTGTTTTCTCCAACATAGGTGTGTCCGGTCCACGGCGTCATCCTTACTTGTGGGAACCAATACCAAAGCTTTAGGACACGGATGATGGGAGGGAGCAAATCAGGTCACCTAGATGGAAGGCACCACGGTTTGCAAAACCTTTCTCCCAAAAATAGCCTCAGAAGAAGCAAAAGTATCAAATTTGTAAAATTTGGTAAAAGTGTGCAGTGAAGACCAAGTCGCTGCCTTACATATCTGATCAACAGAAGCCTCGTTCTTAAAGGCCCATGTGGAAGCCACGGCCCTAGTGGAATGAGCTGTGATTCTTTCAGGAGGCTGCCGTCCGGCAGTCTCATAAGCCAATCTGATGATGCTTTTAAGCCAAAAAGATAGAGAGGTAGAAGTTGCTTTTTGACCTCTCCTTTTACCAGAATAAACAACAAACAAGGAAGATGTTTGTCTGAAATCCTTTGTAGCATCTAAATAGAATTTTAGAGCACGGACAACGTCCAAATTGTGTAACAAACGTTCCTTCTATGAAACTGGATTCGGACACAAAGAAGGTACAACTATCTCCTGGTTAATATTTTTGTTGGAAACAACCTTCGGAAGAATACCAGGCTCAGTACGTAAAACCACCTTATCTGCATGGACCAGATAGGGCGGAGAACACTGCAGAGCAGATAACTCAGAAACTCTTCTAGCGGAAGAAATTGCAACCTAAAACAAAACTTTCCAAGATAATAACTTAATATCTACGGAATGTAAGGGTTCAAACGGAACCCCTTGAAGAACTGAAAGAACTAGATTAAGACTCCAGGGAGGAGTCAAAGGTCTGTAAACAGGCTTGATTCTAACCAGAGCCTGAATAAACGCTGAAACGTCTGGCACAGCTGCCAGCCTTTTGTGAAGTAAAACAGATAAAGCAGAGATCTGTCCCTTCAGAGAACTCGCAGAAAATCCTTTCTACAAACCTTCTTGTAGAAAGGAAAGAATCTTAGGAATTTTTATCTTGTTCCATGGGAATCCTTTAGATTCACACCAACAGATATATTTTTTCCATATATTATGGTAAATTTTTCTAGTTACAGGCTTTCTAGCCTGAATAAGAGTATCTATTACAGAATCTGAAAACCCACGCTTTGATAAAATCAAGCGTTCAAACTCCAAGCAGTCAGTTGGAGGAAAACCAGATTCGGATGTTCGAATGGACCCTGAATAAGAAGGTCCTGTCTCAAAGGTAGCTTCCATGGTGGAGCCGATGACACATTCACCAGGTCTGCATACCAAGTCCTGCGTGGCCACACAGGAACTATCAAGGTCACCGAAGCCCTCTCCAGATTGATCCTGGCTACCAGCCTGGGAATGAGAGGAAACGGTGGGAATACATAAGCTAGGTTGAAGATCCAAGGTGCTACTATTGTATCCAATAGAGTCGCCTTGGGATCCCTGGATTTGGACCCGTAACAAGGGACCATGAAGTTCTGACGAGAGGCCATCAGAACCATGTCTGGAATGCCCCATAATTGAGTTATTTGGGCAAAGATTTCCAGATGGAGTTCCCACTCCCCCGGATGCTCCTCCATCGCCAGGGAACTCCTTGTTACCCCCTGATGGTTGATATATGTAACAGTCGTCATGATGTCTGATTGAAACCTTATGAATTTGGCCTTTGCTAGTCGAGGCCAAGCCTTGAGAGCATTGCATATCGCTCTCAGTTCCATTATGTTTATCAGGAGAAGAGAGTCTTCCCGAAACCATAGACCCTGAGTTTTCAGGGGTTCCCAGACCGCGCCCCAGCCCACCAGACTGGCGTCGGTCGTGACAATGACCTATTCTGGTCTGCGGAAGCTCATTCCCTGTGACAGGTTGTCCAGGGTCAGCCACCAACGGAGTGAATCTCTGGTTATTTGATCTACTTGTATCGTCGGAGACAAGTCTGTATAATCCCCATTCCACTGTCTGAGCATGCACAGGTGCAATGGTCTTAGATGAATTCGTGCAAAAGGAACTATGTCCATTGCCGCAACCATCAAACCTATTACTTCCATGGACTGCGCTATGGAAGGAAGAAGAACAGAATGAAGTACCTGACAAGAGCTTAGAAGTTTTGATTTTCTGGCCTCTGTCAGAAAAACCTTCATTTCTAAGGAAACTATTATTGTTCCCAAGAAGGGAACTCTTGTTGACGGGGACAGAGAACTTTTTTCTATGTTCACTTTCCACCTGTGAGATCTGAGAAAGGCTAGGACAATGTCCGTATGAGCCCTTGCTTTTGACAGAGACGACACTTGAATCAGGATGTCGTCCAAGTAAGGTACTACTGCAATGCCCCTTGGTCTTAGCACCGCTAGAAGGGACCCTAGTACCCTTGTGAAAATCCTTGGAGCAGTGGCTAATCCGAATGGAAGTGCCACAGGTAATGCTTGTCCGGAAAGGCGAACCTTAGGAACCGAAAATGTTCCTTGTGGATAGGAATACGTAGGTACGCATCCTTTAAGTCCACCGTGGTCATGAATTGACCTTCCTGGATGGTAGGAAGGATCGTTCGAATGGTTTCCATTTTGAATGATGAAACCCTTAGAAACTTGTTTAGAATCTTGAGATCTAAAATAGGTCTGAATGTTCCCTCTTTTTTGTGAATTATGAACAGGTTGGAGTAAAAACCCATCCCTTGTTCTCCTAATGGAACAGGATGAATCACTCCCATGCTTAACAGGTCTTCTACACAGTGTAAGAATGCCTGTTCGAAGATAATTGAGACCCGTGGAACCTTCCCCTTGGGGGTAGTTCCCTGAATTCCAGGAGATAACCTTGAGAAACTATTTCTAGCGCCCAAGGATCCTGAACATCTCTTGCCCCAGCCTGAGCAAAGAGAGAAAGTCTGCCCCCCACCAGATCCTTCCCAGATCGGGGGCCAACACTTCATGCTGTTTTGGTAGCAGTGGCAGGTGACTTGGCCTGCTTACCCTAGTTCCAGCCTTGTATCGGCCTCCAGGCTGGCTTGGTTTGAGAAGTATTACCCTCTTGCTTAGAGGGTGTAGAATTTGAGGCTGGTCCGTTTCTGCGAAAGGGACGAAAATTTGGCTTCTTTTTAGCCTTAAAAGACCTATCCAGAGGAAGGGCGTGGCCCTTTCCCCCAGTGATGTCTGAAATAATCTCTTTCAAGTCAGGGCCAAACAGTGTTTTACCCTTGAAAGGGATGTTAAGCAAAAGCGCTCTGCGCGCCACGATAGCAAACCCTGAATTATTCGCCGCTAATCTAGCTAATTGCAAAGCGGCATCTAAAATAAAAAAGAGTTAGCCAATTTAAGAGCTTGAACTCTGTCCAAAACCTCCTCGTACGAAGATTCTTTATTGAGCGACTTTTCTAGTTCTTCGAACCAGAAACACGCAGCTGTAGTGACAGGAACAATGCATGAAATTGGTTGTAGAAGGTAACCTTGCTGAACAAACATCTTTTTAAGCAAACCCTCTAACCTTTAATCCATAGGATCTTGAAAGCACAACTATCTTCTATAGGAATAGAAGTGCATTTGTTTAGAGTAGAAACCGCCCCCTCGACCTTGGGGACTGTATGCTATAAGTCCTTTCTGGGGTCGACTATAGGAACTAATTTCTTAAATATAGGGGGAGGACAAAAGGTATGCCGGGCCTTTCCCACTCCTTATTTACTATGTCCGCCACCCGCTTGGGTATAGGAAAAACATCGGGGGGCACCGGAACCTCTAGGAACTTGTCCATCTTACCTAATTTCTCTGGAATGACCAAATTGTCACAATCATCCAGAGTAGATAATACCTCCTTAAGTAGTGCGTGGAGATGTTGAAATTTAAATTTAAAAGTTACAATATCAGGTTCTGCTTGTTGAGAAATTTTCCCTGAATCTGAAATTTCTCCCTCAGACAAAACCTCCCTCCTGGCCCCTTCAGATAGATGTGAGGGTATGTCAGAACAGATATCATCAGCGTCCTCTTGCTCTTCAGTGTTTAAAACAGAGCAATCACGCTTTCTCTGATAAGTAGGCATTTTGGAAAAAATGCATGCAATAGAATTATCCATTACAGCCATTAATTGTTGTATGGTAATAAGTATTGGCGCACTAGATGTACTAGGGGCCTCTTGTGTGGGCAAAACTGGTGTAGACACAGAAGGGGATGATGCAGTACCATGCTTACTCCCCTCATTAGAGGAATCATCTTGGGCAATATCATATCTATGGCATTATTATCCCTACTTTGTTTGGACATTATGACACAAATATATCACATATATTTAAATGGAGAGACACATTGGCTTTCATACATATAGAACATCGTTATCTGATGGTTCAGACATGTTAAACAGGCTTAAACTTGTCAACAAAGCACAAAAAACGTTTTACAATAAAACCGTTACTGTCCCTTTAAATTTCAAACTGAACACACTTTATTACTGAATATGTGAAAAAGTATGAAGGAATTGTTCAAATTTCACCAAAATTTCACCACAGTAACTTAAAGCCTTAAAAGTATTGCACACCAAATTTGAAAGCTTTAACCCTTAAAATAACGGAACCGGAGCCGTTTATACATTTAACCCCTATACAGTCCCAGGTATCTGCTTTGCTGAGACCCAACCAAGCCCAGAGGGGAATACGATACCAAATGATGCCTTCTATAAGCTTTTTCAGTGGTTCTTAGCTCCTCACACATGCATCTGCATGCCATGCTTTCCAAAAACAACTGCGCATTAGAGGCGCGAAAATGAGGCTCTGTCTATGACTAGAAAAGGCCCCCAGTGAAAAAGGTGTCCAATACAGTGCCTGCCGTTTTTATTAAAACAATCCCTAAGATTTAACAACTATTAAAAGTAATAATCTGCCAAATATACTTAGTAAAGTAATCGTTTTAGCCCAGAAAAATGTCTACCAGTTTTTTAAGCCCTAATGAAGCCCTTTATTCTTTTACTTAAACTAAGAAAATGGCTTACCGGTTCCCATAGGGAAAATGACAGCTTCCAGCATTACCGAGTCTTGTTAGAAATGTGTCATACCTCAAGCAGCAAAAGTCTGCTCACTGTTTCCCCCAACTGAAGTTAATTCCTCTCAACAGTCCTGTGTGGAAACAGCCATCGATTTTAGTAACGGTTGCTAAAATCATTTTCCTCTTACAAACAGAAATCTTCATCTCTTTCCTGTTTCAGAGTAAATAGTACATACCAGCACTATTTTAAAATAACAAACTCTTGATTGAAGAATAAAAACTACATTTAAACACCAAAAAACTCTAAGCCATCTCCGTGGAGATGTTGCCTGTACAACGGCAAAGAGAATGACTGGGGAAGGCGGAGCCTAGGAGGGATCATGTGACCAGCTTTGCTGGGCTCTTTGCCATTTCCTGTTGGGGAAGAGAATATCCCACAAGTAAGGATGACGCCGTGGACCGGACACACCTATGTTGGAGAAATATACTGTATACACTAATTGTCATAATACTGCATGTAATAGACACTACTATACAGAATATGTACAGATACTGATATAAATATACAGTATACACTAATTGTCATATAACTGCATGTAATAGACACTACTATACAGAATATGTACAGATACTGATATAAATATACAGTATACAATAATTGTCATATAACTGCATGTAATAGACACTACTATACAGAATATGTACATATACTGATATAAATATACAGTATACACTAATTGTCATATAACTGCATGTAATATACACTACTTTACAGAATATGTACAGATACTGATATAAATATACAGTATACACTAATTGTCATATAACTGCATGTAACAGACACTACTATACAGAATATGTACAGATAGTGATATAAATATACAGTATATACTAATTGTCATATAACTGCATGTAATAGAAACTACTATACAGAATATGTACAGATACTGATATAAATATACAGTATAAACTAATTGTCATATAACTGCATGTAATAGACACTACTATACAGAATATGTACAGATACTGATATAATATACAGTATACACTAATTGTCATATAACTGCATGTAATAGACACTACTATACAGAATATGTACAGATACTGATATAAATATACAGTATACACTAATTGTCATATAACTGCATGTAACAGACACTACTATACAGAATATGTACAGATACTGATATAAATATACAGTATACACTAATTGTCATATAACTGCATGTAATAGACACTACTATACAGAATATGTACAGATACTGATATAAATATACAGTATACACTAATTGTCATATAACTGCATGTAACAGACACTACTATACAGAATATGTACAGATACTGATATAAATATACAGTATACACTAATTGTCATATAACTGCATGTAATAGACACTAATATACAGAATATGTACAGATACTGATATAAATATACAGTATACACTAACTGTCATATAACTGCATGTAATAGACACTACTATACAGAATATGAACAGATACTGATATAAATATACAGTATACACTGTCATATAACTGCATGTAATAGACACTACTATACAGAATATGTACAGATACTGATATAATATACAGTATACACTAATTGTCATATAACTGCATGTAATAGACACTAATATACAGAATATGTACAGATACTGATATAAATATACAGTATACACTAAATGTCATATAACTGCATGTAATAGACACTACTATACAGAATATGTACATACACTGATATAAATATACAGTATACACTAACTGTCATATAACTGCATGTAATAGACACTACTATACAGAATATGTACAGATACTGATATAAATATACAGTATACACTAATTGTCATATAACTGCATGTAACAGACACTACTATACAGAATATGTACAGATACTGATATAAATATACAGTATATAATAATTGTCATATAACTGCATGTAATAGACACTACTATACAGAATATGTACAGATAGTGATATAAATATACTGTATACACTAATTGTCATAATACTGCATGTAATAGACACTACTATACAGAATATGTACAGATACTGATATAAATATACAGTATACACTAATTGTCATATAACTGCATGTAATAGACACTACTATACAGAATATGTACAGATACTGATATAAATATACAGTATACAATAATTGTCATATAACTGCATGTAATAGACACTACTATACAGAATATGTACATATACTGATATAAATATACAGTATACACTAATTGTCATATAACTGCATGTAATAGACACTACTATACAGAATATGTACAGATACTGATATAAATATACAGTATACACTAATTGTCATATAACTGCATGTAATAGACACTACTATACAGAATATGTACAGATACTGATATAAATATACAGTATAAACTAATTGTCATATAACTGCATGTAATAGACACTACTATACAGAATATGTACAGATACTGATATAATATACAGTATACACTAATTGTCATATAACTGCATGTAATAGACACTAATATACAGAATATGTACAGATACTGATATAAATATACAGTATACACTAATTGTCATATAACTGCATGTAATAGACACTAATATACAGAATATGTACAGATACTGATATAAATATACAGTATACACTAACTGTCATATAACTGCATGTAATAGACACTACTATACAGAATATGAACAGATACTGATATAAATATACAGTGTACACTGTCATATAACTGCATGTAATAGACACTACTATACAGAATATGTACAGATACTGATATAATATACAGTATACACTAATTGTCATATAACTGCATGTAATAGACACTAATATACAGAATATGTACAGATACTGATATAAATATACAGTATACACTAAATGTCATATAACTGCATGTAATAGACACTACTATACAGAATATGTACATACACTGATATAAATATACAGTATACACTAACTGTCATATAACTGCATGTAATAGACACTACTATACAGAATATGAACAGATACTGATATAAATATACAGTATACACTGTCATATAACTGCATGTAATAGACACTACTATACAGAATATGAACAGACACTGATATAAATATACAGTATACACTAATTGTCATATAACTGCATGTAATAGACACTACTATACAGAATATGTACAGACACTGATATAAATATACAGTATAAACTAATTGTCATATAACTGCATGTAATAGACACTAATATACAGAATATGTACAGATACTGATATAAATATACAGTATACACTAATTACATATAACTGCATGTAACAGACACTACTATACAGAATATGTACAGATACTGATATAAATATACAGTATACACTAATTGTCATATAACTGCATGTAATAGACACTACTATACAGAATAAGTACAGATACTGATATAAATATACAGTATACACTAATTACATATAACTGCATGTAATAGACACTACTATACAGAATATGTACAGATACTGATATAATATACAGTATACACTAATTGTCATATAACTGCATGTAATAGACACTACTATACAGAATATGTAAAGATACTGATATAATTATACAGTATACACTAATTGTCATATAACTGCATGTAACAGACACTACTATACAGAATATGTACAGATACTGATATAAATATACAGTATACACTAATTGTCATATAACTGCATGTAATAGACACTAATATACAGAATATGTACAGATACTGATATAAATATACAGTATACACTAATTGTCATATAACTGCATGTAATAGACACTAATATACAGAATATGTACAGATACTGATATAAATATACAGTATACACTAATTGTCATATAACTGCATGTAATAGACACTACTATACAGAATATGTACAGATACTGATATAATTATACAGTATACACTAATTACATATAACTGCATGTAATAGACACTACTATACAGAATATGTACAGATAATGATATAAATACACAGTATACACTAATTGTCATATAACTGCATGTAATAGACACTACTATACAGAATATGTACAGATACTGATATAAATACACAGTATACACTAATTGTCATATAACTGCATGTAATAGACACTACTATACAGAATATGTACAGATACTGATATAAATACACAGTATACACTAATTGTCATATAACTGCATGTAATAGACACTACTATACAGAATATGTACAGATACTGATATAAATATACAGTATACACTAATTGTCATATAACTGCATGTAATAGACACTACTATACAGAATATGTACAGATACTGATATAAATATACAGTATACACTAAATGTCATATAACTGCATGTAATAGACACTACTATACAGAATATGTACAGATACTGATATAAATACACAGTATACACTAATTGTCATATAACTGCATGTAATAGACACTACTATACAGAATATGTACAGATACTGATATAAATACACAGTATACACTAATTGTCATATAACTGCATGTAATAGACACTACTATACAGAATATGTACAGATACTGATATAAATACACAGTATACACTAATTGTCATATAACTGCATATAATAGACACTACTATACAGAATATGTACAGATACTGATATAAATATACAGTATACACTAATTGTCATATAACTGCATGTAACAGACACTACTATACAGTACATGTACAGATACTGATATAAATATATAGTATACACTAATTGTCATATAACTGCATGTAATAGACACTACTATACAGAATATGTACAGATACTGATATAAATATACAGTATACACTAATTGTCATAACTGCATGTAATAGACACTACTATACAGAATATGTACAGATACTGATATAAATGTACAGTATACACTAATTGTCATATAACTGCATGTAATAGACACTACTATACAGAATATGTACAGATACTGATATAAATACACAGTATCCACTAATTGTCATATAACTGCATGTAATAGACACTACTATACAGAATATGTACAGATACTGATATAAATACACAGTATACACTAATTGTCATATAACTGCATGTAATAGACACTACTATACAGAATATGTACAGATACTGATATAAATATACAGTATACACTAATTGTCATATAACTGCATGTAATAGACACTACTATACAGAATATGTACAGATACTGATATAAATATACAGTATACACTAATTGTCATATAACGGCATGTAATAGACACTACTATACAGAATATGTACAGATACTGATATAAATATACAGTATACACTAATTGTCATATAACTGCATGTAATAGACACTACTATACAGAATATGTACAGATACTGATATAAATATACAGTATACACTAATTGTCATATAACTGCATGTAATAGACACTACTATACAGAATATGTACAGATACTGATATAAATATACAGTATACACTAATTGTCATATAACTGCATGTAATAGACACTACTATACAGAATATGTACAGATACTGATATAAATATACAGTATACACTAATTGTCATATAACTGCATGTAATAGACACTACTATACAGAATATGTACAGATACTGATATAAATATACAGTATACACTAATTGTCATATAACTGCATGTAATAGACACTACTATACAGAATATGTACAGATACTGATATAAATATACAGTATACACTAATTGTCATATAACTGCATGTAATAGACACTACTATACAGAATATGTACAGATACTGATATAAATATACAGTATACACTAATTGTCATAACTGCATGTAATAGACACTACTATACAGAATATGTACAGATACTGATATAAATATACAGTATACACTAATTGTCATATAACTGCATGTAATAGACACTACTATACAGAATATGTACAGATACTGATATAAATATACAGTATACACTAATTGTCATATAACTGCATGTAATAGACACTACTATACAGAATATGTACAGATACTGATATAATTATACAGTATACACTAATTACATATAACTGCATGTAATAGACACTACTATACAGAATATGTACAGATACTGATATAAATATACAGTATACACTAATTGTCATATAACTGCATGTAACAGACACTACTATACAGAATATGTACAGATACTGATATAAATATACAGTATACACTAATTGTCATATAACTGCATGTAACAGACACTACTATACAGAATATGTACAGATACTGATATAAATATACAGTATATACTAATTGTCATATAACTGTATGTAATAGACACTACTATACAGAATATGTACAGATACTGATATAAATATACAGTATACACTGTCATATAACTGCATGTAACAGACACTACTATACAGAATATGTACAGATACTGATATAAATATACAGTATACACTAATTGTCATATAACTGCATGTAACAGACACTACTATACAGAATATGTACAGATACTGATATAAATATACAGTATACACTAATTGTCATATAACTGCATGTAATAGACACTACTATACAGAATATGTACAGATACTGATATAAATATACAGTATACACTAACTGTCATATAACTGCATGTAATAGACACTACTATACAGAATATGTACAGATACTGATATAAACATACAGTATACACTAATTGTCATATAACTGCATATAACAGACAATACTATACAGAATATGTACAGACACTGATATAAATATACAGTATACACTAATTGTCATATAACTGCATGTAATAGACACTACTATACAGAATATGTACAGATACTGATATAAATATACAGTATACACTAACTGTCATATAACTGCATGTAATAGACACTACTATACAGAATATGTACAGATACTGATATAAATATACAGTATACACTAATTGTCATATAACTGCATGTAATAGACACTACTATACAGAATATGTACAGATACTGATATAAATATACAGTATACACTAATTGTCATATAACTGCATGTAACAGACACTACTATACAGAATATGTACAGATACTGATATAAATATACAGTATACACTAATTACATATAACTGCATGTAACAGACACTACTATACAGAATATGTACAGATACTGATATAAATATACAGTATACACTAATTGTCATATAACTGCGTGTAATAGACACTACTATACAGAATATGTACAGATACTGATATAAATATACAGTATACACTAATTGTCATATAACTGCATGTAACAGACACTACAATACAGAATATGTACAGATACTGATATAAATATACAGTATATACTAATTGTCATATAACTGCATGTAACAGACACTACTATACAGAATATGTACAGATACTGATATAATTATACAGTATAAACTAATTGTCATATAACTGCATGTAACAGACACTACTATACAGAATATGTACAGATACTGATATAAATATACAGTATACACTAATTGTCATATAACTGCGTGTAATAGACACTACTATACAGAATATGTACAGATACTGATATAAATATACAGTATACACTAATTGTCATATAACTGCATGTAACAGACACTACAATACAGAATATGTACAGATACTGATATAAATATACAGTATATACTAATTGTCATATAACTGCATGTAACAGACACTACTATACAGAATATGTACAGATACTGATATAATTATACAGTATAAACTAATTGTCATATAACTGCATGTAACAGACACTACTATACAGAATATGTACAGATACTGATATAAATATACAGTATACACTAATTGTAATATAACTGCATGTAACAGACACTACTATACAGAATATGTACAGATACTGATATAAATATACAGTATACACTAATTGTTATATAACTGCATGTAACAGACAATACTATACAGAATATGTACAGCTACTGATATACATATACAGTATACACTAATTGTCATATAACTGCATGTAATAGACACTACTATACAGAATATGTACAGCTACTGATATAAATATACAGTATACACTAATTGTCATATAACTGCATGTAACAGACACTACTATACAGAATATGTACAGATACTGATATAAATATACAGTATAAACTAATTGTCATATAACTGCATGTAACAGACACTACTATACAGAATATGTACAGATACTGATATAAATATACAGTATACACTAATTGTCATATAACTGCATGTAACAGACACTGCTATACAGAATATGTACAGATACTAATATAAATATACAGTATACACTAATTGTTATATAACTGCATGTAACAGACAATACTATACAGAATATGTACAGCTACTGATATACATATACAGTATACACTAATTGTCATATAACTGCATGTAATAGACACTACTATACAGAATATGTACAGCTACTGATATAAATATACAGTATACACTAATTGTCATATAACTGCATGTAACAGACACTACTATACAGAATATGTACAGATACTGATATAAATATACAGTATACACTAATTGTCATATAACTGCATGTAATAGACACTAGTATACAGAATATGTACAGATACTGATATAAATATACAGTATACACTAATTGTCATATAACTGCATGTAATAGACACTACTATACAGAATATGTACAGCTACTGATATACATATACAGTATACACTAATTGTCATATAACTGCATGTAATAGACACTACTATACAGAATATGTACAGATACTGATATAAATATACAGTATACACTAATTGTCATATAACTGCATGTAATAGACACTACTATACAGAATATGTACAGATACGGACATAAATATACAGTATACACTAATTGTCATATAACTGCATGTAACAGACACTACTATACAGAATATGTACAGATACTGATATAAATATACAGTATACACTAATTGTCATATAACTGCATGTAATAGACACTACTATACAGAATATGTACAGATACTGATATAAATATACAGTATACACTAATTATTATATAACTGCATGTAATAGACACTACTATACAGAATATGTACAGATACTGATATAAATATACAGTATACACTAATTGTCATATAACTGCATGTAACAGACACTACTATACAGAATATGTACAGATACTGATATAAACATACAGTATACACTAATTGTCATATAACTGCATGTAATAGACACTACTATACAGAATATGTACAGATACTGATATAAATATACAGTATACACTAATTGTCATATAACTGTATGTAATAGACACTACTATACAGAATATGTACAGGTACTGATATAAATATACAGTATACACAAATTGTCATATAACTGCATGTAACAGACACTACTATACAGAATATGTACAGATACTGATATAAATATACAATATACACTAATTGTCATATAACTGCATGTAATAGACACTACTATACAGAATATGTAAAGATACTGATATAAATATACAGTATACACTAATTATATATAACTGCATGTAATAGACACTACTATACAGAATATGTACAGATACTGATATAAATATACAGTATACACTAATTGTCATATAACTGCATGTAATAGACACTACTATACAGAATATGTACAGATACTGATATAAATATACAGTATACACTATCGTTGGGTTTCATGTCCTTTTAATATTAGCTAATCTTAGCTTTAGTTTTAGCCAGGCTGATCAGCCGCGTAGTGTGCCCATTAACCCTTTAAGGACACAGCTTTAAGTTTGCTCAATTGTTTTATGACGGAAGAATTCCGTCATATGTCCTTAAGAGGTTAAAGGGACACTGAACCCAAACAATTTCTGTTATGATTCAGATAGAGCATGCAATTTTAAGCAACTTTCTCATTTACTCCTATTATCAATTTTTATTCGTTCACTTGCTATTTATTTATTTGAAAAAGAAGGTATCTAAGCTTCTTTTTTGGTTCAGACTCTGGACAGAGCTTTTTTATTGGTGGATGAATTTATCCACCAATCAGCAAGAACAACCCAGGTTGTTCACCAAAAATGGGCCGGCATCTAAACTTACATGTCAAATAAAGATACCAAGAGAATGAAGAAAATTTGATAATAGGAGTAAATTAGAAAGTTGCTTAAAATGTCATGCTCTATCTGCATCACAAAAGAAAAAATTTGAGTTCAGTGAACCTTTAAAAATGTCCTGTGGAGAACACTGCATGTCTGAATCATGAAAAGTTTAAAACCCATTAAACTATAGAAGCACATAAATCAATAAAAGCATAATAAAAAGAGTAGACAATGTAAAAGTACATGGTTTGAATTTCAAATGAGTAGCAGACTTTTATTCTGACAAATGTCAAAGTTACTTCAATTTTCTTTACCTATGGATCATGTGACAGCCATGAGCCATAGGTAATAAAAAGCAAAAAGGAAAGAAAGAAAAAAGGAGGCGGGGAAATTGGAGAAGGAGAAGAAATTAATAAGGAAAAAAAGAGAAATAGTGGTTTAGGGGCACAATCTTCTAATACGGTTAAAAAGTATTTTAATTGTTAATGATTAAAACAACACTAATTAGGGAATAAATATTAAAAAACCAGTGGGGTTATAAAGATAAATTCAAAAAGCTGCAACCCCCGCACTATAGATCCTAAATCTCTGATCGAAAGGTGGGCTTGCTACAGCTCAAAACTACAGACATTCATACTCTCAACACTAGGTTGGTCACAGAGACACCGTCTGCGTATTCCTGGCAACGCTAGTGAAAATAACTCTCAACACTAGGTTGGTCACAGACACACCGTCTGCGTATTCCTGGCAACGCTAGTGAAAATAACTATCAACACTAGGTTGGTCACAGAGACACACCGTCTGCGTATTCCTGGCAACGCTAGTGAAAAAAACTATCAACACTAGGTTGGTCACAGAGACACACCGTCTGCGTATTCCTGGCAACGCTAGTGAAAAAAACTATCAACACTAGGTTGGTCACAGACACACCGTCTGCGTATTCCTGGCAACGCTAGTGAAAATAACTATCAACACTAGGTTGGTCACAGACACACCGTCTGCGTATTCCTGGCAACGCTAATGAAAATAACTATCAACACTAGGTTGGTCACAGACACACCGTCTGCGTATTCCTGGCAACGCTAGTGAAAAAAACTCTCAATACTAGGTTGGTCACAGAGACACACCGTCTGCGTATTCCTGGCAACGCTAGTGAAAATAACTAGCAACACTAGGTTGGTCACAGACACACCGTCTGCGTATTCCTGGCAACGCTAGTGAAAAAAACTCTCAACACTAGGTTGGTCACAGAGACACACCGTCTGCGTATTCCTGGCAACGCTAGTAAAAAAAACTCTCAACACTAGGTTGGTCACAGAGACACACCGTCTGCGTATTCCTGGCAACGCTAGTGAAAATAACTCTCAACACTAGGTTGGTCACAGAGACACACCGTCTACGTATTCCTGGCAACGCTAGTGAAAAAAACTCTCAACACTAGGTTGGTCACAGAGACACACCGTCTGCGTATTCCTGGCAACGCTTGTGAAAATAACTATCAACACTAGGTTGGTCACAGAGACACACCGTCTGCGTATTCCTGGCAACGCTAGTGAAAATAACTCTCAACACTAGGTTGGTCACAGAGACACACCGTCTGCGTATTCCTGGCAACGCTAGTGAAAATAACTCTCAACACTAGGTTGGTCACAGAGACACACCGTCTGCGTATTCCTGGCAACGCTAGTGAAAAAAACTCTCAACACTAGGTTGGTCACAGAGACACACCGTCTGCGTATTCCTGGCAACGCTAGTGAAAAAAACTCTCAACACTAGGTTGGTCACAGAGACACACCGTCTGCGTATTCCTGGCAACGCTAGTGAAAATAACTCTCAACACTAGGTTGGTCACAGAGACACACCGTCTACGTATTCCTGGCAACGCTAGTGAAAAAAACTCTCAACACTAGGTTGGTCACAGAGACACACCGTCTGCGTATTCCTGGCAACGCTAGTGAAAAAAACTCTCAACACTAGGTTGGTCACAGAGACACACCATCTGCGTATTCCTGGCAACGTTAGTGAAAAAAACTCTCAACACTAGGATGGTTACAGAGACACACCATCTGCGTATTCCTGGCAACGCTAGTGAAAAAAACTCTCAACACTAGGTTGGTCACAGAGACACACCGTCTGCGTATTCCTGGCAACGCTAGTGAAAAAAACTCTCAACACTAGGTTGGTCACAGAGACACACCATCTGCGTATTCCTGGCAACGCTAGTGAAAAAAACTCTCAACACTAGGATGGTTACAGAGACACACCATCTGCGTATTCCTGGCAACGCTAGTGAAAAAAACTCTCAACACTAGGTTGGTCACAGAGACACACCATCTGCGTATTCCTGGCAACGCTAGTGAAAAAAACTCTCAACACTAGGATGGTTACAGAGACACACCGTCTGCGTATTCCTGGCAACGCTAGTGAAAAAAACTCTCAACACTAGGTTGGTCACAGAGACACACCATCCGCGTAGTCCCGGCCGATAATCTGGAACCTCGGTCTGGGGGATGTGTATGTGGCAACGCTACCGAAATAAATTCACACTGATGCATTTCGGCCCATTTAAATGGGTGTGCTTCCAATAGTTTAGTTTAAAGGGACACTAAACCCAAGTTTTTTTCTTTCATCATTCAGATAGAGCAGCAATTTTAAGCAACTTTCTAATTTACTCCTATTAACAATTTTTCTTCGTTCTCTTGCTATCTTTATTTAAAAAGCAGGAATGTGATGCATAGGAGCCGGACCATTTTTGGTTGAGAACCTGGGTTATGATACAACATTTCAGAGAATTTAGTTATTGCACTGTTGCTTGTACATAGCTATATGTTTAGCCCCTGCAAAGGGATTAAACACATAATTATAGTCTTCTCCAGACCAGCATTGCGCTACTGGGAGCTAGCTGAACACATCTGGTGATCCAATGACAATGAGCTTTGCAAATAGGAAGTTTTATCTTAGACTTTATCTTCAGAAGTGATTTTAAGCTCAGAAAACACTACGAGAGAAACTCAGCGAAACCAAAGGAGCATAAAAGTAGAAATAAGAATGAACCATAAACGGATTAAGAAAATACTTTATAAACACTGGCACCTGGTTCTTAATGAAATCACAGAAGAAAAACCAAAAGATTATACAAGAAAGAGAAAGCACTAAAATCAATACTAGCTCCCAGTGAATATAAAAAACAAGATAGTAAATGTAACACAGACTAGAAGGTTTTTACCCATGCCACAAATGTAAAGTTTGTAAGTTCAGCTAGAGATGCAAAACAGTAGAATCTACAAACTCAGATTTTAAATGAACGATAAAAGATACCATAAAGTGTACAGATTCTAACATAGTGTATATCATACAATGCCCGTGTAAAAAACAGTACTTGGCACCAACTGGGTGCCCCCTGAGAGATAGCATCAGACAACACTTGTTAAGTGGGGTTTTGGCGACCACCTCCTCTCCAAGCATTTTAATGATAGTAATGGCCAGAAAACAGAAGGTCTTATGTATCGGGGTGTGAAAAAGGCGATACTAAAAAGAAGAGGAAACATCACAAAACAATTACTATACACAGAAGTTAAACTTATTTTTAATTATGCTTTACTGACACCAGGGGGTCTTAATGCGGAGTTAGACCTAAACCCTTTTAACTAGAAAAAAAATAAACATTTTATACATATGAAAATTTGATATACTCCCAAATAGATATATAGTTTAATATTTCTATACATTTTTCATAAAGATAGTACGGGTGGCCCTCGTTTTACAACGGTTCAATTTACACCGTTTCAGAATAACAACCTTTTTTCCAAGTCATGTGACTGCTATTGAAAAGCATTGAGAAGCAGTGCATTTATTAAAATAGTCAGTAGATGGAGCTGTCCGCTTGTGTTGCAGCAAAGCCAAGCAAGCTGAAATTAATCAGTTTAACCAGACCTGAGCTATCGAGCAGATTTTAAAGTGTTGTGTGATTATTTTATTAGGTTTATAATGCTGTTTAGCAAATGTTTTTATTCATTTAACTTAGTTTAATTATATATTCTGTGTTGTGTGATTATTTTATTAGGTTTATAATGCTGTCTAGCATTTAAAGTCTTCATTTCAAAGCTTTTAAAAGAATGTATTAGGTGTTACTTATAACAATTTTGAGAGGGGCCTGGAACCTATCTCCCTCACTTCCCATTGACTTGCATTATAAACTGGGTTTCAATTTACAACGGTTTCAATTTACAACCATTCCTTCTGGAACCTAACCCCGGCATAAACTGAGGGCTACCTGTATATAGGTTTTTGTAGTTCACTAAACAGAGAGTATATATACTACAGAGAAGTTCCAAATATTTTAAATACCATTTCAATGTTTTTTATACTTTCTAGCGCTGAAAATTTTATATATTTCCATATAGATAAAGTTGAACATGTTTATACATTTTTCATAAAGATTATATATAAGATATTTTATTCTAGTTCTTTAAACAGAAAGAATGCACACTACAGAGAAGACCCAAATATTGTAAACACCATTACTTTTTAATTTTGAGATGTGCATATCATATACAGTACATCATATCATTTTTTTTTTTATTTATTTCAGACATTTGGTAACAAAAGCGATAAATATTTCATATACAAACAATGTGTAACCATATCTAGACTACATATTTCGCACTGACTGACTGCTAATATATTGAAAATTGGGCCAAAAAAATGCTGAAATAAAACCACAGTCCATTTTTTGCAATGTTCCTTTTAAGAAATCTGAAACTGTGCCTTTAAGAAATGGAGGCAGGCAATACAGAAAGGAAGTATAAATTGACCCATAGGAACAGAAACAAGTCATCTTGATAAAGGCAGAACCTGACGAAACGCGTAGAAAGGAGACTTGTCAAAATACACTTACTGAAATCAACAGAGAATAAGTCTATAACCGCTACAACTAACATCTACACTTTTAAATTTGGAGCCAAAACCGAGATTCCGGATACCTGATTGGTACAAAGTCATGTGACTACCCGAAATCGCAGATAGTGAAGACGCTGTGATAACGCTGCTAAGATACCACGCCAGCAGTTAGTATTATTAACAGCTGTCACAATTTGCGGATGTTTTCCTGTTGAGAAAACCGAAGCTTACCATAACAAAGGTCCGGTAAGAAGCATTAGGAATTGGATTTGCTGTCGACACTGACCGGTCAGTACTATACACACATACTGTTTTCTCTTTGCCTTTTTCAAAGTGGCTATGTAACAGCCTTGACTGCTTTTTGGATTACAACTGCTGTACTAAAGTGAATCACCAAACAAGCAGCACTATAAGTCCCATAAGCGCATTGGATTGAAATGTGGGTTTAAAAGCAGTACATTTCCAACTGACATTTTCAGTATTTTTGCCTTTTCCAAGTGTCTGTAACGATCTTACTACATGCTCTGTGGTTGATGATTGCCATATCAACATTTTAAACAGCATTTGTGTCTGAACTTTTGATACTATATATTGTAATAGTAGTGACAACATCATACTTATATTTAGTTTGATGTCAGTATATTTCTAATTGCTGTTATCTCATAGAAATGTTATATGACTGAGGCTGTATTTATTAACCCTTGAGACAATACTCACAAATACAGTTTGTAACATAGTACCTTTTAGAGTAAACACATCCACTTGTATAGTAGTGGTTTAACCCTTTGGCTGCTAAGCCATGTCCCACCTGGGTGCTAAGCTGGTTCTGATTTTTTATATATATATATATATATATATATATATATATTTACAGATCCCCAAGACTTATACCTTTCCAACGGTAGGTCTTGGGGGTCTGTAGCTGCTTAGATGCCTAAGATACAGGCTTCTAAGCAGCATGCCCACATCTCCCTATACTTGTCATTGTTAATTTTAAGTAGAGTTGCGCAGTGACATCACATCATTGCGCATGACGTCACTGCTCAAAACGTCAAGCCCCTGGCGATGCCTGTCACTATACAGGCCAGATCGCCGGGGTGGGAGTAGATGGGAGCCCCCAGATTGCCCTCAAGGTGGGCGAGTGCTAACGACGGCTCAGAGCCGTCGTTAGCATTCAAGGGGTTAAGGTAGTTTGCATACACGTTGTGGCCACAACATTTTTTAGGTCATTTTTGGAATGATCTTTATATGTTTTATTTTTTCTGATCTACATATGTGTTTTCAGTTGATGTGAAATTTGTATCTGTTTATTAAATGCTGGCTTTTTTAATATAATTCACTTGGAATTGTCACCATTTATTATCACATATCCTCCAGCTCATACCTTCCTTTTTGGTGAGCCAATGACAACAGGCAAATGTGGGTAACCAGAAATAACCAGCTAGCATCCAATAGTGTATTGCTGCTGAGCCTACCTAGGTATTCTTTTCAACAAAGTACACCAAGAGAACAAAATACATTTCATAAAGAAGTAAACTAAAAAGTGTCTTAAAATTGCATGTTCAATTTGAACCATAAAAAGCTTAAGACTTTCATGTCCCCTTAAGGATGACAAATGCTGCTTAGATTTTGTTAAACTCATAGTCACTTGAAGCTCCTCTCAATAAGAGAATGAGAACTTTACATTCAATTACTCTCCTAGTGTACAAAATGTGTTTTACATCTGGTTATAAGGGAAAACACTGAGCTAGCAATACGACCAATATTCATTAATAATTTATATACAGCACTGCTTCTATATTAACCCTTGTAATCATTACTCAACATTTTCTTCTGGTACAAACGGTGCATAGCTCTTAGGGGCAGTTCTTGCATTCTTTAAAAAAAAAAATTGAAATAATTTTTTTTTTTTTTTTTTTTAAAAAGGTAGTTAATTTTTTAAAAAATAATTCAGAAAAGGCTATTTGTTATTTTTTCAGACAGATATAGAGAGCAATGATAGATGATGATGTAGATCAGTGTTTTTCAACCAGTGTGTCCCGTGGCACACTAGTGTGCCGTGAGAGATCCTCAGGTGTGCCACGGCAGACTGACAACAGTGTGACATATTTTTTAAACTTTGCTTGTTTTTTACTCCCAGTGCAGGGGTAGTTTGTAGGAGGCATGGCATAACAGCACAATACATACAGTATGTGTGTGTTTGTGTGTATGTGTATATATATATGCTGTATTAGGCTACAATGTGTGATTTTTTTTAAATTTTGGGATGGTGGTGTGCCGCAGGATTTTTTTATGTAAAAAAGTGTGCCACGGCAAAAAAAAAGGTTAAAAATCACTGATGTAGATAAACAGACATTGATGTAGAGATAGATAGATAGATAGATAGATAGATAGATAGATAGATAGATAGACAGACAGACACTGAGATAGATAGATAGATAGATAGATAGATAGATAGATACTAGAACGATAGATATATAGATAGACACTGATGTAGATAAATAGATATGGATAGAGATAGATTCTATACTTGTAATGTACTAGCGTGCTCCCAATCGCCCGCACTGGATGAAGAGTATCCAGAACTGATCCAGCAATAGGGATGGTGCTATCCCTCCCACCCACCATCGATTGGCACCATTGCTGGTCGATGCAGAGAGGGCCACATCTGTATCAGTGGCTAAAAAAAGGTATTACAGGATGCCTCAATATCGAGGCATCACTGCAATACCTTGAAAGTGTCTGGAAGCAAATGAATCCTGTAAACTTTACAATTCCCTGCAATGTGAAGATTATCTTGTGCTATAAAGCAATGTTACAATAAACATATAAATAATAATCAACAATGTAACAAGCTGAACGCTAATGAATCCAGTAAACTTTACAATTCCCTGCAATGTGAAGATTATCTTGTGCTATAAAACAATGTTACAATAAACATATAAATAATAATCAACAATGTAACAAGCTGAACGCTAATGAATCCTGTAAACTTTACAATTCCATGCGATGTGAAGATTAATCTTGTGCTATAAAACAATGTTACAATAAACAACAATGTAACAAGCTGAACGCTAATGAATCCTGTAAACTTTACAATTCCATGCAATGTGAAGATTAATCTTGTGCTATAAAACAATGTTACAATAAACATATAAATAATAATCAACAATGTAACAAGCTGAACGCTAATGAATCGTGTAAACTTTACAATTCCCCTGTAAAGTGAAGATTATCTTGTGCTGTACAAGAATGTTACAATAAACATATAAATAATAAACAACAATGTAACAAGCTGAACGCTAATGAATCCTGTAAACTTTACAATTCCATGCATCTTGTGCTATACAAGAATGTTACAATCATCCTATATAATAAAAGGCCAAGTATGTTTGTCCGAAGCTGTCATGTTCAGTAGAGACAGCATGAGGACAAACACACCTGGCCTTGAGGATCAGACAGCAAAGAAAAAGCGGCCATGCATGACTTCAATAGCTGACGAACACCCGGCTTGTACCAAAGCTCCCAAGTTCACTCACAGATAGCAAGGAGCTGTGCGGATATTGCACTGCAACAGTCTCTGGAAAATTCTATTTATAATCAATCCTCCCTGAATTGTTCGTAACAATCTACTGCCTCCCTCTTACCTCCTTTCCCCCTCTTATCCACATTCCCCCCTTACCTGTTCAACTTGATATCCTATATAGCTTTTACTGGATTAGGCCATTCATCCTTTTTAGGAACTACTAGCTCAACATAAAAATGCCGGCAAGCAAAGAAAAAGGCATGTTAGTATTAGCAACCCAAAATGTAAAAGGATTCTTGTCAGCTGAAAAAAGGTCTATTGCCTTTCATGATTTTTATAAGAAAAATTTGGATATAGTTATGCTCCAAGAAACCCATTTTAAAAAAAATGCCGAACCCACACTCTCGACAAGATATTATGACAAACACTTTTGTAATTCCGGCCCACACAAGAAGAACGGAGTGTGCATATCTATCAAGCGTAACATCCCCTTTGAGTTGCTACAAAAACACTCTGATAAGGAGGGCAGGATTCTGATCTTAGTTGGTCTATGTTATGGGATCCCCGTCACCTTGGTTAATGTGTATGCACCAAACAGACCCACCCCAAACTTTTTTAGGTCTCTGGCCAACACCCT
Source organism: Bombina bombina (assembly GCF_027579735.1). Lineage (NCBI taxonomy): Eukaryota > Metazoa > Chordata > Amphibia > Anura > Bombinatoridae > Bombina > Bombina bombina. Next base: position 152,218,578 of record NC_069510.1, on the reverse strand, counting down.
ACTTGATATATCTAAAGGCCCGATAATTCTGGGGGGCGACCTCAACTTCCCTCTGAACCCCTCCATTGACACATCTACTGGGAAGTCTTACCTGCGTAACCACTCCTTGAAAAATAATTGTGCAGCTCTTCAGAGTGTTAACCTGTTTGACTCCTGGAGAGTAGCGCATACAAATAGGAAAGATTTTACCTTCTTTTCCCACCCCCAACATTCATACTCTAGATTAGACTACATTTTATGTAGCCAAGCACTCTTGACAAATCTTATTTACTCTAAAATATCACATACACCCTGGTCAGATCACAGTATGGTTACCACCAAGTTCAAATGGTATAAAGCTTCTCAGGGTACCTCTCTCTGGAGACTAAATGACACTATTCTCACTAATCAAGAAACCATTGACGAACTAAAAAAGCTTTCAGAGGAATATTTCTCCTTCAATAAACCGGAGGACACTTCTGCCTCAACCAATTGGGAGGCTTATAAATGTTTCATACGTGGGGTTTTGATTAAGCACAATGCCAAACAGCGCAAACTTAGATCGGCCCAGTTCACGTCACTGACAGATGACCTTACTAAGCAGGAGTCTATTCATAAACTAGACCCAACCTCCCCCACAAAACACGCTACTCTCATGGAGGCAAGGGACACCCTTAATAATTTCCTTATACGGAATGCACATATGAGAGCCCTAACCACCAAAGCCAAATTTTTTATAGAGAATAATAAAGCAGGCCGCTTGTTGGCCAGATCACTTAAGAAACAAAGGTATGCTAATTTCATCAGATCTATCACGCAATCCCCGGGAGTGACTGTTAGTAATAATGACGAGATTGCGAATTCCTTTATCTCCTATTACTCCAAACTATATAACTTGAGAACCTCGACATCCCCAGACAGATCACAACTCATAGACTCATACTTAGCAACCACAGACACGCCATCTATAACAGATGACGATAAGGAATTTTTAGACTCCCCAATTACTCTACAAGAAATCATCACCACTATCCAGGCACTACCCAATGGCAAATCCCCCGGCCCTGATGGCCTTACGGCCAAATTCTACCAGTTACTACTAGAGCACATAAGTCCACAACTTCTCACATTGTTCACTGACGTAGACCAGGACATAACTTTTCCAGAATCACTGCTTGAGGCTTTAATTACAGTCATACCCAAACCAGATAAAGCAACTGATCTTGTGGGAAATTATAGACCAATTTCCCTTATTAATATAGATATGAAGATCTATGCTAAGATCCTTGCAAACAGGTTAAATAACATACTACCAAAAATCATTCACCCTGACCAGGTTGGCTTTATCAGGGGACGAGAAGCCAAGGACAACACAACTAGATTGCTACACTCCTTACAGTACGCCCATGACTACCACATTCCATTAGTCTTACTCTCCACAGACGCAGAGAAGGCTTTCGACAGGGTGGACTGGCAATTTATGTGGAAAGCCCTGTCGAAGTTCGGCCTCCCAAATTCATTTATCAATAGAATCCAGGCCCTATACCATAATCCAAGCGCCAAAATTAAAATAAATGATACCATCTCTCATTCATTTCCCATTTCTAATGGCACACGCCAGGGCTGCCCTTTATCACCCTTACTATTCGCCCTAACAGTGGAAATTCTTGCAATACAAATCAGACACAATGTAGCAATCAGATGTCTGGATTTTGGCAATGTTACCCAGAAGTGCTTGTTATTCGCAGACGATGTGATCCTCACTCTACAGTCCCCAGAGACGACACTACCGGCCCTAATTGAAACACTTGAGGGGTATAAACAAGTTTCAAACTTCACCGTTAATATGGGGAAATCTGGCCTAATCCCACTTAATTTACCACCACTGGGAGTAGAAGCCATAACACAACTCACAAAATTCACTGTCACTGATAAACTTAAATACCTGGGTTTGGTGATTCCGAAAGACACCCGCAAACTATTCTCAGACAATTACATAGCACTCCAAGAAAAGGTTAAAAGATCGTTAGACTCCTGGCACAGACAGGGGCATCTTTCTTGGATAGGCAGGATCAATACCATCAAAATGATGATTGTCCCTAAATTTCTCTATCTTTTTCAGACCCTACCGATGGCCTTGCCTAATACTTATCTCAGAGCGCTAGGGAAAATGATAAATTCATTCATTTGGGCCTATAAGAGACCTAGAATAGCACAACATACCTTGGGCCCATGTAGAGATGACGGTGGTCTTAATGTCCCTAATCTTACTAATTATTATAGAGCAGCTCACTTATCGAGAATACTTTCTTGGAACCACTCTCCCCCGGATAAAGTATGGATTCAGATAGAGTGCTATCTCTCTAGAGTTAAAAACATGAGAGACTTAGCCTGGCTACCGAAACACTCCAGACCTCAGACACCATACCTCAATAACTACATTAAAGCTACTCTTGATACATGGGACTATGTCCTTACACATTTCAGAGGATTATCCTCCTCAGTATCCCCTCTGACTCCGCTATTGGGTAACCATCTATTCTTGCAGCACGACCTATTCACCCACACCAGCGCAAATACATTGTTACAAAATCTACCTATATATTTAGTCCTAGGCCCGGCTGGCATTAAGGAAAGAGCCTTGCTCTATGAAGAGCTGGGGTCTCCCTTTCAAAACTGGTACGCGTACTTTCAAATCAGACATGCGATTCATAGTAGCCCCTTCAAACCAGATATACAAAGACCACTGACACAGTTCGAACAACTTTGCACCAACCCCCAGATCAAAAAAGCACACCTGTCTAGATCGTATAATATCCTACGGGGCTCCTTCCCAGAACAACGTCCCGCATACCTGGCGAGGTGGAATGAGGAATTGCTAAACAATTTATCTGATGACGATTGGAAGCGCTGCTTCCATTATATACACACATCCTCCACTTCCCTAACTATGGCTGAAGCGAACTATAAAATTATGGCCCGCTGGTACCTGACACCCCAGCGCCTACGTGCCATCTACCCTAACGCCTCTTCTAGTTGCTGGAGGAGGTGTGGTGAGGTAGGCTCTATGACCCACATTTGGTGGTCTTGTCCTGGTCTGGCTGGCTTTTGGCCGCAAATTGAGCAGTACATGAACCAGGTGTTGGGTACTAACATTTCCCTGAATGCATGCTCCGTTCTTCTAAACCAGGTTCCCCAGATTCCCTGTGCATACCGTAAAAAACTATTTCTATTAATGCTGACATGTGCTAAAAGACTGATTCCCAGATTATGGAAGACCCGAGAGATACCATCCATTTCTAAATGGATTCTGGAAGTAGACCATGTTCTGACCCTTGAAAAGATGCACTATTCGTATACTGGGAAACAAGATTTTATAGTCAATGTACTATTCCTATGGGAACAGAGACCCCGTACCCACAACTGACAGCTAGGTAACCCCTCCCTCTGTACCTTTCTCACCCAGGCAACTGACTATTTCGCTGTGTTTGATGAACATGTGTATATTATGCTATGCAATATAAAGCTCAGTTCGGTTATATTAATCCAGCTCGATGGAAACTTGAAAAGCTGTACATGCGATAGGATCTTACTTTCCTTCCCCATATCCCCCTCATCCTTACCCCCTTCCGCCCCCACCCCTCCCCTTAATTTAGAAAATAATGGGTCAATATTGTTTTATTGTGTACATGTATTTAATTGTTATTTTGCTGTTTAGAGAATTATCTCTTTGTTGTAAAATTGTAACACCCAATAAAAACTATTTAAACAGAAAAAGCGGCCATGATGGGGGGGTGTCCAGGCGCGACTGGGTGGGCGTGGCCAGACGGTGCAGCCGTTGCGAGGGGGCGTGACCAGACAGGAGCGCTTGATGGGGCGTGGCCCGATGGGGCGTGCGTGATTAGGGTGTGTCCAGGCGCGACTGGGTGAGCGCGGCCGGCCGGTAGTGGGCGTGGTCGAGAGAGAGAGCGCAAAAGAGAGGGGGGGAGAGAGAGCAAAAGAGAGGGGGGGAGAGAGAGCAAAAGAGAGGGGGGGAGAGAGAGCAAAAGAGAGGGGGGGGGAGAGAGCAAAAGAGGGGGGGGGGGAGAGAGAGCAAAAGAGGGGGGGGGGGAGAGAGAGCAAAAGAGGGGGGGAGAGAGAGCAAAAGAGAGGGGGGAGAGAGAGAGCAAAAGAGAGGGGGGAGAGAGAGAGCAAAAGAGAGGGGGGGAGAGAGAGAGCAAAAGAGAGGGGGGGAGAGAGAGCAAAAGAGAGGGGGGGGGGAGAGAGAGCAAAAGAGAGGGGGGGAGAGAGAGCAAAAGAGAGGGGGGGGAGAGAGAGCAAAAGAGAGGGGGGGAGAGAGAGCAAAAGAGAGGGGGGGGAGAGAGAGCAAAAGAGAGGGGGGGGAGAGAGAGCAAAAGAGAGAGGGGGAGAGAGAGCAAAAGAGAGAGGGGGAGAGAGAGCAAAAGAGAGAGGGGGAGAGAGAGCAAAAGAGAGAGGGGGAGAGAGAGCAAAAGAGAGAGGGGGAGAGAGGGCAAAAGAGAGGGGGGGAGAGAGGGCAAAAGAGAGGGGGGGAGAGAGAGCAAAAGAGAGGGGGGGGAGAGAGAGCAAAAGAGAGGGGGGAGAGAGAGCAAAAGAGAGGGGGGAGAGAGAGCAAAAGAGAGGGGGGGAGAGAGAGCAAAAGAGAGGGGGGAGAGAGAGCAAAAGAGAGGGGGGGAGAGAGAGCAAAAGAGAGGGGGGAGAGAGAGCAAAAGAGAGGGGGGGAGAGAGAACAAAAGAGAGAGGGGGAGAGAGAGCAAAAGAGAGAGGGGGAGAGAGAGCAAAAGAGAGAGGGGGAGAGAGAGCAAAAGAGAGAGGGGGAGAGAGAGCAAAAGAGAGGGGGGAGAGAGAGCAAAAGAGAGGGGGAGAGAGAGAGAGCAAAAGAGAGGGAGAGAGAGCAAAAGAGAGGGAGAGAGAGCAAAAGAGAGGGAGAGAGAGCAAAAGAGAGGGAGAGAGAGAGAGCAAAAGAGAGGGAGAGAGAGAGAGCAAAAGAGAGGGAGAGAGAGAGAGCAAAAGAGAGGGAGAGAGAGAGAGCAAAAGAGAGGGGGGAGAGAGAGCAAAAGAGAGGGGGAGAGAGAGCAAAAGAGAGGGGGGAGAGAGAGCAAAAGAGAGGGGGGAGAGAGAGCAAAAGAGAGGGGGGAGAGAGAGCAAAAGAGAGGGGGAGAGAGAGCAAAAGAGAGGGGGGAGAGAGAGCAAAAGAGAGGGGGGAGAGAGAGCAAAAGAGAGGGGGGAGAGAGAGCAAAAGAGAGGGGGGAGAGAGAGCAAAAGAGAGGGGGGAGAGAGAGCAAAAGAGAGAGGGGAGAGAGAGCAAAAGAGAGAGGGGAGAGAGAGCAAAAGAGAAAGGGAGAGAGAGAGCAAAAGAGAGAGGGAGAGAGAGAGCAAAAGAGAGAGGGAGAGAGAGAGAGCAAAAGAGAGAGGGAGAGAGAGAGAGCAAAAGAGAGAGGGAGAGAGAGAGCAAAAGAGAGAGGGAGAGAGAGAGAGGTGTTCACGGGCTTTAGGACTAGTATATAAATAATAAACAACAATGTAACAAGCTGAACGCTAATGAATCCTGTAAACTTTACAATTCCCCTGTAAAGTGAAGATTATCTTGTGCTATAGAAGAATGTTACAATAAACACATAGAAATAATAAGCAAACTGTACACAACAATGTAACAAGCTGAAAGCTAATGAATCCTGTAAACTTTACTATTCCCCTGTAAAGTGAAGATTATCTTGTGCTATGAGAATGTTACAATAATCAAATATAAATAATAAACAAAGTGAAAAATGTAGCAACACCCAACTGAATACTTGTTAAACCTCTGTTAAGAGTCTTTTAAAAAAAAAAAACAGAAGTAACATTACAAAATATCTCTAAATATAAATATATATATTTTATCTAAGGTGACTAATGAAAACAATTAAAAAAAAGCTGCCCACCCCCCAAAAAAAAATGCCATTAGTTAAAACAAAAGTTTGCCAAACTCAAAATGCCATAGTACACTGCGGACAATAAATATTTAACAATATTATCTTTACTCTAAACAACTGTCTCATAATCTTTACCCAGTGAACTCGGTCTACTACCACAGTGTCTGCTAATGTGCTAGAATGTTTAACTAGTAAGAGGTACAGATCATATACACACGCTTAAAGTTTAACAAGGTCTCAATACACACATAAACACACTGCAGTTACTATAAAAGACACTTTAATAGATTTAAAAAAGAATTAACCCATTAACTGAGAAATAGAAATTCCAATGAGATTGAAAAGCGTTTTAAAAAAAATTAACCACAGGGAAAGGGGGGAAAAAGGATCATCTGGTAAATATACAGTTAATATGATGTGACAAGTGACAAAAGCTAATAAAATGCTGTTTTTGGGAGAGGTTTATCATTCTTGGTAACATTTTTTTTAGCGTGGACACAAAGTTTCAAGTGGTTTTGTGCAATGTCGATACAGAAGTATCATTTATTGCATCTATATGTATTATTATACACTCATGTAATGATTATTTTAGTTACAAATGTGCACCAAAACAGTATCAAGCATTAGACTTGCATTAGCACAATAGTAACTGCAGTCTATATGTCAGGGTTCAATAAATGTACTTAGTGCATTGCTGCTCCGTCAACAAAGGATACCAACAGAACAAAGCAAATTTGATAACTGATGTAAATTGAAAAGTCTCTTAAAATTGCACACTGCTTCTGAACAATGATAGTTACATTTTAATTTTGATGTCCCTTTAAATGCTGCTCTTTGGGTACAAAGTCCCTTTAATAAGATACCTATTGCTTGATGGATTAGGTCACTATAAGGCTACAATGTATCACAGAATCTTATGGCATACATCAGTGATGTACCTAACAACTAAAGCTATAATTGTACAGGTACAAAATCCTTTATCCAAAACTTATTGGGAGCGGAAAAGGTTTGGATTTTGGAATATTTGTATATTTGCATCTGTAAAATGGGACAGTTTGGAGAGGGGATGGGACTAAGTGTCATTTAGGCAATATTTCTGTGTCATAATACATCTTATACATGTAACCTTAAACGTAGTTTTATATTCATTGTAATACTTTAATACAGTACTGTAATCAGAAAAGGTAATAGTTGCTGTTTTAAAGGGACAGTATAGTTAAAATTAAATGTTCATGATTCAGATAGGGCATGCAATGTTTAATAACTTTCCAAATTGACTTTTTTATATTTTTTTCCTATACGGGAAAAGTTGCCCTTTAGTATAAAAAAAAACTTTACTTTGTCTTTAAGCGATTAACACTTAAAAGGAAAGTCAATAAAAATGTAATTAGTTATATAGAGCAGTGTTTCTCAACCACGACCCTCAACTACCCCCAGCAGGCCAGGTTTTCATTATACCTGAACTAGAGCACAGGTGAAAAAATCAGCTGATGGGTGAGAGAACAGGTTAGTAACCATGGTTACCGATCAGTTGATTACTTCACTTGTGCACTGGTTCAGCGATAATGAAGACCTGGCCTGTTGGGGGTACTTAAGGACCGCGGTTGAGAAACATTGATATAGAACATAGAATTTGAAACAACTTTCCAATTTGTTTCTATTATCTCATTTGCTTTGTACTCTTGGTATTATTTGTTGCAAAAACATACCTAGGTAGGCTCAGACACAGCAATGCACTACTGGGAGCTAGCTGGTAAATTGGTGGCTGCACATAAA
>NC_069510.1:152135344-152202122 GCF_027579735.1 Bombina bombina | reverse complement strand
ACTGGTTTAGTGTAAAGCTACTCACTGGCTTCATTAGTATATATCAGTCATTTCTATAATTATATACCAGTTGTGGAACATATAGGGCCACTGTTGGACCCAGGAACAGTAACATGACAACGGAGGCAAACTGGTTTACTGTATAGCCACTCATGGGCTTCATTAGTATATATCAGTAATTTCTATAATTATATACCAGTTGTGGAACATATAGGGCCACTGTTGGACCTTTAGGACTATAGTTGCAACTAGCAATGGAATTTAATTGTGTGTATAATACAGCGTCTATAGAAAAATAAAAAAGAAACCGCTCCACTATGGGAATAGATATCAACAAACAAAAGTATAAATAAGATGTACATATAGTATCTGTTTTAATCTGCAGCAACAAGAAATCTCATCTAGTATACAAAGGTCCCTACATTTGCACTATTTAGAGTTTAGAATTTAGGGGGGTATTTTATCTAATATATCATCGAATACTCGCAAGGTCAGGCATTGATTTATAATGCTATAAGTTTCTCTGGAATATGGAGTAAAATATAGAGAGAGCAAGTTAATATAATATAGCTCCCAACAGGTTAAGTAGAGGTGGGGGATCACAGAGGTATTATCCACCTTGAATATACAGGGCTGTAATGTTTTGGTAGGTCTGGAGGTGTACTAATACTGAAGGTCCTACAAAGTATATCAAGCTTATTGATCAGCTGGACTGTCAGAGGAGAACATATGAGCCTGTTTATAGTAATTCTAATTAATGTTCTATAAACCAACTGGAGAGCCCCTCTACTAGAAGCATAGTAGGGGTGTCACTTAACAGAGAAAAGTACCCCTGTGGTCCCTTAAATGGAAGAGGATATGTGGGGATTCTTATAATATAAGGTCACAGGTGAATACATCAATCTTTAACTATTAAATAGGATATATATTAACAGAATTATAGTAATAGATCTCCCGCAAAGCAAGCACATTGAGAGGGCAGAGTAACAGCATATGAATAGCCATAAATATGAGAGAACATGCAACTGCCTTAAATGACTTTCATACTAAGCATATTAATACGCATTCCACCTTTACAAATACTTTAAGCGTGTGCTTCAGATTTGTTGTTATAAACAACTAGTACCTTAGCCTTAGTAGCACTCAAAGGATATATTCATACTATTATCAAGTCTCCGTAAAAGGCTAGGGACAGTTTTTAACATTCATGACAAAAAATGTATTCTGGCATTGTGTAGTTTAGACGTAGCGATCCACAGGGACATCTTATAGCTAGTCCATGCCAGTTCAAGAGAAGCTCTCAGCCAAGTCCTACTTTAATGTCTGTGAGTGTTTGCTTATGTCCCCCTTGAATCTTCCATGTTGGCTCACATAGATGACTCCTGAGGGATCGTTTTCTGTGTTCTCTGTTGCTAGCTAGCGTTAGGTGAGGAGCCTTCTTGTTCTGTGATGTTACCTCAGGCTCTATGAAGCTGTGGACATGCTGGCTACTATCGTATATCCCAGATGGGGCTGGTGCTTCTAAGTTTGCTACCTTTGGTGGCGTACATTATATTTTTGCATGTAGCATATCTAGCGTGTCCTCCCCTATGTGTCTCGTCCCAATGAGAAGGTAGCTGCGGTCAGGATCTCTCCATGGTCATGGTGGGTGTAGAGGTTTGTGGCTTCGCAGGAATCGCTGATGCGTATACACAACTTCAGGGGTGCATGGTGCAGTGTATTTAGTTGCGGTATTCTCCCCTGAGTGTTCCAACACTATATTTTGGCCAGAAATAGCTTTGTTCTGGATATTACAACCAGGAACTACGGCGCTTTCCTCTACTTCTGTGTTAGACTCTTGGTGCGTAGGTAGATTCACGTCTAGCAGCTGTTCCTCAATTTTCCCCCAGCTGCTGAAGTCCAATCTAAATGCCGCCTCTATGTCGCTGCAGAGTTGAATTGTATAAGACTCCAAGATTGAGCTTATTATATCAATAATCTTTTTATTCTCCATTGCTTGCATCTCGCTTTGAGAGTAGTATCTGGAGTTTTCAGTGATAATGCACTGTATACCCGGCTTGCAAGATACCAGGTGGGTGTTGAAAGCCTCTCACTGAGGAGCCTGCCTTAGGCCTCTACGTTCCGGATCGGTTATCAGGGGTGGTATACCCAATATTGTGGTATCACTCGATTCAGCTGAATAAGTAGTTTCTAGTTATCAGGTTGAGGTAGATGGATGATGCTCATAAACACAGATAAAAGGCAGGTTATCAATGTTCCACTCAGAGCAACCAATAGCAACCATTAAGGTGCTGCCTAGAGACACGCCTCATATTTTGCATTTTTAACGCACAGAAGTAAGAACATTAGCTGCATGAGGAATAGGTTTAAAATAAATATGGGAAAAAATAGAAGCTGAGGTCCAGTCTGCGGCCTTCAGAATATCTGAATATATCTGACCTAATGTACTCCGAAAGACAAATCAATGCCGGCCGAAGACATGAGCCAACGAACCCATCTGGTCAGAGTAGGAGCAGAGACTGGTTTAAACGGGGGGACGTAAGAAATTGCTGAGACAAGCAAGAAGGCGAGTTTCTACCCAAATATTCTTTAAGGCAAAGAGCCACACAAAGATTGGGGTCCTCAGGGAAATAAGGATAGAATATAGACGACGAGGTGGTTTTGGTACGCCGGGAGATTATGAAAGAGATACCCTCCGGAGAAAAGGAGAGAGACCTTCAAAGTCTAAAGCATGAATGTCCGAAATTCTACGAAAGGAGACGAGGATTAACAATATATCTAATTTTGCGGACAGTTGTTTCAGGGAGAGAGCCTCATTATGAGGCCAGGACTTGAGAAGGTTTGGGACCGAAGAAACGTCCCAAAGATGAGAATATCGAGCCAAAGGAGGACATTTCAAACGAATAACCTTCAAAATATGACACATCAAGGGGTGTTTGCCCACAGGAATACCATCAATGGGCAGATGTCCTGCGGAAATGGCAGAACGAACAACGTTGATTGAGCGATAGCCTTTCCCCTGAACAAAAAGTTCTATCAAGAAATTTACAATTAAATGGGGAGGAGCCTAAAAGGGATCAGCTTGCCTGCTATCGCACCAACGCACCCATGACGTCCAGGCTGAAGAATAGCATTTGCGTGTACCTGGGGCTCAAGATTCTCTGAGGAGAAGTTGAGCATCTCTAGAAAGGCCCTCGGAAGCCCAGGATCCCCTGAAATCTGCCAAGCCAGCATAGGGAGATGCTCCTGAAGAATCCATGGGTGAGGGCAACCTCTTGGGTCCGACAGAAGGTCCGGGACCTGAGGAAGCAGGAGAGGAGGGGCAACGATCATCTCCAAAAGGAGAGGGAACCAGAGCAGCATCTGCCAAAGGGGGGTGACAGGAGTCAGGCAACATCTGGGTTTCCTGACCTTCCAAAGAGTTCTCAGAATGAGAGTAAAGGGAGGGAAGGCGTAAGCGCCTGTGAGAGGCCATGGTTGAAGAAAAGCATCCGTGGCCTCGCTCCCTGGATCTGGGAGCCAGCTGAAGTACCGGGGAAGTTCATGGTTGGTATGGCAGGCAAACAGGTCCAGAAAAAAGGGGCCGAATAATCTCTGTATAGATAGAAAAACAGGGCAACAAAGTTGCCAATCACTGGAATCTCTCCAGAAGCGAGAGAACCAGTCCGCTACCGTGTTGGTGATACCAGGAATGTATTGCGTCTGGAGCAATATGTTGCGGGAACACAGAACCGAAAGAGGTCGGAGGTTAAATCTGAAAGGGATTTGGACTTGGTACCGCCCAGACAGTTGATGTATTGGACTGCTGAGATCTTGTCCATCCGAAGAATGATACAACAGTCTGTAAGATGTTTTGAAAAACATCAGATCACAAATGATCCTGCTAGTAGCTCTAAACAGTTGATGTGGAGAGAGCTTTCTAGAGAGGTCCAAGAACCTCTGCAAAACAGATCTCCGCAGGAGGCTCCCCATCCCAGGAGACTGTCATCCGTGGATAGAACAAAATCTGGACCGGAGCCAAAAATGGCTTTGCCGTTCCATGATTCCATGTGGAGCAACACTAGGACATTTCTACTCTCACTTCGTCTGTCAGGAATATCCTCTGCTGGTAGGGCCTGGATTCAGACGTTGCATAGCCGGTAATGAAGTGGAGCGGGAAAGATCGCTTGAATCGAAGAGGACGAAGATAATCCTGGACAGCTGTCTGATGGAAACCATGGGGCAGAAAGGGCTCCTTGAATCTCCAGTTTGATTCTGTCTATCTTGTCTTGAGGGAGTAGCAGAAGTCCCGAAGTGGAGTCTATGTGGAAACCTAGAAATTCTACTTGCTGTGTCGATGACAGTGATGACTTCTCAAAATTTTCTATGAAGCCTAGACCTTGAAGACGGTCTAGAGCAGCGGTTGCCAACCAGTGGTCTGTGGACCACTGGTGGTCCACGAGAAGATGTTGGTGGTCCTTGACACCATCAAGCAGGAATTAATCTCCTCTGATGGTGTCACCCCCTTCGTGCCGCAACTCCCTACAGTGCCTGGCTGGACATCAGTGAAAACCGATGGAGGAGGAGTTAAATTACAATCTCCCTACGCACTTTGCATAGTACTGCGCAACTTGCGTAGCTAGATTGTATTTTTAACTCCTCCCGCCCAGCACTGTGCTCAGAGGAAGATGCTTCCATTCTAAAGCTAGCAGAGGTTGGTATAGTCTTGGCTTGAAATAATGGAATTAAAGTATAAAAAAAGAAAATCTTAAAAAAAAAAAAAGTAATCTTTCATATTTCATTTATTTTCTTCACTTTACCTGTCTCTTTGTAGTAGTTTTCCTAATTCCTTCAGATGAACTTACATCACTTTTTGTCTTCCTCCCCTCCATCTTCTTTTTTTAAATTAAATAGTAATTATTTTTCATTCAGGTGGAATGGTGCACAAAGACATTCCACCTGAATTCCAGTAATTGCCATCCAACAGATCAGCCATAACCCACCAGTATTATAGTAATTGCCAGTAACATCAGTCATGGTTAGCTCACATCCATATTGAGAGCTGATATAAATTTAATTTATGACTCCAATGTCTATCCATGATCATAAGTAGTTTTGAATAATTCCTAACTGGAGAGGTAACTTGGAAGTCTTGTGGTCCTTTTAAACATAATTCTTTTTCCCCTACTTTATGCCTCTCTGTTTCCAGCTTAAAAGTTGGCACTCACCCTTCATCTGTCATTTGGAAGTATTCTCTCAATTCTGTCATTTAGTTAGTTAATTCCAAAAAATAATTCTTAAAAATGTGTACATATATACATAATGTAAACTTAGCTATGATTATACTAGTTATGTACAGTATGTGTGTGTGTGTTTATATATATATATATATATATAAATATTTATTTATTATATATATGTATAAACATGCATACACACACACAAATACACACATTATAGAGGTTTGTACCTTTTTTAAAAAAATTCATGATAGTGGTCCACGGGATTCAAAATTGTGAGTTTAGTGGTCCCTGAGGTCCGAAAGGTTGGCGACCCCTGGTCTAGAGTGTAGTTCAGGTGGAGTCTGAGAGACAGAATGTCGTCAAGGTATATGATAAGGTTAATACCTCAACTTTTGAGGGAAGCAATCACTGGTTTCATGAGTTTGATAAAACACCAGGGGGCGGAGCTGAGGCCGAATATGAGGCACGTAAACTGCCATGTTTGCTTTGCTCAGATGAATCTGAGGAATTTCCCATGATGTTGAGAAATTGGTACAGTGAGATATGTGTCAGTCAGATCCAGGCGCACCAGCCAATCTGCGATACATAGAAGATCTCTCAACATGTGAATACCCTCCATTTTGAAATGGTGGTATGTCACAAAGTAATTGAGATCCCGAAGATTAATGATCGGTCAAAACCCGCCTGTCTTCTTCTTGACAAGAAAAAGGTTGCTGATAAAACCTAGGTCTGAAGAAAAAAACTGTTCTATTGTGCCTTTGTGTCTGAGGGAAAGTACCTCTGCATGTACCAGATTGGAAGCTTCTTTTGACCAGGCAATGGGATTTGGGGGGAATTTCTGTAAAGGGGGACAAATGAAATATATTTCAAAACCTCAAATCGTTTGAGAGATCCAGGGATCTTGAGAGATTAGGTCCCACTGAAGGGAAAAATGCGAGAGTCTGCCCGCAAAGGGAAAGGGGAAAGATGCAGGGGGAGGCAGTGTACTCACTCTGGGGGGGGGGGGGGGCAGCTGGACCTGCTAGCAAGGCGATTCTGGGGGGTCTTGACCTGGCTGCTCGGGAACGAGGAGGGAAGAGCATCCGAGGGTGAGAGGGGTACTGCTGATATCCAAGCGCTTGGTGGTGTTGTCGCTGGTGTGCCAGAAATTGTTGGCAGCTGGGGAGACAACCTGAATCTTCCGGCCCTGCCAAAAACCAGAGTGGGGTTAAAAACTCTTCTTAGGGAGGACTGAATTTTCTCAATAGAGGTAAGAGTGGAGAAATAGTGTCTCATAATTTGCAGGAATGGTTCCCCAGACAAAAGTTCATTGGAGAGCCTGCCTCTTCTACTGCTACAACTGCTAAGCGTGGGTTAATACGCAGAAGGGCAGATCTCCTGCACTCACTGAAAATGGCTACATTCGCATTGCCCAAGAAACAAATGGTTCTAAATGCCCATTCTCGAATGGCAAAAGGATCCAAGGAGGAGCCGGCGAGGAGAACTTTGTCAGCAAAGTGCAGGATCTGAGCCAGCAGGCCAGAAATATTCAAAAATTGGTCCTGCACCCCTCCGAGGGCCTTGTCCATGCCCTTACTTGAGTCCTTACCCTTCCTGGTCAAAAAGGTAGCCAGTTTGGCATAAAACTCGGGGGTCACTGATTCTTTACCAGGTAGAGAGGGCCTGCGACATTCAGCCTTAAGTTTGTTGCGATCTTCTAGATCAAGGGATTTATGAAGACGCCTTTGTAGGAAATGGGAAAGATGAGGAGCTAGAGACCATTCAGAAGATCTAGGATGTTTTATGTGTTTGGGGCTAAAGATCAGATTGCCCGAAAAATCCTCTTCTGCCTCCTCATGCTTCGCCGAAGGTAAAGGCGCGTTCGGATGGGAACCGGAGTGCAGGACCTCCTGATCAGATTGTTCCTCCACTTCCCATGCCAAGCCGTCTAAATAAAATACAGATTGATCAAAATTGTTAGAGTCTGACCTTATGAGGGGCTGAGCGGGACTGAGCTTTCCAGTGTCTTTTACGTTTATGAGGTTCAGATTCCGACTCAGATGAATCAGAAGAGATAGCTCTCGAGTGGGCCTTAGAATCAGCTTTAGAGAGAGAGGTATTATTTTATTTTAAAGCTGCTGCAATGTAATCTAATAATTCTTTGAAAGACACAATGGATGTCTCTAAAAGTTGGGATAATATAAGGAGAAAAATATACGTGACCTGCTGTCTGGACGCAGCAAAGAAAAGAGGAAGTTTATATGTTATGTTGGGATTATTATCGTCTAGCTGTGTGCTGATTGGTGCTGTACTCTTGCTACTTTATGCACATTTTCTGTTCAGTTTTCTTTGCTGCTGTTTGGATTTCTGTAAAGATTTGATGCAAAATATGAAGCCTCCTGTCTTGCTATAAAATCAGATCTCATTACTTTATCACACTGTGTACATATACATGTGTCTGTATCTTATATCTGTAGGTATAATCAGATCTCATTACTGTATCACATTGTGTACATATACATGTGTCTGTATCTTATATCTGTAGGTATAATCAGATCTCATTACTGTATCACATTGTGTACATATACATGTGTCTGTATCTTATATCTGTAGCTATAATCAGATCTCATTACTGTATCACATTGTGTACATATACATGTGTCTGTATCTTATATCTGTACGTATAATCAGATCTCATTACTGTATCACATTGTGTACATATACATGTGTCTGTATCTTATATCTGTAGGTATAATCAGATCTCATTACTGTATCACACTGTGTACATATACATGTCTTTATCTTATATCTGTAGGTATAATCAGATCTCATTACTGTATCACTTTGTATAAATATACATGTGTCTTTATCTTATATCTGTAGGTATAATCAGATCTCATTACTGTATCACATTATGTACATATACATGTGTCTGTATCTTATATCTGTAGGTATAATCAGATCTCATTACTTTATCACATTGTGTACATATACATGTGTCTATATCTTATATATGTAGGTGTAATCAGATCTCATTACTTTATCACATTATGTACATATACATGCTTCTTTATCTTATATCTGTAGGTATAATCAGATATCATTACTGTATCACATTGTGTACATATACATGTGTCTGTATCTTATATCTGTAGGTATAATCAGATCTCATTACTGTATCACATTGTGTACATATACATGTGTCTGTATCTTATATCTGTAGGTATAATCAGATCTCATTACTGTATCACACTGTGTACATATACATGTGTCTGTATCTTATAGCTGTATGTATAATCAGATCTCATTACTGTATCACACTGTGTACATATACATGTGTCTGTATCTTATATCTGTAGGTATAATCAGATCTCATTACTGTATCACACTGTGTACATATACATGTGTCTGTATCTTATATCTGTAGGTATAATCAGATCTCATTACTGTATCACATTGTGTACATATACATGTGTCTTTATCTTATATCTGTAGGTATAATCAGATCTCATTACTTTATCACATTGTGTACATATACATGTGTCTGTATCTTATATCTGTAGTTATAATCAGATCTCATTACTGTATCACACTGTGTACATATACATGTGTCTTTATCTTATATCTGTAGGTATAATCAGATCTCATTACTGTATCACATTGTGTACATATACATGTGTCTGTATCTTATATATGTAGGTATAATCAGATCTCATTACTGTATCACACTGTGTACATATGCATGTGTCTGTATCTTATATCTGTAGGTATAATCAGATCTCATTACTGTATCACACTGTGTACATATACATGTGTCTTTATCTTATATCTGTAGGTATCATCAGATCTCATTACTTTATCACATTGTGTACATATACATGTGTCTGTATCTTATATCTGTAGGTATAATCAGATCTCATTACTTTATCACACTGTGTACATATACATGTGTCTTTATCTTATATCTGTAGGTATAATCAGATCTCATTACTGTATCACTTTGTGTACATATACATGTGTCTGTATCTTATATCTGTAGGTATAATCAGATCTCATTACTGTATCACATTGTGTAAATATACATGTGTATTTATCTTATATCTGTAGGTATAATCAGATATCATTACTGTATCACATTGTGTACATATGCATGTGCCTGTATCTTATATCTGTAGGTATAATCAGATCTCATTACTGTATCACACTGTGTACATATATATGTGTCTTTATCTTATATCTGTAGGTATAATCAGATCTCATTACTGTATCACACTGTGTACATATACATGTGTCTTTATCTTATATCTGTAGGTATAATCAGATCTCATTACTGTATCACATTGTGTACTTATACATGTGTCTTTATCTTATATCTGTAGGTATAATCAGATCTCATTACTGTATCACATTGTGTACATATATATGTGTCTGTATCTTATATCTGTAGGTATAATCAGATCTCATTACTGTATCACACTGTGTACATATATATGTGTCTTTATCTTATATCTGTAGGTATAATCAGATCTCATTACTGTATCACACTGTGTACATATACATGTGTCTTTATCTTATATCTGTAGGTATAATCAGATCTCATTACTGTATCACATTGTGTACTTATACATGTGTCTTTATCTTATATCTGTAGGTATAATCAGATCTCATTACTGTATCACATTGTGTACATATATATGTGTCTGTATCTTATATCTGTAGGTATAATCAGATCTCATTACTGTATCACATTGTGTACATATACATGTGTCTGTATCTTATATCTGTAGGTATAATCAGATCTCATTACTGTATCACATTGTGTACATATACATGTGTCTGTATCTTATATCTGTAGGTATAATCAGATCTCATTACTGTATCACATTGTGTACATATACATGTGTGTGTATCTTATATCTGTAGGTATAATCAGATCTCATTACGGTATCACATTGTGTACATATACATGTGTCTGTATCTTATATCTGTAGGTATAATCAGATCTCATTACTGTATCACATTGTGTACATATACATGTGTCTTTATCTTATATCTGTAGGTATAATTAGATCTCATTACTGTATCACATTGTGTACATATACATGTGTCTGTATCTTATATCTGTAGGTATAATCAGACCTCATTATTGTATCACATTGTGTACATATACATGTGTCTGTATCTTATATCTGTAGGTATAATCAGATCTCATTACTTTAGCACATTGTGTACATATACATGTGTCTGTATCTTATATCTGTAGGTATAATCAGATCTCATTACTTTATCACATTGTGTACATATACATGTGTCTTTATCTTATATCTGTAGGTATAATCAGATCTCATTACATTATCACATTGTGTACATATACATGTGTCTGTATCTTATATCTGTACGTATAATCAGATCTCATTACTGTATCACACTGTGTACATATATATGTGTCTTTATCTTATATCTGTAGGTATAATCAGATCTCATTACTGTATCACACTCTGTACATATACATGTGTCTGTATCTTATATCTGTATGTATAATCAGATCTCATTACTGTATCACATGGTGTACATATACATGTGTCTTTATCTTATATCTGTAGGTATAATCAGATCTCATTACTGTATCACACTGTGTACATATACATGTGTCTTTATCTTATATCTGTAGGTATAATCAGATCTCATTACTTAATCACATTGTGTACATATACATGTGTCTGTATCTTACATCTGTAGGTATAATCAGATCTCATTACTTTATCACAATGTGTACATATACATGTGTCTGTATCTTATATCTGTAGGTATAATCAGATCTCATTACTGTATCACATTGTGTACATATACATGTGTCTTTATCTTATATATGTAGGTATAATCAGATCTCATTACTGTATCACACTGTGTACATATGCATGTGTCTGTATCTTATATCTGTAGGTATAATCAGATCTCATTACTTAATCACATTGTGTACATATACATGTGTCTGTATCTTACATCTGTAGGTATAATCAGATCTCATTACTTTATCACAATGTGTACATATACATGTGTCTGTATCTTATATATGTAGGTATAATCAGATGTCATGACTTTATCACACTGTGTACATATACACGTGTCTTTATCTTATATCTGTAGGTATAATCAGATCTCATCACTTTATCACGATGTGTACATATACATGTGTCTTTATCTTATATCTGTAGGTATAATCAGATCTCATTACATTATCACACTGTGCACATATACATGTCTGTATCTTATATCTGTAGGTATAATCAGATCTCATCACTTTATCACAATCTGTACATATACATGTGTCTTTATCTTATATCTGTAGGTATAATCAGATCTCATTACTTTATCACATTGTGTACATATACATGTGTCTATCTTATATCTGTAGGTATAATCAGATCTCATTACTTTATTACACTGTGTACATATACATGTGTCTGTATTTTATATCTGTAGGTATAATCAGATCTCATTACTGTATCACATTGTGTACATATACATGTGTCTGTATCTTATATCTGTAGGTATAATCTGATCTCATTACTGTAACACAGTGTGTACATATACATGTGTCTGTATCTTATATCTGTAGGTATAATCAGATCTCATTACTGTATCACATTGTGTACATATACATGTGTCTGTATCTTATATCTGTAGGTATAATCAGATCTCATTATTTTATCACACTGTGTACATATACATGTGTCTTTATCTTATATCTGTAGGTATAATCAGATCTCATTACTGTATCACACTGTGTACATACACATGTGTCTTTATCTTATATCTGTAGGTATAATCAGATCTCATTACTGTATCACACTGTGTACATATACATGTGTCTATCCTATATCTGTAGGTATAATCAGATCTCATTACTGTATCACACTGTGTACATATATATGTGTCTGTATTTTATATCTGTAGGTATACTCAGATCTCATTACTGTATCACGTTGTGTACATATACACGTGTCTTTGTCTTATATCTGTAGGTGTAATCAGATCTCATTACTGTATCACATTGTGTACATATACATGTGTCTTTATCCTATATCTGTAGATATAATCAGATCTCATTACTGTATCACATTGTGTACATATACATGTGTCTGTATCTTATATCTGTAGGTATAATCAGATCTCATTACTGTATCACATTGTGTACATATACATGTGTCTGTATCTTATATCTGTAGGTATAATCAGATCTCATTACTGTATCACACTGTGTACATATACATGTCTGTATCTTATATCTGTAGGTATAATCAGATCTCATTACTGTATCACACTGTGTACATATACATGTGTCTGTATCTTATATCTGTAGGTATAATCAGATCTCATTACAATATCACATTGTGTACATATACATGTGTCTGTATCTTATATCTGTAGGTATAATCAGATCTCATTACTGTATCACACGGTGTACATATACATGTGTTTGTATCTTATATCTGTAGATATAATCATATCTCATTACTGTATCACACTGTGTACATATACATGTGTGTGTATCTTACATCTGTAGGTATAATCAGATCTCATTACTGTATCACACTCTGTACATATACATGTGTGTGTATCTTATATCTGTAGGTATAATCAGATATCATTACAGTATCACACTGTGTACATATACATGTGTCTGTATCTTATATCTGTAGTTATAATCAGATCTCATTACTGTATCACACTGTGTACATATACATGTGTCTGTATCTTATATCTGTAGGTATAATCAGATCTCATTACTGTATCACACAGTGTACATATACATGTGTCTGTACCTTATATCTGTAGGTATAATCAGATCTCATTACTGTATCACACTGTGTACATATACATGTGTCTGTATCTTATATCTGTAGGTATAATCAGATCTCATTACTGTATCACACAGTGTACATATACATGTGTCTGTATCTTATATCTGTAGGTATAATCAGATCGCATTACTGTATCACACAGTGTACATATACATGTGTCGTTATCTTATATCTGTAGGTATAATCAGATCTCATTACTGTATCACACTGTGTACATATACATGTGTCTGTATCTTATATCTGTAGGTATAATCAGATATCATTACTGTATCACACTGTGTACATATACATGTGTCTGTATCTTATATATGTAGGTATAATCAGCTCTCATTACTGTATCACACTGTGTACATATACATGTGTCTGTATCTTATATCTGTAGGAATAATCAGATCTAATTACTGTATCACATTGTGTACATATAAATGTGTCTGTATCTTATATCTGTAGGTATAATCAGATCTCATTACTTTATCACATTGGGTACATATACATGTGTCTTTATCTTATATCTGTAGGTATAATCAGATCTCATTACTGTATCACATTGTGTACATATACATGTGCCTGTATCTTATATCTGTAGGTATAATCAGATCTCATTACTGTATCACACTGTGTACATATACATGTGTCTGTATCTTATATCTGTAGGTATAATCAGATCTCATTACTGTATCACATTGTGTACATATACATGTGTCTTTATCTTATATCTGTAGGTATAATCAGATCTCATTACTGTATCACACTGTGTACATATACATGTGTCTGTATCTTATATCTGTAGGTATAATCAGATCTCATTACTGTATCACATTGTGTACATATACATGTGACTGTATCTTATATCTGTAGGTATAATCAGATTTCATTACTGTATCACACTGTGTACATATACATGTGTCTGTATCTTATATCTGTAGGTATAATCAGATCTCATTACTGTATCACACTGTGTACATATACATGTGTCTGTATCTTATATCTGTAGGTATAATCAGATCTTATTACTGTATCACATTGTGTACATATGCATGTGTCTGTATCTTATATCTGTAGGTATAATCAGATCTCATTACTGTATCACACTGTGTACATATACATGTGTCTGTATCTTATATCTGTAGGTATAATCATATCTCATTACTGTATCACACTGTGTACATATACATGCTTCTTTATCTTATATCTGTCCATTAACCAATCACCAATACTTGGAGAGAACAATGGAAAATTAACATTTTATTACCTTATCTCTTCTATAACACACTGGGAGTGTAATTTCTTCTAACACAGCTTGGCCTTGAGGCCAAAAACTTTCACAATAGGTGGGGATACCACAGGCTAAATAAACAATTTCAAATGCCTATATAAGGGTAATGGAAATACTTGTAAGCAATTTAATACACTCCAGCAGGTAAAGTTAATCATTAGGAACAGATTAAAGGGAAGAACATTTTTAAGTAAACTGTCCCTTTAAGAATAAAGTCAAAATTAAAGTTTAATGAGAGAACATGCAATTTTGTAAAAGTTTACGATTTTCTTTTGTAATCAAAATAGCGTTGTTCTCTTGGTATCCTTAGGGTTGCTAGGTGTCCCGTATTCAGCCCGGAAAGTCCACTATTTCAGCAGGCTGCCCAGTTAAATCTTCACAATAGTCCCTGAGTGTTAGTTAAATGTAAGAGCTCCAATGCCTCATTATAAATATCAGCAGAAAGAAGTGAGGGGTAACTGAAGACAGTCAAATCACTACTGTTTATGTGTGTTATTGGCAACACAAGAGATAACATTATTGATTTGTATGTTGCTGGCAGCCAAGCAATAAAATCACTGCTCAGCTGTGAAAAATCTATATGGTGGCTAAAGGTAGAGCTGAGAGGGGGTGATTTTGTGATCCCACCTTCCATCGTGCCCAGATTGCTCAGTATTTGTGTGGAGGATAGCTTGCAAACCCAAACCTAAGTAGGCTGCTCCTGTGGACGTGTATGTATGTTTTCCAACAAAGGAACACAGTAAACTTGATAAAGTGGGGTGATAAAGAAAGGAGTAAAAAGCATCAACAAAGGAAATTTGGAAATAATTGTGCTTTATACAAAAAAATCATAACCACCATAAAAAGGGTGGGCCTCATGGACTCTTGCCAATATGAAAGAAATGAATTTATCAGGTAAGTTCTTACATAAATTATGTTTTCTTTCATGTAATTGGCAAGAGTCCATGAGCTAGTGACATATGGGATATCAAGACCCAAGATGTGGAGTCTTACACTCAAGAGTCACTAGAGAGGGAGGGAATAAAATAAAAACAGCCATATTCCGCTGAAAAAATTAATCCACAACCCAAAAAAATAAGTTCATTTTCATTTTGAAAGAAAAAAACTTAAATCAAAAGCAGAAGAATCAAACTGAAACAGCTGCCTGAAGAACTTTTCTACCAAAAACTGCTTCCGAAGAAGCAAATACATCAAAATGGTAGAATTTAGTAAATGTATGCAAAGAGGACCAAGTTGCCGCTTTGCAAATCTGATCAACTGAAGCTTCATTCTTAAAAGCCCATTAAGTGGAGACTGATCTAGTAGAATGAGCTGTAATTCTCTGAGGCGGGGCCTGACCCGACTCCAAATAAGCTTGATGAATCAAAAGTTTCAACCAAGAAGCCAAGGAAATAGCAGAAGCCTTCTGACCTTTCCTAGGACCAGAAAATAAAACAAATAGACTGGAAGTCTTCCTGAAATTTTTAGTAGCTTCCACATAATATTTCAAAGCTCTTACCACATCCAAAGAATGTAAGGATCTCTCCAAAGAATTCTTAGGATTAGGACATAAGGAAGTAACAACAATTTCTCTACTAATGTTGTTAGAATTCACAACTTTAGGTAAACATTGAAAAGAAGTTCGCAAAACTGCCTTATCCTGATGAAAAATCAGAAAAGGAGACTCACAAGAAAGAGCAGATAACTCAGAAACTCTTCTAGCAGAAGAGATGGATAAAAGAAACAACACTTTCCAAGAAAGTAGTTTAATGTCTAAAGAATGCATAGGTTCAAATGGAGGAGCCTGTAAAGCCTTCAGAACCAAATTAAGACTCCAAGGAGGAGAAATTGACTTAATGACAGGCTTAATACGAATTAAAGCCTGTACAAAACAGTGTATATCAGGAAGTATAGCAATCTTTCTGTGAAACAGAACAGAAAGAGCAGAGATTTGTCCTTTCAAGGAACTAGCAGACAAACCCTTATCCAAACCATCCTGAAGAAACTGTAAAATTTTAGGAATTCTAAAAGAATGCCAGGAGAATTTATGAGAAGAACACCATGAAATGTAAGTCTTCCAAACTCTATAATAAATCTTTCTAGAAACAGATTTATGAGCTTGTAACATAGTATTAATCACTGAGTCAGAGAAACCTCTATGACTTAGAACTAAGTGTTCAATTTCCATACCTTCAAATTTAATGATTTGAGATTCTGATGGAAAAACGGACCTTGAGATAGTAGGTCCGGCCATAATGGAAGTGGCCAAGGCGGGCAACTGGACATCCGAACCAGATCTGCATACCAAAACCTGTGTGGCTATGCTGGAGCCACCAGCAACACAAAAGACTGTTCCATGATGATCTTGGAGATCCCTCTTGGAAGAAGAACTAGAGGCGGGAAGATGTAAGCAGCATGATAACACCAAGGAAGTGTCAACGCATCCACTGCTTCCGCCTGAACATCCCTGGACCTGGATAGATATCTGGGAAGTTTCTTGTTTAGATGAGAGGCCATGAGATCTATCTCTGGAAGACCCCACATCTGAACAAACTGAGAAAACACATCTGGATGGAGAGACCACTCCCCTGGATATAAAGTCTGGCGGCTGAGATAATCCGCCTCCCAATTGTCTACACCTGGGATATGCACCGCAGAGATTAGAAAGGAGCTGGATTCCGCCCAAGCAAGTATCCGAGATACTTCTTTCATAGCTTGGGGACTGTGAGTCCCACCCTGATGATTGACATAAGCCACAGTTGTGATATTGTCTGTCTGAAAACAAATTAACGGTTCTCTTTTTAGCAGGGGCCAGAACTGAAGAGCCCTGAGAATTGCACGGAGTTCTAAAATATTTATTGGTAATCTCGCCTCTTGAGATTTCCAAACCCCTTTTGCTGTCAAAGATCCCCAAACAGCTCCCCAACCTGAAAGACTCACATCTGTTGAGATCACAGTCCAGGTTGGCCGAACAAAAGAAGCCCCTTGAACCAAACGATGGTGATCCATCCACCATGTCAGAGAGTGTCGTACATTGGGATTCAAGGATATTAATTGTGATATATTTGTATAATCCCTGCACCACTGATTCAGCATACAAAGCTGTAGAGGTCTCATGTGAAAACGAGCAAAGGGGATCGCGTCCGATGCTGCAGTCATGAGACCTAAAACTTCCATGCACATAGCCACTGAAGGGAATGACTGAGACTGAAGGTGCCGGCATGCTGCGACCAATTTTAAACGTCTCTTGTCTGTTAGAGACAGAGTCATGGACACTGAATCTATCTGGAAGCCTAAAAAGGTGACCCTTGTCTAAGAAATCAAGAAACTTTTTGGTAAATTGATCCTCCAACCATGTTTCCGAAGAAACAACACGAGTTGATTTGTGTGAGATTCTGCAGTACGTAAAGACTGAGCTAGTACCAAGATATCGTCCAAATAAGGAAACACCGCAATACCCTGTTCTCTGATTACAGATTGTAGGGCACCCAGAACCTTTGAAAAGATTCTTGGAGCTGTTGCTAGGCCAAATGGAAGAGCAACAAATTGGTAATGCTTGTCTAGAAAAGAGAATCTCAGAAACTGATAGTGTTCTGGATGAATCGGAATATGAAGGTATGCATCCTGTAAGTCTATTGTGGACATATAATGTCCTCGCTGAACAAAAGGCAGAATAGTCCTTATAGTCACCATCTTGAAAGTTGGTACTCTTACATAACGATTCAAAAAATTTTAGATCCAGAACTGGTCTGAATAAATTTTCTTTCTTTGGTACAATGAATAGGTTTGAATAAAACCCCAAACCTTGTTCCTGAGGAGGAACTGGCATGATTACCCCTGAAGACTCCAGGTCTGAAACACACTTCAGAAAAGCCTGAGCTTTTACTGGATTTACAGGGATGCGTGAGAGAAATAATCTTCTCCCAGGAGGTCTTACTCTGAATCCTATTCGATACCCTTGAGAGACAATGCTCTGAATCTAATGATTTTGGACAGATTTTTATCCAAAAATCCTTGAAAAACCTTAATCTGCCCCCTACCAGCTGAGCTGGAATGAGGGCCGCACCTTCATGCGGACTTAGGGGCTGACTTTGGTTTCCTAAATGGCTTGGATTTATTCCAATTTGAGGAAGGCTTCCAATTGGAAGCAGATTCCTTTGGGGGAGGATTGAGTTTTTGTTCCTTATTCTGACGAAAGGAACGAAAACGGTTAGAAGCCTTAGATTTACCCTTAGGTTTTTTATCCTGAGGCAAAAAAACTCCTTTTCCCCCAGTGATAGTTGAAATAATAGAATCCAACTGAGAACCACATAAATTATTACCTTGGAAAGAAAGAGATAGTAATCTAGATTTAGATGTCATATCAGCATTCCAAGACTTAAGCCACAAAGCTCTTCTAGCTAATACAGCTAAAGACATGGATCTAACATCAATTTTGATAATATCAAAAATGGCATCACAAATAAAATGATTAGCATGTTGCAGTAAGCGAATAACGCTAGATATGTCAGAATCCAATTCATGTTGCGCTAAATTGAACCAACCAGAAAGTTGATGCAGCCGCAACATCAGCCAAAGAAATAGCAGGTCTGAGAAGATGACCTGAATATAAATAGGCCTTCCTTAGATAAGATTCAAGCTTCCTATCTAAAGGATCCTTAAAGGAAGTGCTATCTTCCATAGGAATAGTGGTACGTTTAGCAAGAGTAGAAATAGCCCCATCAACTTTGGGGATTTTTCCCCAAAACTCTATAGATTTTGCTGGTAAAGGATACAATTTTTTAAACCTTGAAGAAGGAATAAAAGAAGTACCTGGCTTATTCCATTCCCTAGAAATCATATCAGAAATAGCAGCAGGAATGGGAAAATCCCCTGGAGAAACCATAGGAGGTTTAAAAACAGCATTTAAACGTTTATTAGACTGAACATCAATAGGACTGGTTACCTCAATATCTGAAGTAATTAACACTTCTTTTAATAAAGAACGCATATACTCTATTTTAAATAAATAAGTAGATTTGTCAGTTTCAATATCTGAGGAAGGATCTTCTGAATCAGATAGATCCTCATCAGAAGAGGATAAATTATTATGTTGTTGGTTATTTGAAATTTTATCAGCTAAATGAGAAGTTTTAAAAGACCTTTTACGTTTATTAGAAGGTGGAAATGCAGACAAAGCCTTCATAATAGATTCAGAAACAAATTCTTTTAAAATTTACAGGTATATCATGTACATTAGAAGTTGAAGGAACTGCAACTGGCAATGTACTATTACTGATGAAAACACTATCTGCATGTAAAAGTTTATCATGACAACTATTACAAATGACATTCGGTGGAATCATTTCTACAATTTTACAACAAATGCACTTAGCTTTTGTAGAACCCATGTCAGGCAGCAATGTTCCAGCAGAAACATCTGAGGCAGGATCAGATTGAGACATCTTGCTCAATGTAAGAGAAAAAAACAACATATAAAGCAAAATTATCTATTTCCTTATATGACAGTTTCAGGAATGGGAAAAAATGCAATAGCATAGGCCTCTGATAGCAAAAAGCAAGAGGCAAACATACAAGGGGTATTGAAATAATGAAAAAGTTTCAAAAATAACCAAAATTACACACTTGCGTCACTAATGACGCCGCCGTGTGAAAGTCTCGGCGTCACGTATGACGCCAGAAATGACGAAGTTGCGTCATAAACTTATCTTTTCACGCCAAAAATTTCTTGCGCCAAGAATGACGCAATAAAGTTTAGCATTTGACGCACCCACGGGCCTAATACCCGCAATTGAAAGAAGTAGTCAATTGAAAAAAGACTAAACCCCAGGTAAGAAAAAAATTTCTTAAAATGTTTACATTACCCAAATATGAAACTGACAGTCTGCAGAAGGAAATACATGAACCTGACTCATGGCATATATAAGTACAATACATATATTTAGAACTTTATATAAATGCATAAAGTGCCAAACCATAGCTCAGAGTGTCTTAAGTAATGAAAACATACTTACCAAAAGACACCCATCCACATATAGCAGATAGCCAAACCAGTACTAAAACAGTTATTAGTAGAAGTAATGGTAAATTGAGAGTATATCGTCAATCTGAAAAGGGAGGTAGGAGATGAATCTCTACGACCGATAACAGAGAACCTATGAAATAGACCCCCGTTAGGGAAATCATCGTATTCAAATAAGTGATACTCCCTTCACGTCCCTCTGACATTCGCTGTACTCTGAGAGGAATCGGGCTTCAACAATGCTGAGAAGCGCATATCAACGTAGAAATCTTAGCACAAACTTACTTCACCACCTCCATAGGAGGCAAAGTTTGTAAAACTGAATTGTGGGTGTGGTGAGGGGTGTATTTATAGGCATTTTGAGGTTTGGGAAACTTTGCCCCTCCTGGTAGGATTGTATATCCCATATGTCACTAGCTCATGGACTCTTGCCAATTACATGAAAGAAAAGGGAATTTAAAGGGACATTAAACACTTTGAGATAGTAATATAAAATTATAAACCATTTATATAAAGAAAATACTCTCTAATATACGTTCATTACTTATGTTGTCCCCTTTTACTGTAATTCCATGCTGAAATTGTGAGCTTTTCAGTTCCTGTTAGAAATGGAAGTGCAGCACGCTGTTATATTCCCCTCAGCCATTGGCTGCACACTCTAGTGACCTATTTATTACTGTCCCTAATTGGCCACAGCAGAGAAGGTAACCTAAGTTACAACATGGCAGCTCCCATTGTTTTATAGACACTAAGGCCTAGATTTGGAGTTTGGCGGTAAAAGGGCTGTTAACGCTCCGCGGGCTTTTTTCTGTCCGCACCATAAATTTAACTCTGGTATCGAGAGTTCAAACAAATGCTGCGTTAGGCTCCAAAAAAGGAGCGTAGAGCATTTTTTCCGCAAATGCAACTCTCGATACCAGAGTTGCTTACGGACGCGGCCAGCCTCAAAAACGTGCTCGTGCACGATTCTCCCATAGGAAACAATGGGGCTGTTTGAGCTGAAAAAAAACCTAACACCTGCAAAAAAGCAGCGTTCAGCTCCTAACGCAGCCCCATTGTTTCCTATGGGGAAACACTTCCTACGTCTGCACCTAACACTCTAACATGTACCCCGAGTCTAAACACCCCTAACCTTACACTTATTAACCCCTATTCTGCCGCCTCCGCTATCGCTGACCCCTGCATATTTTTTTTAACCCCTAATCTGCCGCTCCGTAAACCGCCGCAACCTACGTTATCCCTATGTACCCCTAATCTGCTGCCCTAACATCGCCGACCCCTATATTATATTTATTAACCCCTAATCTGCCCACCTCAACGTCGCCGACACCTGCCTACACTTATTAACCCCTAATCTGCCGAGCGGACCGCACCGCTACTATAATAAAGTTATTAACCCCTAACCCGCCTCACTAACCCTATCATAAATAGTATTAACCCCTAATCTGCCCTCCCTAACATCGCCGACACCTACCTTCAATTATTAACCCCTAATCTGCCGAGCGGACCTCACCGCTATTCTAATAAATGTATTAACCCCTAAAGCTAAGTCTAACCCTAACACTAACACCCCCCTAACTTAAATATAATTTACATCTAACGAAATAAATTAACTCTTATTAAATAAATTATTCCTATTTAAAGCTAAATACCTGTAAAATAAATCCTAATATAGCTACAATATAAATTATAATTATATTATAGCTATTTTAGGATTAATATTTATTTTACAGGCAACTTTGTAATTATTTTAACCAGGTACAATAGCTATTAAATAGTTAAGAACTATTTAATAGTTACCTAGTTAAAATAATAACAAATTTACCTGTAAAATAAATCCTAACCTAAGATATAATTAAACCTAACACTACCCTATCAATAAAATAATTAAATAAACTACCTACAATTACCTACAATTAACCTAACACTACACTATCAATAAATTAATTAAACACAATTCCTACAAATAAATACAATTAAATAAACTAGCTAAAGTACAAAAAATAAAAAAGAACTAAGTTACAAAAAATAAAAAAATATTTACAAACATAAGAAAAATATTACAACAATTTTAAACTAATTACACCTACTCTAAGCCCCCTAATAAAACAACAAAGACCCCCAAAATAAAAAATTCCCTACCCTATTCTAAATTAAAAAAGTTACAAGCTCTTTTACCTTACCAGCCCTGAACAGGGCCCTTTGCGGGGCATGCCCCAAGAATTTCAGCTCTTTTGCCTGTAAAAGAATAAATACAATCCCCCCCCCAACATTACAACCCACCACCCACATACCCCTAATCTAACCCAAACCCCCCTTAAATAAACCTAACACTAAGCCCCTGAAGATCTTCCTACCTTGTCTTCACCATCCAGGTTCACCGATCCGTCCTGAAGAGCTCCTCCAATGTCCTGATCCAAGCCCAAGCGGGGGGCTGAAGAGGTCCATGATCCGGTCAAAGTCTTCATCCAAGCGGGGCAGAAGAGGATCTTCCATCCGATTGAAGTCATCATCCAGGCGGCATCTTCTATGGTCTTCCATCCGGAGCGAAGCGGCAGGATCCTGAAGACCTCCAGCGCGGAACATCCATCCGGACCGACGACTGAACGACGAATGACTGTTCCTTTAAGGGACGTCATCCAAGATGGCGTCCCTCGAATTCCGATTGGCTGATAGGATTCTATCAGCCAATCGGAATTAAGGTAGGAATTTTCTGATTGGCTGATGGAATCAGCCAATCAGAATCAAGTTCAATCCGATTGGCTGATCCAATCAGCCAATCAGATTGAGCTCGCATTCTATTGGCTGTTCCGATCAGGGTTTATTTTACAGGTAAGTATTTAGCTTTAAATAGGAATAATTTATTTAATAAGAGTTAATTTATTTCGTTAGATGTAAATTATATTTAATTTAGGGGGGTGTTAGTGTTAGGGTTAGACTTAGCTTTAGGGGTTAATACATTTATTAGAATAGCGGTGAGCTCCGGTCGTCAGATTAGGGGTTAATAATTGAAGTTAGGTGTCGGCGATGTTAGGGAGGGCAGATTAGGGGGTTAATACTATTTATGATAGGGTTAGTGAGGCGGGTTAGGGGTTAATAACTTTATTATAGTAGCGGTGCGGTCCGCTCGGCAGATTAGGGGTTAATAAGTGTAGGCAGGTGTCGGCGACGTTGAGGGGGGCAGATTAGGGGTTAATAAATATAATATAGGGGTCGGCGGTGTTAGGGGCAGCAGATTAGGGGTACATAGGGATAACGTAGGTGGCGGCGCTTTGCGGTCGGAAGATTAGGGGTTAATTATTTTAAGTAGCTGGCGGCGACGTTGTGGGGGGCAGGTTAGGGGTTAATAAATGTAATATAGGGGTCGGCGGGGTTAGGGGCAGCAGATTAGGGGTACATAAGTATAACGCAGGTGGCGGTCGGCAGATTAGGGGTTAAAAATTTTAATCGAGTGGCGGCGATGTGGGGGGACCTCGGTTTAGGGGTACATAGGTAGTTTATAGGTGTTAGTGTACTTTAGGGTACAGTAGTTAAGAGCTTTATGAACCGGCGTTAGCCAGAAAGCTCTTAACTCCTGCTATTTTCAGGCGGCTGGAGTTTTGTCGTTAGAGCTCTAACGCTCACTTCAGAAACGACTCTAAATACCGGCGTTAGAAAGATCCCATTGAAAAGATAGGATACGCAAATGGCGTAGGGGGATCTGCGGTATGGAAAAGTCGCGGCTGAAAAGTGAGCGTTAGACCCTTTAATCACTGACTCCAAATACCAGCGGGCGGCCAAAACCAGCGTTAGGAGCCTCTAACACTGGTTTTGACGGCTACCGCCGAACTCCAAATCTAGGCCTAAAACTTTACACTTATTTTGTCCCTATTTAAATAGCTAATGAAACTCTAAAAACTACATCTATATGTTATTCTCAGATTAATCTTTTTCTTTGAATGCATCATTCTATTTGGCAGTTATTTATAATGGCACTTTAAATGTGTTTTATCTGAATAATGAAAGTTCACTTTTGACATTCAAAGCTGAGGAATTGGGTAGTAAAGACATTATCTATTAATTAAAAAAAATCAAGTAGACTGTCCCTTTAAATCAGCTATTTGATTTGGAGTTTACACAAAATTCATTTTGGCCTTTAGGGAGAGTGAGTTTTTACATAGATTCCAGAGGTAGCTAATGTATAGTGTAGCAGGCGATATCATGGTGCAACTTATCTTCAAAACTAATCTGAAAGGGATTCCACATGATTGATGCAATTCCGTTTTGAGTAGAAGCATTTTTGTAATGCACATGTATTAGCAAAGATTTTCTTCTAATAAAAGCTATAGTTGTTTTATAAGTGTATTTAGGTATGCACCCTGCACCAGCCTTTTAAAGACAGCACTTGCTCAGAAGTGCTTGTATTATCTGATAATGACTCAGTTTGTTAATTGCTGACATGGTACAAGCCCCACTTGCTCTCTGAGCAACTGCAGTATTTAAAATGCTTGTGCACTGAGGATATCTAACTATGCTTCACATGCACGTGCAGAGAAAAATGTTAACACTAAAGCTGTTGTAACTTTTACAAAAAGCATTTTTGCCAATAGATGTATATTGCAAATATGTTTCTATTTAAACATTTAATTCATATATGTGCATTTAAATTTTGCCCGGAATGTCCCTTTAACAACACCAGCAAATGGAAAACAAGACATTCTTTAGCACACTTCCCTTTTAATCACAATAATTAATACATACTGTATGTATTAGTAACCAGAATATATCCCCAGAGACCTAAAATACTTCACAAAAATGTATTAACTATGGAATTCTTCAATTTTTTTTTATTTTTCTGCTTTTCCCCTTTTATTTTCTTTGCTGCAACAGAGGTATCCTCAACTGACACCAAGTTACCAAGTCACTGATCTAGAAAATGAGGGTACCATGTGTGTTAGCTTTGTATCAGGAATTTTCTCTTTGCTTTGGTATAATATTTTAGGATAGTTTCTGGGTCATTTATATATTTGAACCCTTTGATGATGAAGCTAATTTGTACATCGGAACAAAGTGTATACATATAGAAGTCTTTGGCTAATGGATTTTACATGATAGTGGGAAAGGGGCAGCACATTTGAGTAAATTTTGAAATTTGCCAGAGGAAAAATCTTCTAAATTACAATTCAGAGTATGGGACCGATTTATCAAGTGTCTGGCGGACATGATCCGCTGTAGCGATCATGTTAGCCAGACATCGATAAATGCTGACGGCATACACTTTCGGCATTTATCATTGCACAAGCAGTTCTGGTGATTCACGGCCACTAGCAGGGGGTGATAATCAACCCAATTGTATGAGATTGGGCAGATTGATGTCCGCAGCCTCAGAGGCAGTGGACGAGTTAAAGAGCAGCAGCCTTAAAACCGCTGCTTCTTAACCCCTGTTTCTGGCGAGTCTGAAGGCTTGCGCAAAAACGGGTATATGGCCCCATTCAGGCAGTGATAAATTGGCCCCTAAGTGTTATTCCATTGTCCTTTTAGAATGCACTTCTTGATTATGTGATTCCACTCTATTTAATGGCCCTTTATGAAAAATGCTGTCTTTAGTGGAACTAAAATAAACAATAAAGATGTGCACCAAAACTTACTTGTCCAAATTAAGTTTGTAAAGTGATCAAGAAAAAATGGAGCATACAGTCCCAATATTCTACAGAACGTTAGGCTAGTGTATTTTCGAAGGGGCAAAAATGCGTAAGAGAAAAAGCACAACCACCTGTATGTTAAATTGAAACTCAAAATCTTTCTTTCATGGAAAGGAATAGTAACATCAAACATTAAACTTGTATTTAACATACAAATTAAAATAATGGTGCATCGTTTGCCCATCCTAGCAACCTTAAAGATGCATTCAGATGGTTTAGCAGTGGTGCGGATGGAACCAAATTACAATAGGTTTCAATGAATGTCACCATTAAGAGATCCCATTTTAAAACACAATTTTAATAACACCAGAACTGAGACTTTTAATCAAATATAAAAAATAAAAGCACACCATTTGTAGATGTTGGTGTCTTGAAGTGATTATAGAAGTATGCCCACCATGCCAAGATACATATGGCATTAATATGGTTAATCAGTGTTGAGGATGGATTCTGATGACAAAAGGTTAAAAGGCCTTTGAAAAAGCAGTGACGAAACGCGCATCAGGCATTCACACTTCTCTCCTGCATATGTTGCAGTGTAATAGCGAGTTCATCTAATGGCAAGTGAAAACTTTGACTACTCCATATTTTTATAGTGGATATAGCACGAGAATACCCAGTCTTTTTAAATAATTGGCCAGGGGTACTGCAAAAGGATAGGCCGTTTGGCACACGAGTTAGAAGAGGGATCTTTTTTACTCGAAGTACACTGGCTGATGGGGATAATTACCCAGGTTGTGCTTATCCAATTGCTCTGTGGATAATAGTCATATTCACTTCCAACTAATGGTTTAATGGATGATTAATGTAGGGGGGCAGGCATGTGTATATGTTTGTTTTAACATTTGTAATGTTAGTATATTATTTTAAAGGGATAGTAAACACCAAAAATGTTATTGCTTTAAAAGATAGATAATTTTTGCATAACCACCACTGTTATAGACATATACTTTCTTTTCTAAGATCATCAATTACTGTTGGGAATATCACTCCTAGCCAGCAGGAGGAGGCAAAGAGAACCACAGCCAAGCTGTTAAGTATCACTCCCCTTCCCACAAACCTCAGTCATTCTCTTTGCCTTCGTACATGGAGGAGGTGAAGATTTTGGTGTCTGATAAAATGAATTTCTACAAGCAAGTTTTTGGGGTCTAGCTGTACTCCACGTTAATCTCTTTAGTAAGGGTAGTGGTGGCTTTCAAACAGTTAGGAACTTGTAAGGTGGGCCTTACTGTGTTTTTCCTAACATTGTGCTGCCCTAGTATAGAAAAGCAGAGTAGGTTACTCTGTGCTTTCTTTTCTACAGGTCTCTGTGAGGAACTGTGTCCTTGCATACCCAGTGAGCTGTCTACATGCCAGACAGCGGATTTGGCAGGTAAGTGCCCTTTTCCTCCAGGTGGGTAGAATATGCACTTACAGAATTTACTGCACATAGCTTTTCATGGGACAGGTAATCTTTAAGTAAGGATAATTGGGCATGGAGCAGGGCATTGTGACTGAGACTGTAACCCTTTCAGGGAATGGAAGGGTTAATTTGATTAGGCTCATTTAATTTTTTTCTGGAAAATGTTGAGGAAAACATTCTATACTTTATTGGAAGTATTTTTGTGAGGATTGCGTTTTTCAATAGCAGATTGAAGGATTCAGTTAGGTAGAATAGAAGTTTTACAATGTAGGTTCTCTCTGTCAGCAATTTAGACATATATTGTTTGCCAGAAGTACAAAAAGATAACTGGGTTAACTATTTTGTTAAGTACGTTAGCGTATAACTGTGCATTACGTGTATAGGTTGTACGCTTTACTCCGCATAACCAGTAAGTGGAATCTCGCTCTTTGTTTCGCGCTTCTCTGTGGCGCAGTAGTTTTTCAGCCGATCACGTGACTCTCGTTCGGCTTCAGTTTCAGAGCAGTGCCGGAGGATAGAGTGAGGGTGTTTATCTGGTTTTGTCTCCGGAGTTGGTGGCAGGTAGGTGTCTCAGCTAAGACTAAGGTGTGGGGTAACCTGAGGTGTTTTTTTTAGTGCATTTTTTTAGTGCATAGTCGCTCGGTCAAATTGTATAGTGTTTCTTCTGTGGGAATATACCTTAAGCTGAAGTGTGTCACTGTTTAGCAGGAAGTATATTTTCTGAAATGATGTCTGATACAGAGCAAGAATCTGCTCATTTGAATGCCTGTCTTTTGTGTTTAGAAGCTCGGATTGCTACTCCTATGCAATTCTGTTCCTCATGTGTTAAGAAGATTTTACAGTGTAAAGAAAAGATTTTTATTGTTGAGCCTAATGTATCTAAGGATTATTCACAAAAAAGTGCTATCCAGAGTTCTGAACCAAAAAAGCTTAAATGCCTTCGTTTTTAAATAAATATACCAAGAGAATGAAGAAAAATTGATAATAGGAGTAAATTAGAAAGTTGCTTAAAATTGCATGCTCTATCTGAATCAGGAAAGAAAAAAATTGGGTTCAGTGTCCCTTTAAGCTTGAACACCTTCGTGTTTTGTTAAATGAGGTTTTGGCTACTTTGGACGACTCAGACACCCCTGTAGTTGTCCATCCTAAAAATCTAGTAAACTTAATAAATTTCTTTGAGGTTCCTTCCTCTAAGGAGGTTTTTCTGGTTCCAGACCGTGCTATGGATATTATCACACAGGAGTGGAAGAAGCCGGGGGTATCCTTTTCCCCGTCTTCTATTTTTAAAAAGATATTTCCAGTCGCTGACCAGTCGCCCTCGTAACGGAACCATGGCATATGGTTCCTAAGGTAGAAGGGACTATTTCTACTCTGGCTAAGAGAACTACTATTCCTATTGAGGATAGTTGCTCTTTAAAAGATCCTATGTACAAAAAGCTGGAGGTTTATTTAAAGATGATTTACGTTCATCAGGGTCTCTTATGGCAACCTGCAATGTGTATTGCCACTGTGACTAGTGCTGCATCCTACTGGTTTGATGCATTGTCGGATTCTCTTCAGGTAGAGACTCCCTTAGATGAAATTCAAGACAGAATTAAAGCTCTTAAGATGGCAAATTCTTTTATTTTTTATGCTATCTTGCAGGTGTTTAGGCTGGGAGCCAAGTCATCTGGTTATGCCATACAAGGCTGCAGGGCTTTGTGGCTGAAATCTTGATCAGCAGATGTCTCTTCTAAGGTCAAGCTTTTGGCTCGCCCTTACAAGGGTAAGGCATTGTTTGGTCCTGGTCTAGCAGAAATTATTTCTGATATTACGGGTGAAAAAGGGTCTTTTCTACCTCAAGATAGGAAGAATAGAATGAAAGGTCGTCAGAGTAATTTTCGTTCCTTTCGTAGCTTCAGAGGTAAGTCTTCCCCTGCCTCTGCCAAGCAGGAACAGTCCAAGCCTTCTTGAAAACCCACTCAGTCTTGGAACAAGGGGAAGCAATCGAAAAAGTCCACAGCTGACTCTAAATCAGTCCACAGCTGACTCTAAATCAGCATGAAGAGTTTGCACCGGATCCTGGAGCGGATTGAGTGGGGGCAGACTTTCTCTTTTTTCCCAGGCATGGGTTTGAGATGTCCCAGATTCCTGGGCTGTGGACATAGTATCTCAGGGATACAAATTGGATTTCAAGACTTTTCCCCCCCCGGGGCAGGTTCCACCTCTCGAGGTTATCTGCAGACCAGATAAAGAGAGAGGCGTTCTTACAATGTTTACAGGATCTCTTCTCCCTGGGTTTGATAGTTCCAATCCAGGATCAGGGACTAGGTTTCTATTCCAATC
The DNA here is from genome assembly GCF_027579735.1 of Bombina bombina. NCBI lineage: Eukaryota > Metazoa > Chordata > Amphibia > Anura > Bombinatoridae > Bombina > Bombina bombina. Next base: position 152,172,371 of record NC_069510.1, on the reverse strand, counting down.
CGTTTGTGGTTACCAAAAAAGAGGGAACTTTCCGTCCTATTTTAGACTCAAAGTGTCTGAACAAATTTCTCAGGATACCGTCCTTCAAGATGGAGATGATCCGTTCGATTCTTCCTTTAGTTCAAGAGGGTCAGTTCATGATGACCATAGACCTGAAGGATGCGTACCTTTATGTCCCCGTTCACAGGGATCATCACAAATTTTTGAGATTTTCCTTTCTAGACAAACATTTTCAATTTGTAGCTCTTCCGTTTGGCCTTGCCACAGCTCCCAGAATTTTCTCAAAGGTTCTGGGGGCTCTCTTGGCAGTGGTCAGGGCTCAGGGATTTGCAGTAGTGCCATACTTGGACAACATACTGGTTCAGGCTCATCTTTTCAACAAGCAGACTCCCATACAGAGATCTTGTTGTATTTTCTACGTTCCCACGGATGAAAAGTGAATCTTGGAAAGAGGTCCCTTGTTCCAGCTACAAGGGTAGTTTTCTTAGGGACTATAATAGATTCCATATCGATGAAAACATTTCTGACGGAGGTCAGAAATGCCAAGATTCTGTCATCTTGCCTCTCTCCAGTTTACTGTTAGGCCATCAGTGGCTCAATGTATGGAGCTAATTGGTCTGATGTTTGCTATCATGGACATCATTCCCTTTGCTCGATTCCATGTGAGAGCTCTGCAGTTATGTATGCTCAGGCAATGGAACAGGGACCATTCGGAACTGTTTTAGAGGATAGATTTAGATCGGTCGACAAGAGACTCTCTCCCGTGGTGGCTTTCTCAGGAACATATCTCTCTTGGAGCATGCTTTCGGAGACCTTCCTGGGTGATTGTGACCACAGACGCCAGCCTTCTGGGCTGGGGAGCAGTCTGGGGCTCGTTAAAGGCGCAGGGACTCTGGACTCGGGAGGAGTCAACTCTCCCCATAAACATCTTGGAGTTGAGAGCAATTTTTAATGCTCTGATGGCTTTGCCTCAGCTGTCCTTAGCCCGGTTTATCAGGTTCCAATCGGACAACATAACCTTAGTGGCTTACATCAACAACCAGGGAGGAACTCTGAGTTTCTTAGCCATGATAGAGGTGACTCAGATTATTCAGTTGGTGGAAGTTCATAATTGCTGTCTATCTGCCATCAACATTCCAGGAGTGGACAAGTGGGAAGCAGATTTTCTAAGCAGACAGATGTTTCATCCCGGGGAGTGGGAACTCCATCCGGAGGTGTTCTCCAGCCTAACCCTCAGATGGGGGTGCCGGAGCTGGATCTGATGGTGTCTCGACAGAATGCCAAGCTTCCAAGGTATGGTGCAAGGTCGAGGGATCCACAGGCCATTATGATAGATGCTCTGGTGGCCCCTTGGGACTTCAGTCTGACATATCTGTTTCCTCCATTTGCTCTCCTTCCACAAGTCAAGCTTGTATCAAGGAAGAGAGAGCGTCGGTGATTCTAATAGCAACTGCGTGGCCTTGCAGGATATGGTATGTGTATCTAGTGGAGATGTCATCTCTCCCACCTTGGAAACTACCTCTGAGGAAGGACCTTCTACTTCAGGGTCCCTTCTTTCATCCAAATCGCGTTTCTCTTAAGCTGACTACTTGGAGATTGAACGCTTAATTTTGGCTAAGCGTGGGTTTTCTGAGTTAGTCATTGAGACCATGATTCAGGCTCGCAAGCCTGTTACTAGAAGGATTTATCATAAGATATGGTGTAAATATCTTTATTGGTGTTAATCCAAGGGCTACTCTTGGAGTAGGGTTAGGATTCCTAGGTTTTTGTCCTTTCTCCAGGAAGGTCTGGAAAAAGGTTTGTCAGTCAGTACCCTGAAGGGTCAGATTTCTGCTCTATCATTTACATAAGCGTCTGGCGGATGTGTCAAATGTGCAATCTTTTTGTCAGGCCTTGCTCAGAATCAGGCCTGTGTTTAAGTCTATTGCTCCTCCTTGGAGCCTTAATCTTGTTCTTAAGGTTTTTACAGCAGGCTCTGTTTGAGCCTATGCATTCCATAGATATTAAATTGTTATCTTGGAAGGTTTTGTTTCTTATTGCTATCTCTTCTGCTCAGAGAGTGTAGGAACTCACAGCTTTGCAGTGTGATTCCCCTTATCTTATCTTTCATGCTGATAAGGCGGTTTTTCATACTGAGTTTGGTTTTCTTCCTAAAGTTGTTTCAGATAGAAATATTAATCAGGAAATTGTTGTTTCTTCTCTATGTCCTAATTCGTCTTCTCATAAGGAACGTTTGTTACACAACTTGGATGTTGTGCATGCTCTTAAATTTTACCTTCAGGCGACTAAGGTTTTTCGCCAGTCTTCTGCCCTGTTTGTTTGTTTCTCTGGGAAACGTAAATTCAGAAAGCTACTACTACTTCTCTTTCTCTCTGGTTGAGAAGTTTAATTTGTTTGTTTTACGAGACTGCTGGACAGCAGCCTCCTGAGAGGATTACAGCTCATTCCACTAGGGCTGTTTCTTCTTCTTGAGCTTTCAAAAATGAAGCTTCTGTGGAACAGATTTGCAAGGCTGCAATTTGGTCTTCTCTGCATACTTTTTCCAAATTTTATAAATCTGATACTTTTGCCTCGGCTTAGGCTTCTTTTGGGAGAAAGGTTCTTCAAGCAGTGGTGCCTTCTGTTTAGGTTACCTGTCTTTTCCCTCTCTAATCATCTGTGTTCTCTAGCTTGGGTATTGGTTCCCAACAGTAATTGATGATACCGTAGACTCACCATATCTTAGGAAAGAAAACAAAATTGATGCTTACCTGATAAATTTCTTTCTTTCCGGATATGGTAAGTCCACGGCCCCCGCCCTTTATTTTAGGACAGTTAATTTTAACTAAACCTCAGGCACCTCTACACCTTGTGTTACTCCTTTTTCTCCATTTACCTTTGGTCAAATGACTGGGTTTTTTGGGAAGGGGAGTGAAACTTAACAGCTTGGCTGTGTTGCTGTTTGCCTCCTCCTGCAGGCCAGGAGTGGTATTCCCAACAGTAATTTATGATGCCGTGGACTCACCATATCCGGAAAGAAAGAAATTTATCAGGTAAGTAAACATTTTGTTTTTTACCTCTGTAATTACCTTGTATCTAAGCTTCTGCAGACTGCCTCTTTATCTCAGATCTTTTGACAGACTTGCATTTCAGGCAATAAGTGCTGACTCTTAAATAACTTCACATGCATGAGTACAGTGTTATCTATATGAAACACATGAACTAACACCCTCTAATTGTGAAAAACTGTCCATTGCAGAGGCGGCCTTCAAGGGCTTAGAAATTAGCATATGAGCCTTTCAACTAAGAATAACAAGAGAACAAAGCAAATTTGATGATAAAAGTAAATTAGAATTTTTTTTAAAATTACATGCCCTATCTGAATCATGAAAGTTTAATTTGGACTTTATTATCCCTTTAAGAAAGATTATTAAACATTATGATTTTTTTGTAATATACTTTTTATTAAGAAGTAAATAACAATACATTGTACAATAACACAGTTAATTCACAAATGTGAGCAGAGAATCACGTTTCAACATGAACCTACAATAAGTAAGCATCAGAATTGACAAACAGGGGCTTTCAGCCTTGAACAATTGAACTTCAAAGATTAAGAAATTAACCGTTTTAATAAATTTATAAAACATTATGTGATTGTCCGAGTAGAGTCTAAGATGCGGAAAAAAATAAATAAATTAAAACTGAATTTAAAACAGAATTACTAATGGAAAAGGAACCTTGTATTAGATTACTGGCTAGTGTTATGAGTAGAACAGGAAGGGGAGGGAGGAGGAGAAAAAAAAAAGAGGGGGCGGGGGAGGGAGGAGGGGAGGAAAAGGAGGGGCAGCACAAATAGTGCCTGTCATATAGGGAGGGGAAGGCAGCAGATCACCCATAGACGAAACAAAACCACCTGTCACCTGTTCAGATCAAGAGAATTGTTTTCTCACCCAATAGGTCTCAGGGCTCCCATGTGAAAGTGTGTAGGTCTGTTTGTTGACGAGAGCTGTAGACATAACTTTCCATGGTCCGAAAATAGGAAATAAGGTTGACCAAAACCAGCCAAGTAGGGCAGTCAGGTTTCTTCCAATTCCTTGCAATTAATAATTTGGCAGCCATCATGATTGTTATAAGCAGAATGCGGTTTGGCGCAGAAGAAGAACGCAGACCAGCATGGACAAGAGCCATCTCCGGAGGTAAGGAGCTAATAAGCCCCAATCGGCGGCATAGCTGCTCAACCCTGCACCACAGCGGAGCGATTGCAGGACAAATCCACCAAATGTGATGAGGGTCACCCACCCTCTGGCAACCTCTCCAGCAAAGGGGGGAACTGCTTGGAAACATTTTGTGCAGCTTAGAGGGGACATAGTGCCATCTGGTCAGCAGCTTGTAGAACAACTCAAAGAGTGTGATACAGTGAATAATAATGTGGGGAGTGGTATACACAAATGCACACCATCATTAGGGGTTGCTGCATCCTTTACATCTCACAATTATATTATTTGTATTTTTTATCCTAGTTGGTTGCTATTAGAGTTTTATATCCCAATATGTTATCCTCATCTGAGCGAGCCAACAGGAGGGCTACCTCAGAACTTACTGGTACTGACCCATCCAACCCTCCAATGTCTCTGCAATCCTCTTTTAACAAACTTGAAAACCTATTGAAAACGGAGCATAGACATTGGTGGGATTTGGATACCCTTAAGAAATATAAAAACAAAAATCAAATACCTAGGGGACTTAGGATGTTCAAAAACTGTTCATTCAAAAACAATGAAGAGGTACTTAAGGATTGGGAAAATGCTCTTAATACTTGCTCCATGACACTAATTGATATATTGATCAAGCACAGACAAACACTTGTTGATGAAGTGGGGTCTGAGATTGATCAACTACAAAAAGATATTGATATATATAAATCATCTCCCCTATATGAGAACCTGAGAAAGGAAACATACGATAAAGCTGATGAATATCAACATATAATTATTTCCAACAAAAACAAAAAAATGGAGAGGGATAATGAGGATTATTCTAAAGGGGAAGTATATACTTACAATCGGAACAATAGAACGCCCAGATCTAATGTCAATACTAATACGATAAATTCCAATAGATTAAATTCTAGTGGGGGCTGGCAGACAGTAGCTTATAAGACCCGTTCTGCTCCTCCACACTATTCACATGGCGGGGGACCACAAACTGACTACAGAACGAATCCAGCATCTAATTTCTCACCACATACTAACAACCATAGTTATAACAACCAATCCCATTACCAACCTAATTATAGGAATAGGGAACATATCCCTGCCAAACCTCACTTTTCCAGTAGGCCTCATACACCACAATCATCCTCACACCATCGCACCAGTTCATACAATGAACAGTATAAGGATAGGAATAGTGAGCCTGGTGAACAGTTCAATCACAGAAATAGAGAGTCCAATACCTCTACTTATCACCCTCACAATAGGATTAATAATACACACAATGGCACTACCAATTACAACACTTCCATGTCCACTATGCACTTTGACAAAAGAGGCCCCAATTCTAATATAGAGCCCCATGACACCGACCAAAGAGTACAACACAATTATGAACATCCTAACAGATATCAGGCACTGCAGAATATGGGTGATGCTAATAATGCCAATGGTACTAATACCAATTCACAAGTTTCTTTTTTAGGGGTGGATCATTATCCGAGGGACCCCCCAGTTTGGCAAGGGCCTTTGGGACCACCCCCTTCACAAAGGCTAAAAAGACCATTCGGAAACGAGGAACAAGAGGCAAATCCATCGCCCGCAAAAAGGAGAAATTAGAAAGACTTAATAAAGGTATTTTTAACTTATCATCACATGTCCTCACAGAAGACGAAATCAGAGTATTAGGCAGAGGTCTGTCTTTCAGCCCTTCTAATCAATTTAAGGTCTATGAAGTCTTTGTCGATGTCAATAGTTATATCAGGAAATTAGCTTTGCAGAAATATTTTGCAGACAAAAAAATCAAGAATGATAATCTCAGACCCATTACAACAGACCTAATGGACTCCCACCTGAATGAAGGTTTGATTACCTATGAACCCCATACACTTATGGAGGATCTATTTGATGAGTATATTCATACTAACCTTAGGCCCAAATCCACCTTCATTCCACCTAGGAATAATGGTAATCATATTGAAATATTTGCTAACCTGGTATTGGAAGACTTAGACAAATTGGCCAAAAAACAAAAAAAGTTAAGGTACAAAAACAACCTTAATCCAAATGAAAGAAAAGCTCTCGCCAGGCTTATGAACAGATCCGACTTGGTGATCAGACAGGCGGACAAGGGGGGGGGCATAGTCTTACAAGATATGCAGGACTACCTACTGGAGGCGAATCGAATATTAAATAACAAAGAATATTATAATATCCTCTGTGGGGACCCCACCCCCATGTTCTTTGAACAATTAAACAACATTCTACAGAAGGGTGTCAATATGGGTATTATGTCCAAAAATGAAAGAGACTATTGTCTCCCTAAATATCCCTGCACTGCTTTTTACTATCACCTGCCCAAAGTCCACAAGGACCCTGTAAAACCTCAAGGCAGGCCTATTATTGCAGGGATAGGGAGCCTCACCGACTCACTATCTGCTTATATAGATCAATTTTTGCAAAAATTCGTGATTACTCTTCCTTCCTATATTAGGGATTCTACTGATCTATTGATTAAATTAGAAGAAGTCAGTCTTAATGAACATTGTTGGTGGGTGACTTGTGATGTAGGAGCCCTCTACTCAAACATTGAACATGAAATAGGCACTAGAGCAGTGAGGTCCTTTTTGGAACAAGATATGTACATGCCTGTACAACAAATAGACTTCATTATTCAACTGATTAATTTCATTCTTAAGCACAACTACTTTCTATATCAAAGTAGATATTATCTTCAAATCAAGGGGACGGCCATGGGCACCAGGTTCGCCCCTAGCTTCGCGAACCTGTTTATGGGTTGCTTCGAACAAACTTACATTTATGATACCCAATATGGAGCGAACCTGGTGTTCTATGGCCGTTATATTGATGATTTGCTATTCATTTTCAAAGGGTCAGAAGAAGACATCAGGGGATTTATAGACCACTTGAACAACAACACTTTTGGGATTTCTTTTACCCACAATATAAAAAAAGAGGAAATTGAATTTTTAGATCTTGTTCTGGGGAAGACACCAGATGGTAAGGTCTCCTCAAGAACTTTCTTCAAAACTGTTGATTGCAATAGCTTTCTCCATTATGAGAGCAATCACTATAAGTGCTGGAAGAACAATGTCCCATATGGACAATTTAGGAGAATTAGAAGAAATTGTTCCACTCTGGAGGATTATGACTCACAAGCCACAATAATTGGCGAAAGGTTTCTTGAGAAAGGTTATCCACAGGACCTGATAAATCGCGAAACTCTCAGGGTCAGGAACGAGGACAGGTCAGGTTATTTCATTAAGAAATACAGACATCAAGAAGCATTTAAAGAAAGTAACCCGCCTTTATTCATCACTAAATATAACTCTAACAATCATCAGATTACTAAAATTCTGAACAAACATTGGTCAATTTTAAGAAATGACCCAACGCTCAAGGAAATTATAGGAACCAAGCCAAAAGTGGTGTTCAGGAGAGCACCTACTCTAAAAAATGTGCTAGCCCCTAGCAAGGTTGTTAGGGACAAGCACACCTCCACTAACGGTGGGCTCACTAACCCATGGGGGGAAGTAATCCCCGGAAGTTCTGTTACTCCTAAAAACAGAATATCCAAATGTTGTAGGAAACGCTGTGGGATGTGCAGCTTCATATCCCACAAGGCTACCACTTTTACATCACATACGACGGGGGAGTCATTCAATATTAAAGGATTTTTGACATGTGAAACATCTTTCGTCATATACCTCCTGAATTGTAAATGTGGGGTCCAATATGTTGGACGTACCTGTCGGAAAATCAAAAAAAGATGGGGGGAACATGCCTATAACATCAAAAAGCATTCCAAGTCCCACAGTGTTTCTAGACACTGTTTAATTTACCATAAAAAACAAAAGAACCCTATGAGTATCATACCTATTGAGTCGATTTCTAGATCATTCCCTAACTCCTTCCTTACTCTCAGAAAAAGAGAGACCTTCTGGATCAAAAAACTACAAACTCTACAGCCAGATGGTCTCAATGAGAACCTTGACATGGCGGCATTCTGATGACAGAACAATCTAGGGTGCTAGGGGATGGGGACATCATACCCCACTCTCCCTCTCCCCCTCTTTCTTGTCCACAAGTGTTCTCCCCTAATGATGGATTATGAGATTGGTTCCTTTAGTTACCAGTAGGTTGTATGCTCGGTAATAAATAACCGCCATCACTCAAGGCTAGTTAAATATTGACTCATAAAGTGTCAATTCCCTGTACATAGATGTCAGTTAATTCTCACACCCCTAACATATTTTATTATATTATATATTAATATATTCTATCTTTCATTCATTTATATGGTCAGATCACCATGAGCACCATATGAGTTCTTATTACCAGGCATTTAATTTATCTCATTTTTTATTTAATATTATTATTTACTATTACCAACATGTATTTTCTAGACACATTATTAGCTACAATGACACTCCACTTACACTCACGTATGATAAGTAACATATAATAATGTTTCCATTAACAGTTTAAGTGATTTATCTATGGGATACATGGGAGGCATCATCTAATCTAGATTAACATATAAGTCACTTACTGGCACTGCACCACTCACTGTATGATATTAGACTTACCGGCATTGCACCACCTACAGTATTAGACTATCACAGTCTACTAATTATAATTTATTTAGGTTAAGGTATATATATATACATTATACAGATAAAAATAATAGTTTACACTAGTTAAAAACCACTGGGTCACTAGCACACTAATGACACATTAGCATCCCACACACCACTTTTTCACACCAAGAAGTACACATAACCAATAAGTCTTATTATCACTTCCTTTTCTACTATCACCATCCCTATTATATGAGTACAGTGGGCTAGCCCAGTATGGTACATTATAACGAGATACAATAGTATCATACATCTCTGGGCCTATTAATAAGTAGTTCCCTTGCATGTTCTTTTTCCCTTCCCCCCCCCACCCCCCCCCCCCCCCCCCTTCCATCGCGTGCACGATATAACACACAATGACATATTATCCTAAATGTTAGGATTTCATGAGCACCAAATTGTATTATTTTTTACTTATCATTATCTATATATATTTTGTATTTTAGTTATAAGACATATATCCCTGTGCGTTTAATATGATATGGGCACTTTATCGAGGTCAGGACCAATATTGTTTCTGACTTACTGCAAAGGCTATGTAGAGCTGGTAAGCACGCCTCACATGCCCTCGGACCAATAGGAGCCGAGTAAATGGGAGGTGTGCCGTAAGAGCGTGATGAAGAGTGTTCTCATACGCGCTCCCATCTCCGGGGCCAACACGCATGTTAGTTGAATAGGAATAGGATTTGATCAGGTTCTTATCCCTCCCACAACAAGCATTTTCATTGGAGCGGGTGTACACTCCCCTTAGAGCCACTAGCACGATTGGAGAATAGCTCCGATATTTTTAAACATTGGAACATGACATAGTTAGAGAGTGAGACGCATTTGAAGGCGTCTGGGGTCTTCCACAAACATCGAGTATGATCAGGCAATAGGGCAAACAGATGCCTGTTGGCAAAAAAGATCGTTATGGAAAGAATTACATTGACAAGAAGGTACTCATGTTAAGCAGGCTTTAACGTTAAGACACATAGAATGTCATAATGATAGCTCTAGGTTTGCACACGGCTCACTATACGATGATCACCATTCCTTGACATAGATTTAATACGCTCTCACATATCGAACCCAACAAAGGTTCTCATATGGGGCTGGTGATACTACGAATATTAGGCTGGTAAACACTTATAGATCACATATGAGCTCCGGACTATCTTTTATGGTCGCGCATTGCCCTCTCACAAGTATAACTCTGGAGGTGGGTACTAAATGAATTAATGGGTACTTGTCATTATTTCCTTTGTGCTAATCAAATGTAAATGTGTTATGTATATGAGATAAACTTTTCATGTGTATATACTGTCACTAGATAAACCTATATTGTGTATGTATTGTATTGTGGTCACTATGGCAACAATTAGCAACAGGGGCTGCAAGCTAGGTGGTGTATCAGTTTGTTAACTAGGTGCACACCTGGCTACACCTATCCACCCGAATACTAACTAAATCGTTGTCATAGCAATTGATTGAGAATGATCACACATTGGCTAGATTTTGAATTGATTGTCCAATCAGATGATTTTTAGGTTTTTTAATTTGGTATATAGCAAGTGTATTTTTTAATGTTTTATTATAGCCTGATGAAACAGCCCATAGGCGGCTGAGAAACGCGTCGCTGTGTTATTAAAGATTTTTACTTTTATATACACTTGCTTGTGTGGTATTTTGACCCAATAATCTGTTGTGGGGATTTTTATACCCCTCCCCTATCAATCGTTATACTACTGGAAGTTGAGGATTACTTGCTGTGGTTTGTCTACTGGGCGACTTGTGGTTCCAGCTTGCTGATATTGCACCTGGAGGTGCTTTGTTTCCTGTGAGTATACCCACTAGGGCTATATTCTCCCTGGGCGCAAACAATACTAGGCCATGTTGGTTTGCCTTTCTCTTTTCTAGGCATAGGATCTTAGGCTCTCAAGGAACACCGACTGGATCTGTTTGGAGGCATATCAGTGAGCTGGACTACTGTGAAGTTTCAGCCTGCTCCACTAGCACCATCTGGGTGCTTGATGTTTGTGAGTATATATAGTGCCTTCTATATACTTTTCTCTCTGTTTTGGTGGTACTGGGCCATGGTGGCGCCTCTGTGTTCTTCTATTTGCTGATACAGTGAATAGATGATTTAGTATGTAGTATCGCTTCCGACCATACGTCTGATGATAGTGCCACTCCCCAGTCTCTTTCCCACTCCTCCATATGCCTCATTTTAGTGAGTTCAGTGGCATCCAGGAGAATTTGGTAGTAGAAGGACAAGGGGGATACATGTTGTGAGTCTGTGGATAATCTATTTTCCCAGGGAGTCAGTGGTCTATGGGGAGCATTTAGAAAACCCCATGATTTAAGTATGGAGGAAAGTCTAAGCAAGTCAAACCTAAATTTGGGGTGAATGTCACAGTTCTGGGCCAGAACATCTAGCGCTACTTGTTTGTCTCCTGAAAAAAAGTCTGTGATTTGTAAAGTGGACAAGGCTCGACGTGCAGCCAGACCTGTAGAGGGGAGACCAAGTAAGAGGCCCGACATTGAATGGTAAGGCGAAGGGTGCGGGGAGACTTGGTTATGGTGACAGAGGCACAGCCAAGAGTCTCTGCAGTGCAGTTTCTGCAGTGCAGAACAATTTTATTGTGGATCGGGTATTCCGAGAGGCAGTGGGCCGGAGTCCAGATCAGGTCCAATAGCTTTATATGGGCCGGTATGGAGGCCTGCTCCAACTCCATCCAACGAGGGAAAGCCTCCTTCGTGTTCCATTCTGGGGGGAGGGATGGTGCTCTATGATCACCTATTGTAGGCTTTGGGTAGAAATGACTTTTTGAATTAACTAACTAGAACACAAGCCTGTAAAAGTTACAACACATTTACGAGACTATCAAAGCAATCAGGGGAATGGGAGCCAAATCAGCTACCCCCCTCGCCTTACTCTTATGAGGTCCAGTTCCAGGCTGTATCAGACTCCCCTGTTCACAGGGGATCCTCCTCGTATGTATATCTGATTAGCTGAAAAAGAAAAAGGGTTATCAACATCCACAACAAAATTTGTCTCACACAAAATAAGTTCACATGTCCCCTTTACTGTGGGCAGAGTTCACAATGACCATCAGGTATGTTTCAAGGGCCTATAAGACTATAATCCCTGCTGATGTCTTGAGGATGAGAGAGAGACCCTGTTATGTGGGGGTCAAAACACAGAATCCCTGATTTTGGACAGCAACACTCCAGTTAGATGAGGAATCATAAAAAAGAATAAAATACTTGAGGAAGGAAAGGAAGTCCCAAAGTCTCACACCGGGTAACAGGGACGTGGAAGATTCTCTGGTGAAGAAGCCTGCAAGGTTTTTTTTATTAACATCCCTGGGGGGCAGTTTTTTCCACAGGGGGGCCTACGCTCTCAAATCACCAGCTGTAGGTTTGGGTGTTGACGTGGGGGGGCTATCTGGCAGGAGATCCCATTTGGAAAGGAGATTTTTGCCTTGTTCTGGAGAGGTGACTATATGTTGAATGTCATCTTTAGAAACAAAAAGTCTGACCGGAAAGCCCCACCTGTATTTAATGTCCTTATTTCTAAGGATTCTAGTAAAGTCTCGGTAAGCCTTTCTTTGTTGTAAAGTGTGAGGCGAGAGATCTGTAAAGATTTGGAGGGTATTAGATTTCGTGTCCTTGAGGGACCCAGAATTAACTGCTCTCAGAAACTTCTCTCTAAAGGTATAATAATGAAGCCTCACTATCACATCTCTGGGCTTGTCGTCGGATATAGCTCTAGGTCTAGTTGCCCGGTGTGCCCTGTCAATAAGCGACTCGTGATCTTTTAGGGGACCCAAAGCTGCTGTGAATATTTCTTGAAGGAATGACTGGAGATCCTTAGGAAGAACACTTTCAGGGACTCCCCTCAGGCGGACATTATTCCATCTGGAGCAGTCCTCTAAATCAGCCAACTTGGATTCAAGAGCAGAAATTTGACCAGCAAGACACTCTGAGTATGAGACCTGATTAGTGTGGTCAACTGAAAGATCTTCATGTCTCCTCTCTAAAGTGTCAGTGCGTTCACCAATTGTAGCTATATCTCTCTTGAGTTCTGAACAGGACTTATCAAATCTCTTGCAGATAGATTCATGATGAGATGCCAGCATGGTTTTTATCTGAGCCATCAGGTAGTTGTTGGCACTGGCTATGTCTGCTAGGCTAGCCGGGTGGGAAGCAGCGCAGGGATCTCTCCCAGAGCCTGGTTCGGAGTGACAAGTAGAATCTGATAGATCATCTTCTGAGCAGTGTGTTGGCTCTCTATGGGACTGCTGAAAATGTTCTTTCATTGTTCTCTTTGGGCCCACAGGGCCTTTTGATTTTCTTCTCTGGGTTTGGGACATATCCCTACCCAGGTTGCGACTGTGAGAGACTGTAGATAGGAGGGTAGACGCCTCCAGTGTGGGACCTGGGAGATGATGAGCGTATAGGTGAATTAAACGTTATGTTTTATCCCAACGCCCTCCTCCTAACACATTTATTAGTAACCACCATATTACCGGAATATAAGTGTGCCCCATAATGCTTCTTTCTCTAAAATAAACTTGTGACAAAAGGTTAATGTCACACATGTAAATGAGTATTTCACTTGCACAGTGAACAAAGGGTTACATGATTAGAAGTTTACTGTAATGTTAAGGGGTGTGAATAGACTATTGTATCAGTCAGTTTTGGGAGACCTCACATTTTTTATTTTGAAATGGTACTTAGCACACGAAAAGTCCTTTTTTGTGAGCTTGTCTGTTAAAAACTTGTTTGCTGTGGCAAGCTTTTAACAAACTAAACAATATGTGTGATCACTGAAGAAACTCGCTGACCTGTTATGGTAGTAAAGCAAAAGCTGTTTTTTTTTATCAAGACCTTAGGCATATGCAAGCAATAGTACAATATAACATATTAGAGCTTTACCCTTGTACATTTTGTCCCTTTATAGTAAAAATGTAATTCTCCCCAAAAAATGTAATTATGTAGACTAAAAACCTCTTGCAAATTACTATCATTTATTTAGCAAGCTTTTTCTGTAATCATGAAAACTTTTTTTCACAATGCTTAGTTGATTAGTGTATGAACTAATTAATTTCTGTACCTAACTGTCCGTAGCAAAGCGGACAAGATAAACAATTCTCAATAGACTATTAAAGGGATGTGTTCCTGGATTGCAAAACGATGCAAATTGTATGCACTTATTTTGTATACTAATGTTACATATGGCATTGCTTAACTGTGGGTATGCAGTATGTATCATATATATATATATATATATATTATAGTTTTACCTTTGCACAGGTAAAATCAGAAGTCAGGTGTAGCTGTGTATACAAGTACCCTAAAGCTGAACGACATGCTTTAGATTGCCGTAATAGAAAAGACGAGGGCACATCAAATCAGCATGCGTGGGCTTGACCTTTTGGTTACTAGAATAATTTATCCTACACATAAATAGAGTTGGATTTATAAACAATTACTCTTTGTTAAAGGGAGATTATCATCATATAAACTTGTTATATAACTGGATTGGACCTTCCTTGAACAGTAAAATACCATAAAAACACGAAGGAACAAATACCTCTGACTTATATGCTATACTTCTAGTGCAGTAAATGAATAGTCTTAGCAGTACCACCCAAGAATCACTAGTTTGCGTGTATAAGCTGTGTTGTGATATGTAAATATTGCCTAAATGACATAAGATATTATTCTGTACATTTGGTCCCATTCCGTTTCCAAAATGTCCCATTTTACAAATGGAAATATTTAGAAATCCAAACCTTTTCCAGTCCCAAGCAGTTTGGATAAAGGGTTTTGTACAGTTGGTATTGAAAAGAATAGCCCCCCCCCCTGTAAAATACAGGTAGCCCTCAGTTTACGCCGGGGTTAGGTTCCAGAAGGAATGGTTGTAAATCGAAACCGTTGTAAATTGAAACCCAGTTTATAATGTAAGTCAATGGGAAGTGAGGGAGTTAGGTTCCAGACCCCTCTCAAAATTGTCATAAGTAACACCTAATACATTATTTTTAAAGCTTTGAAATGAAGACTTTAAATGCTAAACAGCATTATAAACCTAATAAAATAATCACACAACACAGAATATATAATTAAACTAAGTTAAATTAATAAAAACATTTGCTAAACAGCATTATAAACCTAATGAAATAATCACACAACACAGACTTTACGTACATTTTTCTGCAAACAGTTCTTTTTTATGCATTCCAATCTGGACTGATTAATAGACAGGAAGATCTTGTTCCTATGAAAGCTGCTCGATAGCTCAGGTCTAGTTATACTGATTAATTTTAGCTTGCTTGGCTTGCATATCTTTGCTGCAACACAAGCGGACAGCTCCACCTACCAGCTATTTTAATAAATGCACTGTATTTCAATAGCAGTCACATGACTGAAAAAAAAGGTTGTTATTCTGAAACGGTGCAAATTGAACCGTTGTAAACCGAGGGCCACCTGTAATTACATTTTGTTGCTTTGCAGCCTGAAATAAAGACAGACACAGTTTTTGTTTATCCAGTTGTAATTACTCAGTGCATCTTATAACATCCAACTGAAAGATATAACACCAACATGTCAGGCAAAAATAAAGACAATTCAAAAACAGAATCACTGAGTGGGGAAAAAATCCCCCACTTGTGTCAGTATTTTGTTGAATCACCTTTTGCTTTAATTACAGCCTTTAGTCTGTTGGGATTTGTCTCTACTAACTTTGTACATCTAGACTGTGCAATATTTGCCCACTCTTCTTTGCAGAACTGCACCAGTTCCGTTACCTTTGATGGTGACTGATTATGGACTGGAGTCTTCAAGTCAGGCCACAGATATTCAATGGGGTTTAAGTCTGGGCTCTGACTAGGCCATGCAAGGACATTCACCTTTTTCTCCTTCAACCACTGTGTGGTCATTTTTGCTGTGTGCTTTGGGTCATTGTCATGTTGGAAGGCAAACCTTACCATTGAACACTTCCTAGCAGAGGGCAGCAGATTTTTCTCAAGAATTTGACGGTGTTTTGCCCCATCCATAATCCCTTCTATCCTGACAAGTGCTCCAGTGCCTGCTGCAGAGAAACACCCCCATAACAGGATATTATCACCTCCATGCTTTACTGTAGGTATGGTGTTATTTGGATGGTGAGTTGTATTGGATTTCCTCCAGACATAACGTTTGGTGTTGAGGCCAAATAATTCTATTTTAGTCTCATCTGACCATAACACCTTTTTTCATGTGGCCTTAGAATCTCCTTGGTGTGTTACGGCAAAGCTCAGTCGTGACTGCATGTGATCTTACTTGAGGAATGGCTAATTTCTTGTAACCCTCCCATACAAGCCACATTTGTGGAGAATTTGGGATATTGTTGTCACACGCACACAATGACCACTCTTTGTCATAAATTCCTGCAACTGCTTCAAAGTTGCTGTGGACCTCTTGGTAGCCTCTCTGACCAGTTCCCTCCTGGTTCTTTTATCCAGTTTGGAGCGACGTCCTTATCCAGAGAGGGTCTGTGTTGTACCAAATACCTTCCACTTTTTAATAATAGACTTCACTGTGCTTCTAGGCATTGATAAAACCTTTGATATTTTCTTGTATCCATCTCCTGACTTGTGCCTGTCCACAACATTATCCTGGAGATCTTTTGACAGTGCCTTGCCACCCATCGTTGATTGTTTGCTTCAGTTGCACTACCAGGGACTGAGATGCTCCAGGAAAGCTCTTTTCATGTTGAGCTAATCAATATGTCCACAACTGATCACAGTTGAAGGTCAAATGGTTTGCGTGTGCTGTTGAGAAGGTCATTATCTACACCTGATTGAGTTTACAAGTAATTTTTAGGAGAGGGGGATCCTTTTCCAACTCAGTGATTCTGTTTTTTTAATTGTCTTTATTTTTGCCTGACATGTTGGTTTTATATCTTTTACTTGGATGTTATAAGTTGCACTGAGTAATTACAACTGGATAAACAAAAGCTGTGTCTTTATTTCAGGCTGCAAAGCAACAAAATGGGATTATTGTCAAGGGGGGTGATTCTTTTCAATACCCTCTGTAACTGTGTTTGTCTATCTATCTTGGAAAATACACATATACAATTTACTATTAAGGGGTTTAAAACTTACTAGCATAGAGGGAAAACCTTGCTAGTATACTCAGTGATAAAGATATGGAAGAGTTATATTTTTTTCTTGTCCACTTCAATTTCTCACTCGACTGGAACTAGTGGAAATTTCAAGCCCTGTATATACAGGTACAGGTCCCCACATACAGAATACCAAAATCTTATCCTAAAATCCAAACTTTTTAATTAGTAATTATTTTAAAATAAAATTAGCAAAAATTACTTTTTTCCCCACCTGTAAGTCACAATCTTCTCTGCCGGTGTCTTTGGTTAGTTTCTTTTGTGTTACAAATAATTGTCTATATTTATTTCAAACAACAAATATTACCTTTCTGAATACAGTATTGTACTACCTTTTTGAGGGTACTATGTATAGAAAATTATTAAAAATGATATAAAACTACCTTTAGTTTGCATATATAAGCGTTATTAACACATTGGTCTCTAGTTATCAATATCTGTCGGGCTTGATCCGACAGTGGGGATAAGGTCCGCCAGACATCGCTGAATACGGCGAGCAATACGCTCACTGTATTCAGCATTGCACCAGCAGCTCACAAGAGCTGCTGGTGCAATGCCGCCCCCTGCAGACTCGTGGCCAATGGGCCGCCAGCAGGGGGTGTTAATCAACGGGTTGATTTCCGGCGATGTCTGTCCGCCTGCTCAGAGCAGGCGGACAGGTTATGGAGCAGCGGTCTTTGTGACCGCTGCTTCATAACTGCTGTTTCTGGCGAGCCTGCAGGCTCGCCAGAAACACGGGACATCAAGCTCCATTCGGAGCTTGATACATATGCCCCATTGCCTAAATTACATAAGATATTGTTGTTTACACCTGGTTCCATCCCCTCTCCAAACTCTACAATTTTACAGATGCAAATATACTGTTTCGAAATCCAAACTTTTTTCTGGGTTCCAAATAGTTTGGATTAAGGGTTTTACATATATATATATGTGTGTGTGTAAGGCTGAGTTTACTTTAGTCAGTTAACGCGATACTAAACCCAATTTTTTTCTTTCTTAATTCAGATAGAGAAGCAATTTTAAGAAACTTTCTAGTTTACTCCTATTAGCAATTTTCCTTTGTTCTCTTGCTATCTTTATTTGAAAAAGGAGATATGTAAGGTTAGGAGACGGACCATTTTTGGTCCAGCACCTGAGTAGCGCTTACTGATTGGTGGCTACATTTAGCCACCAATCAGCAAGCGCTACCCAGGTGCTGAGACAAAAATGGGCCTGCTATTAAGCTTACATTCCTGCTTTTGGAATTAGTATTCTCCAACTTCCATGACCCGTTA
Organism: Bombina bombina; assembly: GCF_027579735.1. NCBI lineage: Eukaryota > Metazoa > Chordata > Amphibia > Anura > Bombinatoridae > Bombina > Bombina bombina. Next base: position 152,154,091 of record NC_069510.1, on the reverse strand, counting down.
TGTGACTTTCTGCAATAAAGCATTTTATTAATAAACTGTTGTTACAACAATATAAACAAATTATTAAAGCAATATATATCTACAGGGAGTGCAGAATTATTAGGCAAATGAGTATTTTGACCACATCATCCTCTTTATGCATGTTGTCTTACTCCAAGCTGTATAGGCTTGAAAGCCTACTACCAATTAAGCATATTAGGTGATGTGCATCTCTGTAATGAGAAGGGGTGTGGTCTAATGACATCAACACCCTATATCAGGTGTGCATAATTATTAGGCAACTTCCTTTCCTTTGGCAAAATGGGTCAAAAGAAGGACTTGACAGGCTCAGAAAAGTAAAAAATAGTGAGATATCTTGCAGAGGGATGCAGCACTCTTAAAATTGCAAAGCTTCTGAAGCGTGATCATCGAACAATCAAGCGTTTCATTCAAAATAGTCAACAGGGTCGCAAGAAGCGTGTGGAAAAACCAAGGCGCAAAATAACTGCCCATGAACTGAGAAAAGTCAAGCATGCAGCTGCCAAGATGCCACTTGCCACCAGTTTGGCCATATTTCAGAGCTGCAACATCACTGGAGTGCCCAAAAGCACAAGGTGTGCAATACTCAGAGACATGGCCAAGGTAAGAAAGGCTGAAAGACGACCACCACTGAACAAGACACACAAGCTGAAACGTCAAGACTGGGCCAAGAAATATCTCAAGACTGATTTTTCTAAGGTTTTATGGACTGATGAAATGAAAGTGAGTCTTGATGGGCCAGATGGATGGGCCCGTGGCTGGATTGGTAAAGGGCAGAGAACTCCAGTCCGACTCAGACGCCAGCAAGGTGGAGGTGGAGTACTGGTTTGGGCTGGTATCATCAAAGATGAGCTTGTGGGGCCTTTTCGAGTTGAGGATGGAGTCAAGCTCAACTCCCAGTCCTACTGCCAGTTTCTGGAAGACACCTTCTTCAAGCAGTGGTACAGGAAGAAGTCTGCATCCTTCAAGAAAAACATGATTTTCATGCAGGACAATGCTCCATCACACGCGTCCAAGTACTCCACAGCGTGGCTGGCAAGAAAGGGTATAAAAGAAGAAAATCTAATGACATGGCCTCCTTGTTCACCTGATCTGAACCCCATTGAGAACCTGTGGTCCATCATCAAATGTGAGATTTACAAGGAGGGAAAACAGTACACCTCTCTGAACAGTGTCTGGGAGGCTGTGGTTGCTGCTGCACGCAATGTTGATGGTGAACAGATCAAAACACTGACAGAATCCATGGATGGCAGGCTTTTGAGTGTCCTTGCAAAGAAAGGTGGCTATATTGGTCACTGATTTGTTTTTGTTTTGTTTTTGAATGTCAGAAATGTATATTTGTGAATGTTGAGATGTTATATTGGTTTCACTGGTAAAAATAAATAATTGAAATGGGTATATATTTGTTTTTTGTTAAGTTGCCTAATAATTATGCACAGTAATAGTCACCTGCACACACAGATATCCCCCTAAAATAGCTATAACTAAAAACAAAATAAAAACTACTTCCAAAACTATTCAGCTTTGATATTAATGAGTTTTTGGGTTCATTGAGAACATGGTTGTTGTTCAATAATAAAATTAATCCTCAAAAATACAACTTGCCTAATAATTCTGCACTCCCTATATTATCTTAAATATTAATCTATATATACAATTATCTATGCATTAAAACATGTCTATATTTATTAAAAATAAATATATTTCATATAAAAGGGACACTGAACACAACTTTTTTCTTTCATGATTCAGATTGAGCATGCAATTTTAAGCAACTTTCTAATTTACTTCTATTATCAATTTTTCTTCGTTCTCTTGCTATCTTTATTTGAAAAATAAGGTATCTAAGCTAAGGAGCCAGCTAATTTTTGGTTCAAAACCATAGACAACACTTGTTTATTGGTGCTGTCCAATCAGCAAGGACAAACCAGGTTGTTCACCAAAAATGGGCCGGCATCTAAACTTACATTCTTGCTTTTCAAATAAAGATACCAAGAGAATGAAGAAAATTTGATAATAGGAGTAAATTAGAAAGTTGCTTAAAATTGCTGCTCTGTCTGAATCATGAAAGAAAAAATGTGGGTTCAGTGTCCCTTAAACCTTATATTTAACAGTTATTTAATCATTAAAAAATAGAAAATGTAAAAATGTTATCAAATAAAAAAAAATATAGAACGGTTGAATTTTAACATTAAGAACGGTTAGAGGAAATTAAAATCTTAATTAAAGGGACAGTCTAGTCCAAAACAAACTTTCATTATTCAGATAGGGCATGTCATTTTAAACAATTTTCAAATTTACATCTATAACAACTATTACTATTCAGCTGCCGATTTGGTTAATTCCGAGAGCGAGCGCTGAAAAAGTGCTTTGCGTCCCACTGGGAGAAAGGCGCTTTATAAATACTAGTTATTATTATTATTATTATCACCAATTTTGCTTTGTTCTTTTGGTATTCTTAGTTGAAACTAAACCTAGGAGGTTCATATGCTAATTTCCAAGCCCTTGAAGGCCGCATCTCATCTCAGGGTATTTTGACAGTTTTTCACCACTAGAGGGTGGGTGTTCATGTGAGTCATATAGATAACACTGTGCTCACGCATGTGGAGTTACCTAGGAGTCAGTACTGATTGGCTAAAATGCAAGTCTGTCAAAAGAACTGAAATAAGGTGCAGTTTGCAGAGGTAAAAAGTGTATTAATATAACTGTGTTGGTTATGCAAAACTGGGGAATGGGTTATAAAGGGATTATCTATCTTTTAAAACAATAAATATTCTGGTATAGACTGTCCCTTTAAATCCCTTTGGTATTAGAACGTCTAATTCAAATATCCATTTACTATCTAACCTGTTCAAAATCATATCATATCTCTCCACCTTGCCAATGTTGAGTTACTTTAGCTATACCCATAAAGGACAAATCTTTAAAGTAGTCTTTTTGGGGGGGTTTGTCCTTTTTATTGAGACATAACTTATTCCAACAAAAAGTCACAATGTCAATGTGAAAGCATGTGAAAATAACAATATACATCATACAACTAAATCTGTAAATAGTATACACACAAGATAATATATAAAGTGCAGCTATACTTTTTCCAACCAATTACATTAAGAAATACTAGAAAAAAACCATTCCTGGTTATCTTAATAAATAAATAATAAAAAGTAAGAGGACAAATGTAAGCTTGTGTTATAATAAGTTCTGTAAGTTTTCTTTATCGTTTCCCCTTTTTCTCTAGATTTAGTTAACTCACAAAAAAACAACTGCGTCAGAACAATAAATAAATAATAGATGGGCTTTTTCTGTTAAATTATCGTACATTTAATCACTGAACAAGAGCATCTACATTTAACTAATTCATTCTATTAAAAATTACTTACAAAATAAAAATCTATATTTTCCTCACTTTTTACTTTGCTGCAGTTATTTATCTTTTTTTCTCTTTTCAACACCAACCCTCATCCCATCCCTTATCCTTCTTCCTCTCTTTCCCCTTCCAAGCAGATGGTTATTGGCTTGACTTATTACAAACGTTCCTTTTAACTGTGATAAAAATGGATATTCCTGTAATTATACACAATAATAAATAAATAAAATTAACAAACAAATGTGTAAAATAAGTACACGAGAAAATAGGATATGTGGACCAGAAATCTTCTGTGATAGTCTCCTTAAAAAAGGGGAGAAAAACAAAAGTGATGTACTTCATGGAATCCAATCAGGAAACCAGATGAAATAGTACTCACACAGACAAGAGTTATAACTCAGCTCTTAGTTAGACGGCCCATGAATAAATCCTTGACTAATAAACAGAGGACTGATATGGACTCAAGACTTGAATAAAAGCAAATATTTATTACACATAAAAAGTCACTCGGGTTTAGACAGACTTCAGTTGTGAACAGACCATGCTATAATCAGCACAAAACGCATAGGAAACAAGTGCTTGCCGAAAGCTTACAGGTGTTCATAAAGAGTCCTAACTCTCCCAGTGACATCAGAGTCGAAGCGTCCAATGGTACCGATGTACGTTTCACTTGGTTAATGCACCAAACTGGATTCCTTTTACCATAAAAATAATGTCCTGAGCAGATAGTTTTAGATTTATTTCTAAAATGTTCTTCAGCCAATAACATACCTTATACCAGAATCTTTTAATTTGTGGACATCAATAAAAATAATGAATAATATGTGTTCATGTTTCAAATTTTTTTTTTACAAAATTGTATTTTCATATTTTTTCATTTAGACGTTCTATGAGGTTAGATAAGATCATAATATAAGCTTATTATGAGATTCTCTCCACTCCTCTGACAATTTTAGCCTTATCTACAGTTATTTTTTTACTTTTTTAATAATCTTACTTGTTATCTGAATTTGTTGTAGAATCATTTTCTATTTTTGCCTCAAGTTTTGTTGATAGAAAATTGTATGCTGATCATTTAGTATATTATACCATGTTGCAATCATGTGATTTTCTCTCTTATATCTAGATAATATTTTTTTAAGTTTGCCCCAATCAATTATTTTACTATTGAAAATATTTAGTGATGTGCAAAATGTCTAACCTGCAGGAAAGCAAAGTGTTTATTAGAGCAGTTAAAATTATTTTTAAGATAAAGTTATGGACACAATTTGGTGAATAAAACTTCTTTGAGTTACAAGCTTCTCTAAATTCCGGGTTGCCTATTGTTGGTATATATGTGGAACAGAATGATCTTATCTTCAATTTCTTACACATTTTCTTCCATGCTAACACCAGCATACTTATACAAACACTTTTCTATATTTTATTTGGCAGTTTATTATATCGTACATGAGCTATAGCTTGAAGAGAGTAAGATTTGACTAAGCCTCCAGTTCCAAACTCGTTCAATAATTGCTTTCTGTTAACCAATCAATTGCAATTTTTCACAGACTACTCAAATTATATATTTCCAAATCGGGTTGACCAAATCCCTCATCTGCTTTAGACATACATAATTATGATAGCGAAATCCTTGATTTTTTTTCTTTTTCCAGAACAAATATAAAGGATTTTTTGATATTCAAATATTTATTTTTTAATAAATAAAGAAATGTTCTGCATCAGATGAATAGATTTTGATAGAATAATAATTTTGATTTGGTTAAAGTGTTTGTAAATTTTAATGAATAAGTGCCCGGTATCAAATACTAATCTTAAAAACAGGGGCACTTTCATTCATTTACGAAAACCTATGAATATTTTTTGTAAATCACCTGACCTTAAAGACATTCTAACAACAAGTTATATAAGAGAGGAAAGAAAAAGAGAAAACTGGTAGAGCAATAAACTTCTAAAATGCTGCTTAAATGTGGAATATGCAGTTGGTGCACAAGGGTAAATGATAAGAGGAAACATATCCAATCAGGAACGAATAAAAAATGGTACAATATTAAATAATAGCATATAACAGTAAAAATGTAATATATTTATTACAATGTTCATGAGGTTTACAGTATATAGGATGTACTACTCGTCTATTATGAATAAGAAAAGCAGAACATATTAATAATATAAAAAGAGGGTATAAAAAGCACCCACTGACACCACATTATAAAAAGAAATATAACTGTAACATTAAAGACTTGTCCATTATGGGTATAGCAAAAGTAACTCCACGTTAGCAAGGGGGGAAATATGATTACAACTTAGAACAGGTTGGCTAGACTGTCTAATACTGAAGGGATGGACTTGTGATGTTGATATTTGCAATTTCCACTAACCCCTTTTTAATAATTTCATTTATTTAAAAGTTTTAATTTTTTAATTATTAAATAACTGTTAATTATAATGTTTATATAGAATGTATTTATTTGCATTGAATATATAAATTTTGTAATAGATAGATAATTGTATATGTAGCTTAAACTTAATATTTTAATATTTTATAATTTTTTTTATATAGTTGTAACAACAGTTTAATTAATTAAAGGCTTTACCTGAACTCATTAATTCAATATACTAATTATATGGAATGGTGTAAGATTGCAAACATGACCGGCACCTATTGGAGTACAAAAAGGGTGTAAGAGTCTAAACATGGTCTGCACCTTTTAGAGTACATAAATGGAAGATGAGTAAAAACTACAATTATTGTGGATTACAAATGACTACAAATATGGCAAACCTGAAGTGATGTAAACAAAAACCGGAAGTGATGTATGCGGCTCACAGAAACCGGAAGTTTGAGAATATGCATTTCAAAATAGGAACAAAAGGCACCAAAGGGCATTTCTGTAACTTAATAGGGTTTTGCATTATCCAATTAGGTAACAAGATGGCATATAAAAATCTGGATGAAGGTGAAGTAATTATATCCTTGAAAAAGCTGACTTTGAGGGGAAACACGTATATCTGAAACTCAAATGGCACTGTGAAGGGACATTTTGGTATTCAAAAAAAAAATTTGTCCATTGATGTGCATGTAAGCAGAGTTTCTTAATGTTGTAATTTTAAATAAAAATTATCAACACTAATACCAGCTGGTTATGGGCTGATCATAATACTGCTATTACAGTTGGAGCTGGTTATGGGCTGATCATAACACTGCTATTACAGTTGGAGCTGGTTATGGGCTGATCATAACACTGCTACTACAGTTGGAGCTGGCTATGGGCTGATCATAACACTGCTATTACAGTTGGAGCTGGTTATGGGCTGATCATAACACTGCTATTACAGTTGGAGCTGGTTATGGGCTGATCATAACACTGCTATTACAGTTGGAGCTGGCTATGGGCTGATCATAACACTGCTATTACAGTTGGAGCTGGTTATGGGCTGATCATAACACTGCTATTACAGTTGGAGCTGGTTATGGGCTGATCATAACACTGCTATTACAGTTGGAGCTGGTTATGGGCTGATCATAACACTGCTATTACAGTTGGAGCTGGCTATGGGCTGATCATAACACTGCTATTACAGTTGGAGCTGGTTATGGGCTGATCATAACACTGCTATTACAGTTGGAGCTTGTCTGAAAGCTCTAAATCACGTGCGTAATGTGGCAAAAGAACCCTTTATTCAAGTTAGCCTCTCTAATACCAACAGGATTGCTCTATTATTATCCTTTTTGTCTTCTTGAGGTGCTATTTGGATCCAAAAGAAGGACTGCACAAAGACACTTTGTGGGGACAGTGTATTCCCTTTTTTTGGGCACTATATAACAGTATATTTATTACTAATTGTATTTATCACATTTTTCTTTGATATAAGTAAAACTAAGATGCATTAATTAACTGACCCTATAATACGGGAAACCTTTCAAGTGTGGGAGCACGCTCCATGTCTCTATCCTTCTCTTTCCTCTAAACCAACTCTTTTGTCTTCTCTGATATAGAACTAAGACATTTCTATAACTAGAATACTATTGTCCCTGGGGTTGGACTCCTTGTACCACGATGTACCAATTTATATGTTAACTAATGATGACAAAATTTACAAACCAGAAAGACCCCCGTAAACTAAGGATTCAATTGTTTCCAAAATGGTTTTCTTACAGAAAGCTGTGGAGGAGATTTAATAAGCAGCGGACACTTCTTTCTCTTCGCCGGAAACATCAAGTCAAGAAGCAGCGGTCGTAAGACCGCTCTGGTGGACTGCAATCATCCTGATTCGATCGGAATGATTGACACACCCTGCTAGTGGGCAATTGGCTGCGAATGTGCAGGGGGTGGCATTTCTTGTGAAATGCTTGTGCAATGTTAAATGTCGACAGGGTATGCTGTCAACATTTAGCGATGCAGGGCGGACATGATTCGCTATAGCAAATCATGTCTGCCGGGGTTTAATAAATTTACCCCTGTATGTTTATATTTTTCACCATAAGCACAGTACAAATGTGTCAAGACCCTTGACAAACTATGAACATCTATGTACTAGAACTTCACCGGTCAGTCACATACTTTCTGCAATATACAACATTTTGGTAGATAGCTCGCCACACTTAGAAAAGCTATGAGACAGATCTTGGGGTTATTATACTCCCTAAGGTGGGCAATCTTATATTTATAAATACTATAGAATCCTCACTGTGAGTTCAATAGGTTTTTGTGCAATTCTAACAACAAAAGAGTGGCAAAATATATTTTGAAACAATAGAAAGCCTTAATCTCTGCCAGAATACATGAGACAAATGGCAAATTCCTGTCCAGATGGTATTATACTTCACATAGACACATTACAAATGCAGGAGGGTTGTGGTGAGAGAAACTGGATGGTTTCTGGATAGAAAAGTTACAGATAATTAACCTTGATTCTTTTTGACCCATGTGTTTTAATGTCCAATAGATAACTCAAAATAAAAGATAAGGCCAAAATTATTTTACTATACATCATATTAAATAGTGTAAAGGTCATAATTCCCAGACATTGGAGGTCTACTGAGGTGCCAACCAAAAAAATATGGCACAATTGATGTGGTTCCTGTGTACTAGTCAAATTTAAATATATGAATACAAGTGGAGATTTGGAAAATGCAAACACCATAAATTAAGAACCACCTCATTGACATACACAGCCAAGACAATTAGCAAGTCCAAACCAAACTCAATAACTTCTCTATAACACATCCCTTACTTAGTATCCAAAATGACTCCCAACGTTTCTGCTATATTCCCCTTCTTTACTTCCCATGTTCCTTGCCTTTAATTTAAAGGACAAAACTAGGGCGCTGCAATCTAAACTCCCAATATGTGCTTGATGAACTTCTGTCTTCTTTCATATGTATATAATCCTTTTTTTTTCTTAGTTTGTTATTTATTACTCTACTTACAAAGCTTTGCTCACTATTTATATTGCTTTATCCATGTTATTGCTTCATTGTAATGAGCATTTGTCAATAAAGCTAATTTAAAAAAAGTTCAAATAAATGATAATGCATAATGCAAGTATCATTTGTATTAATAATTCAGTGTTTGCAATGAATAACTGTTAAAGAAATTATAAATGCTATTTCTACTGGATACAAAACTTGAGAGAAAGAAATACACATAGAATTGTAATTGATCATGTTAAAAGAAATATCATATAAACTCTTTACAAGAGTAACTATCTATGAAATGATTTATCTCATCTTCTAAAACTGGATTTTAACAGTTCTCACAATGTAAACCATGAAACCACTCCATTGCAACAATGTAACTGCAAAAATGTCATGCAAATAGGAGCAGGCTTTCAAAAGGAACTGTGCTTTGTGATTGGGCATTGAAACAAGATTGCACCTTTGTGACTGGGATTTATAAAATGTATCCACAAAATCTGTGAACCGTACTCTCATGAAGAAACCGTACTGTTATGAAGAAACCGTACTGTCATGAAGAAACCGTACTGTCATGAAGAAACCGTATTGTCATGAAGAAACTGTACTGTCATGAAGAAACCGTACTGTCATGAAGAAACCGTACTGTTATGAAGAAACCGTACTGTCATGAAGAAACCGTACTGTCATGAAGAAACCGTACTGTCATGAAGAAACCGTACTGTCATGAAGGGGTTTGTCTTTGCGGTCACAAAGGCACCATCCTATTTGATATCCCATTCAAAAGGCGTGATCTTGTTTGAAAGCCCAGTTATGAAGACGCCTGTACTGAAAGTGAATTCACGACAATGCAAGTGTAAATTTGAAACAGACATTTGCAGAAAGTGATTGCTGCACACAATTTCTTGTGGTTCTGATCTCACTTTCCTGAAGACCCCCTTAGCTGTCCAGGATATTACTTATTAAAAACAAGTACATATGTAAATGTGTGTTCTGCCCAATGCAGACTGACTATACAACAGCAATGAAATGAGCTTTAGTAAATCTAGACTTTATATACAAATACACATCTACAAAAAATGTCTTGCACAGGTGCAGCATAATAGAATTATTCAAAATTGTCTTGGAATATTTGCAAAGATGTCAAAAAGGCCAGTTTGGGACTTTAGCGAGTGCCTTTAGGTTTTGAATTTGATAAGTGTAAAATGGTCTCACAAACCTGTAAAAAAGTATAAAAAAATTGGATTGTGATCAGTGAGAACATTTCAGATCCATGTTAAATGTAGGGCTTTTTTCAACGAGCAAAAAAAAGTTTGTTCCAAACAACACAAGAACACCTGCTATTATCATCTAGCCAAAACAAAAAGTGTCCTTTTATGGGCCACAAACCCACAGGGAAAAAAATTACCAATAAACTGTGATCAAAGTTTTTCATAGTGATGTTTCTATGGGGCCTATATCATGGTTCAATTTCATTAAGAACAAATGTATAAATTATTAAAATTACTCAGAATATGGAGATCATATGTATAAGTGAACGCCGACCTCCCGCATCGCAAACACTATTTAAATATTATTAACCCCTAATCTGCCGTCCGCCCACCTCGCCCCCACTATACTAAAGTTATTAAGCCCTACACCGCTGCCACTATAATAAACCTATTAACCCCTAAACCGCAAGCCCCCCACAATGCAATATACTAAACTATTAACCCCTAAACCGAAAGCTCCCCATATTGCAATAAACTAAATTAAACTATTTACCCCTAAACCTAACAACCCCCTAACTTTATATTAAAATTACAATTTCCCTAGCTTAAATTTAATTAAAACTTACCTGTCAAAATTAAAAAAACTAAGTTTAAACGAACAATTAAACTAATATAATTATTAAACTAAAATTAAACTACCTACCATTCTATCCTAACACTACTCTAAAAATTACAAAGTATCTAAATAAAAAAATACTAAGTTACAAAAAATAACAAACACTAATTTACAGAAAATAACAAACAAAATTATCCAAAACAAAAAAGAATCACAACTAATCTAATAGCCCTATCAAAATAAAAAAGCCCACCCAAAATTAAAAAAAAACCCTAGCCTACACTAAACTGTCAATGGCTCTTAAAAAGGGCCTTTTGTGGGGCATTGCCCCAAAGATATCAGCTCTTTTACCTGTTAAAAAAACCCCACAAAGACCCCCCAACAGTAAAACCCACCACCCAAGCAACCACCCAAAATAAAAACCTAATTCTAAAAAAATCTAAGCTACCCATTGCTCTGAAAAGGGCATTTGTATGGGCATTGCTCTCAAAAGGGCATTTAGCTCTTTTACTGCCCAGACCCTAAACTAAAAAAAAAACACCCAAAAAAACCCTTAAAAAAGCCTAACACAAACCCCTGACGATCCACTTATAGTTTTTGAAGTCCCAGAGTTGAAGTCCTGATCCAGGCGGCGAGAAGTCTTCATCCAGACGGCCTCTTCAATCTTCATCCTGGCGGCGAAGTCCTGATCCAAGCGACGAGAAGTCTTCATCAAGGAGGCCTCTTCAATCTTTATCCAGGCGGCATCTTCTATCTTGATCCCGGAGGCATGGAGAGGGTCCATCCTGAAGAGATCCGGCGTGGGGGTTAGTGTTAGACTTTTTAAGGTTTTTTTGCGTGGGTTTTTAGTTTAGGGTCTGGGCAGTAAAAGAGCTAAATGCCCTTTTAAGGGCAATGCCCATACAAATGTCCTTTTCAGGTTTATTAGATAGTTTATTTTATTTTGTGGGTTTGGGGGGGGGTAGAGGTTTGTAATGTTAGTGGGTCTTTGTAAAATGTTTTCACTAAAAGAGCTGATATCTTTAGAGCAATGCCCCCCAAAAGGCCCTTTTAAGGGCCCTTGGTAGTTTGGGGGGTGGAGGTTTGTATAGTGTAAGGGGGTGTTTGTATTTTTTTTGGATCAAAAGAGCTGTTTATCTCAGGGCAATACCCTACAAAAGGCCCTTTTAAGGGCCCCCCAAAAGGCCCTTTTAAGGGCCCATGGTAGTTTGGGTGGGGTTCGGGGGTTTGTAATAGTGTTAGGGGGTGTTTGTATTTTTTTGGAGCAAAAGAGCTGTTTATCTCAGGGCAATGCCCTACAAAAGGCCCTTTAAAGGGCCCCCTAAAAGGCCCTTTTAAGGGCCCTTGGTAGTTTATTCTAGATTAGACTTTTTTATTTTGGGGTGTTTTTTTTTTTAAAAGGGTATTAGAATAGGAATAATCTTTATTTTTTTGTATAATTTCGTTGTTTTTTTGTAATGGTAGTTTTTTTTTGTAATGGTAGGTTTTAGTGTAAGGCAGGTTAGGTTTTATTTCACAGGTAAGTTTGTATTTATTTTAACTAGGTAGTTAGTAAATAGTTAATAACTATTTACTAACTAGTCTACCTAGTTAAAATAAATACAAACTTACCTGTGAAATAAAAATAAAACCTAATCTAGCTACAAAATAACTATTAGTTATAGTGTAGCTAGCTTACGGCTAGATTACAAGTTTTGCGGTAAGGTAAAAAAGCAGCGTTAACAGGTCCTAATGCTGCTTTTTCACTACCGCTGCTATGACGAGTCTTGCAGGTTTAGGGGCACCGCACACTTCTTTGGCCTTACCGCAAACTGACTTACGTAAACGTTGTAAACCCTTTATTCTATGGGACTTTCATAGCGCTGATATTACGAGTCTGTCCTGGGAGGCCAAAAAGTGAGCGGTACACCCTCTACCTCCAAGATCCGTAACGCATTCTAAAGTCAGTAGTTATGAGTTTTACACTACAACGCTGTAGCATAAAACTTATAACTAAAGTGCTAAAAAGTACACTAACACCCATAAACTGCCTATTAACCCATCGCAAACACTGAAATAATATTATTAACCCCTAATCTGCCGCTCCGGACATTGCCGCCACTAGAATAAACATATTAATTCCTAAACCGCCGCACTCCCGCCTTGCAAACACTAGTTAAATATTATTAACCCTTAATCTGCCGCCCCTAACATCGCCGCCACCTACATTATATATATTAACCCCTAATCTTCCGCCCCCAACGTCGCCACCACTATATAAAATGTATTGACCCTTAAACCTAAGTCTAACGCTAACCCTAACACCCCCCTAATTGAAATATAATTTAAATAAATCTAAATAAAATTACTATCATTAACTACATTATTCCTATTTAAAACTAAATACTTACTTATAAAATAAACCCTAAGCCAGCTACAATATAACTAATAGTTACATTGTAGCTATCTTAGGGTTTATTTTTATTTTACAGGCATATTTGTATTTATTTTAACTAGGTAGAATAGTTATTAAATAGTTATTAACTATTTAATAACTACCTAGCTAAAATAAATACAAATTTACCTGCAAAATAAAACCTAACCTAAGTTACACTAACACCTAACACTACACTACAATTAAATAAACTAAATTAAATACAATTAAATAAATTGAATTAAATTAGCTAAATCACAGAAAAAAACAAACACTAAATTACAGAAAATAAAAACAAATTACAGATCTTTAAACTAATTACACCTAATCTAATAGCCCTATCAAAATAAAAAAGCCCCCCCAACATAATAAAAACCCTAGCCTAAACTAAACTACCAATGGCCCTTAAAAGGGCCATTTGCGGGGCATTGCCCCAAAGTAATCAGCTCTTTTACCTGTAAAAAAAATACAAACAACCCCCCCAACAGTAAAACCCACCACCCACACAACCAACCCCCCAAATAAAATACTAACTAAAAAAACCTAAGCTCCCCATTGCCCTGAAAAGGGCATTTGGATGGGCATTGCCCTTAATAGCGCATTTAGCTCTTTTGCAGGCCCAAACCCTAATCTAAAAATAAACCCACCCAATACACCCTTAAAAAAAACTAACACTAACCCCTGAAGATTCACTTACCGGGAGAAGTCTTCATCCAAGCGGCAAGAGGTCCTCAACGAAGCTGGCAGAAGTGGTCCTCCAGACGGGCAGAAGTGGTCCTCCAGCCGGGCAGAAGTCTTCATCCTGACAGCATCTTCTATCTTCATCCTTCCGGCGTGGAGCGGGTCCATCTTCAAGACATCCGACGTGGAGCATCCTCTTCAAACGACGGCTTCTTCGTAATGAATATCTCTTTAAGTAACGTCATCCAAGATGGCGTCCCTTAGAATTCTATCAGCCGGAATTAAGGTAGAAAAAATCCTATTGGCTGATGCAATCAGTCAATAGGATTGAGCTGGCATTCTATTGGCTGTTCAAATCAGCCAATAGAATGCAAGCTCAATCCTATTGGCTGATTGGATCAGCCAATAGGATTGAAGTTCAATCCTATTGGCTGATCCAATCAGCCAATATGATTTTTTCTACCTTAATTCCGATTGGCTGATAGAATTCTATCAGCCAATTGGAATCTAAGAGATGCCATCTTGGATGACATCACTTAAAGAGATATTCATTACGAAGAAGCCGTCGTTTGAAGAGGATGCTCCACGTCGGATGTCTTGAAGATGGACCTGCTCCGCGCCGGAAGGATGAAGATAGAAGATGCCGTCTGGATGAAGACTTCTGCCCGTCTGGAGGACCTCTTCTGCCCGTCTGGAGGACCACTTCTGCCGGCTTCGTTGAGGACATCTTTCCGCTTGGATGAAGACTTCTCCCGGTAAGTGAATCTTCGTGGGTTAGTGTTAGGATTTTTTAAGGGTGTATTGGGTGGGTTTATTTTTTAGATTAGGGGTTTGGGCTGCAAAAGAGCTAAATGCCCTTTTAAGGGCAATGCCCATCCAAATGCCCTTTTCAGGGCAATGGGGAGCTTAGTTTTTTTTAGTTAGCTTTTTATTTGGGGGGTTGGTTGTGTGGGTGTTGAGTTTTACTGTTAGGGGGGTTGTTTGTATTTTTTTTTTTACAGGTAAAAGAGCTGATTACGTTGGGGCAATGCCCCGCAAAAGGCCCTTTTAAGGGCTATTGATAGTTTAGTTTAGGCTAGGGTTTTTTTTATTTCGGGGGGGCTTTTTTATTTTGATATGGCTATTAGATTAGGTGTAATTAGTTTAAAGATCGTAATTTGTTTTTTATTTTCTGTAATTTAGTTTTTTTTTGTGATTTAGGTAATTTAATTTATTAAATTGTATTTAATTTAGGGAATTTATTTAATTGTAGTGTAGTGTTAGGTGTTAGTGTAACTTAGGTTACGTTTTATTTTACAGGTAAATTTCTATTTATTTTAGCTAGGTAGTTATTAAATAGTTAATAATGATTTAATAACTATTCTACCTAGTTAAAATAAATACAAACTTGCCTGTAAAATAAAAATAAAACCTAAGATAGCTACAATGTAACTATTAGTTATATTGTAGCTAGCTTAGGGTTTATTTTATAGGTAAGTATTTAGTTTTAAATAGGAATAATTTAATTAATGAGAGTAATTTTATTTAGATTTATTTAAATTATATTTAAATTAGGGGGTGTTAGGGTTAGACTTAGATTTAGGGGTTAATACATTTAATATAGTGGCTGCGACGTTGGGGGCGGCAGATTAGGGGTTAATAAGTGTAGGTAGGTTGCGGTGACATTGGGGGCGGCAGATTAGGGGTTAATAAATATAATGTAGGTGTCGGCGATGTTGGGGGCAGCAGATTAGGGGATAATAAGTATAATGTAGGTGGCAGCAGTGTCCGGAGCGGCAGATTAGGGGTTAATAAGAATAATGTAGGTGTTGGCGATGTCGGGGGCAGCAGATTAGGGGTTAATAAGTGTAAGATTAGGGGTGTTTAGACTCGGGTTCATGTTAGGGTGTTAGGTGTAAACATAACTTTTATTTCCCCTTAGGAATCAATGGGGCTGCGTTACTGAGTTTTACGCTGCTTTTTTGCAGGTGTTAGACTTTTTCTCAGCCGGCTCTCCCCATTGATGTCTATGGGGAAATCGTGCACAAGCACGTACAACCAGCTCACCGCTGACTTAAGCAACGCTGATATCGGAGTGCAGTATGGAGCAAAATTTTGCTCTATGTTCACTTCTTGCCTTTTAACACCGGGTTTATAAAAACCTGTAATACCAGCAATGCAGGTAAGTGAGCGGTGAGAAAAAACTGCTTGTTAGCAACGCATAGCTCCTAATGCAAAACTCGTAATCTGGCCTTTAGGTTTTATTTTACAGGTAAGTAATTAGTTTTAAATAGGAATTATTTAGTTAATAATTGTAAATTTAATTTAGATCTATTTTAGGGGTTAGGTTTAGGGGTAGGTGTAGGGGTTAATAGTTTAATTTAGGTTGTTGCAATGTGGGGGGCTGGCGGTTTAGGTGTTAATAGGTTTATTTAGTTAATAATTGTATTTTTAATTTAGCTATATTTTAATTATGTTAAAGTTAGGTTTATGGTTACGTTAGGGTTAGGTTTAGGGGTTAATATAGTTTAATTTAGGTTGTTGCGATGTGGGGGACTGGCGGTTTAGGGTTAATAGGTTTATTTAGTGGCAGTGATGTGGGAGGCCAGAGGTTTAGGGGTTAATAACTTTATTTAGTTGCGGCGGAATAGGGGTTAATAACTTTAAAATAATTGCGGCGATGTTGGGGTGCGGCGGAATTGGGGTTAATAACTTTAGTATAGTGGCGATGACATCGGGAGCGGCAGATTAGGGGTTAATAGTTTTATTTAGGTGATGGCGATATCGGGAGCAGCAGATTAGGGCTTAATAACTGTAGGCAGGAGTCGGCGATGTCAGGGGCAGCAGATTAGGTGTGTTTAGACTCAGGGTTTATGTTAGGGTATTAGGTTTAATTAGTGGGTGTTCCTACCAATAACCATATATTTGTGTGAGGTGCCCCAGTGCATATCTTGCATATTAAACGCTAGCAATGGAGAAGTGAACAATTCCAAGATGGATGGTGCTTCATTAATTATAATGGAGAGTGACTCACAAGTAGCAGATGTGATGGGGACAGGGCTTCATGAATTCTGCAGTTTTTTACTTTCAATGTTACAGCAACATATTTATTTCACATACTAATATTATTGAATTTATGCCATTGAGTGTTCCTTTAAGTAACGTATTAGTCTAATAACAACTTACATAGAAATTATCGGCTATCTTACTAGCTTTGCGTTAGGCTTAAAAAGCAGCATTGGCCAGTCCCAACGCTGCTTTTTAACATCCGCTGGTATTACGAGTCTTGCAGGTACAGGTGTACTGCTCACTTTTTTGGCCAGACTCGGAAATACCGCAAATCCACTTACGTCAATTGCGTATCCTATATTTTCAATGGGACTTGCATAGCGCCAGTATTACGAGTCTGACCAAAAGTGAGCGGTAGACCCTCTCCTGTCAAGCCTGGTACCGCATTTAAATGTCAGTAGTTAAGAGTTTTACAATACAACGCTGTAGCATAAAACTCTTAACTAAAGCGCTAAAAAGTACACTAACACCCATAAACTACCTATTAACCCCTAAACCGAGGCCCTCCCACACCGCAAACACTAAAATCATTTTTTTAACCCCTAACCTGCCGAACCGGACATCGCCGCCACTATAATAAATATATTAACCCCTAAACCGCCGCACTGCCGCATCACAAACACTATTTAAATATTATTAATCCCTAATCTGCCGGCCCTAACATCGCCGCCACCTACCTACATTTATTAACCCCTAATCTGCCGCCCCCAACGGCGCCGCCACTATAATAAAGTTATTAACCCCTAAACCTAAGTCTAACCCTAACCCCCCCTAACTTAAATATAATTTAAATAAATCTAAATAAAATTACTACAATTCACTAAATAATTTCTATTTAAAACTAAATACTTACCTATAAAATAAACCCTAAGATAGCTACAATATAACTAATAGTTACATTGTATCTACCTTAGGGTTTATTTTTATTTTACAGGCAACTTTGTATTTATTTTAACTAGGTAGAATAGTTACTAAATAGTTAATAACTATTTAATAGCTACCTAGTTAAAATAAATACAAATTTACCTGTAAAATAAAACCTAACCTAAATTACAATTACACCTAACACTACACTACAATTAAATGAATTACCTAAATTAAATACAATTAATTACAATTAAATAAAATTATCTAAAGTACAAAAAAATACAAACACTAAATTACAGAAAATAATAAACAAATTACAAGATTTTTAAACTAATTACACCTAATCTAATCCCCCTAAGGAAATAAAAAAAGCCCCCCCAAAATAAAAAAAGTCCTACCCTACACTAAATTACAAATAGCCCTTAAAAGGGCCTTTTGCGGGGCATTGCCCCAAAGTAATCAGCTCTTTTACCTGAAACAAAAATGACAAATCCCCCCCCAACATTAAAACCCACCACCCACACAACCAACCCTACTCTAAAACCCACCAAATCCCCCATTAAAAAAACCTAACACTAACCCCCTAAAGATCACCCTACCATGAGACGTCTTCACCCAACCGGGCCAAAGTCCTCAACAAAGCCGGGAGAAGTCTTCATCCAAGCCGGGCGAAGTGGTCCTCCAGAAGGGCAGAAGTCTTCATCCAGACGGCATCTTCTATCTTCATCCATCCGGCATGGAGCGGGTCCATCTTCAAGACATCCGACCCGGAGCATCCTCTTCTTCTGACGGCTAAACACAGAATGAAGGTTCCTTTAAATGACATCATCCAAGATGGCGTCCCTTCAATTCCGATTGGCTGGTAGAATTCTGTCACATGATACAGGGGGAGGGAAAATTGGATTAACTTTGAAATTTGCCAGAGAATATTTTACTGCTCATTTTACATTCAATGTAAGTGCTATTGCATTGTCTTTATATTGTGTATTTGTCAATTTACACTGATGGTATCCTTTGTTTAAAAGCAGGTAGGTAGGTACAAAAGAGTGCACTCAGACAGCAGTTATATATTTTTAAAGCACTAGTTGGCAGCAGTGTTTACACAAT
>NC_069510.1:151972844-152127844 GCF_027579735.1 Bombina bombina | reverse complement strand
TAATAACTTTAGTATAGTGGCGGCGATATCGGGAGCAGCAGATTATGGGTTAATAATTTTATTTAGGTGGAGGCGATATCGGGAGCGGCAGATTAGGGGTTAATAATTTTATTTAGGTGTTGGCGATGTCAGGGGCAGCAGATTAGGGATGTTTAGACTCAGTGTTTATGTTAGGGTGTTAGGTTTAATCAGTATTTTCTTTTTCCCCATAGACATCAATGGAGCTGCGTTATGGAGCTTATTATTCCGCGATTGCAGGTGTTAGACTTTTTTTTAGCCCGCTCTCCCCATTGATGTCTACGGGGAAAGTGTGCACGAGCACGTCAAAACACTGCTTGTTTTTGGTGCGGTATAAAAACTTAAAAGCACCATATCGCCCGCACAAGCCGGATTTTGAAAAACTTGTAATGGCAACGCTATAGGGGATTAAATAACGCAACTTTTGTTGCGTTCATTAATTTCCCTATAGCACTCAAAACTCGTAATCTAGCCGAATGTATGATACAGTGAGATCTCAGTGACATTTATTAAAGCTTTACAAATAATTATACACTAACACTTTTTGACCTCAATCAAAATGAGGTGCGATAAAGGTAGAGACAATCCCAATACACTCTTAGGGAAACAGATTTTATGAATATATCTCAGTAAGACAGATGGTTTTAGGCTTACCAGATTGAACTTCAATCTTATGAGGTAAGTAGAATGCTCCAGGATAGCAAGTAACACCACCCTTCATCTGCCACCTGTTAGACAGCTGGAATAATTCCTCTTTGATGAAATGAATGTTCCAGGAGAGGCAAATCACTACTCTCTATCCACCAATGGTCAGATATGCTTTCTCATGGGGGGGAATATGATCTCAGTAGGAGGATGACCTTTGTACGCTCCAGTCTTTCGCGGTCAAACCAACGTCCAACCGCGAAAGACCGGAGCGTGCAAAGATCATCCTCCTACTGAGATAGAAAATAAAATACCATTACAGAAAATTGACAAAAATAAAAACCCACCTATTCTAAAGCTAAAGCCCCCCCTTAAAAAACAAAAACACAGCAAAATAAAAAACCCTATACTAACATTTAAAGTTACTATAGTAAAAGCCCTTAGAAGGACTTTTTGTAGGGCATTGCCCTTAAGTGATTTAGCTCTCTAAAAAAAATACAATGTGGAGGGCTGGCGGTTTGGGGGTTAATAGGTTTAGTTAGTGGTAGTGATGTGGGAGGCCAGAGGTTTAGGGGTTAATATGTTTATTTAGTGGCAGCGGATTAGGGGTGTTTATACTCTGGGTTTATGTTAGGGTGTTAGGTGTAAACGTAACTGGTTTTCTACAATAGAAATCAATGAGATATCAAGCAGCATCGAACATAAGCTTTTGCTGCTTTCAGACTCCCATTGATTCCTATGGCATCCGCGGCCTCCAGGATGGCGGATTGAAAACCAGGTACGCTGAGCCGGAATAGCCGCGAGTGTACCTGTTAACTATTTGATAACTTTAAAAAAGTGTCAAATAGTGCTGAATGTGTATTCGGAACATCTGTAATGACGTAAGCATCGATCTGTGTCGGATTGAGACAGTCGGATCGTATGTTACGTCACAGATTTCAACTTTTGCCGGTCTGTAGGCTTTGATAACTAGGTTGAATCAAGCTTGCAACAATTACGCTGCGGAATTCCAGCAAATTTGAGGTTGACGGCTTGATAAATATCCCCCATAGTTTATTTTCCAAACTAACATATAGATCAACAGGCATTCAAGATATAGAGGCTTACGTGGTTCTCCATCTGATACACAGAAGAATTTTGGTTATCCCACTTACCTCCGTACAGCAATGTTTCGAGCGTGGCTCTCGTCGCACTTAAGGTCAGTTTGTATCTACCATCACTTGGAGTGTATTTGGAACTAAGTTATGCTTTCCACAGGCTGTTGCAATACTGGGACACTTATAGAGAGTAATTGGTTGATTAAAAAGTCTACCTGAGGAGATTCTATTGCTGCAATATTTTTAGTGTGTGTGTTTTTATGTGTGGGAATTCTACTCCTGTGTGCACTATTTTGTGAAAAATGTGAAAAATGAATAACCAAGGTATAGTTTTATATGAATTTAAGTGAGCTGTATTCCCTGTCTGTTTTTTAAATCAAGTTTTAATTAATAAGTTTCTTGATTCCCTCTTTTCTGCTCTTTTTCTAAAATACGATTTGATGAAGGGTCTGCTTCTCCTTATATATGAAAGATAAAAATATAAATAACATAGCGGCCTGGTAGCCCTGGTTCTGTTAATGTAAAATATATATCTATTCCTATATATCTAATATAGTTATAGTAATAGATACAGTGGGGCAAAAAAGTATTTAGTCAGCCACCAATTGTGCAAGTTCTCCCACTTAAGAAGAGAGGCCAGTAATTTTCATCATCGGTATACCTCAACTATGAGAGACAAAGGGGCCTATCTATCAAGCTCCGAAAGGAGCTCGACGGCCCGTGTTTCTGGCGAGTCTTCAGACTCGCCAGAAACAGCAGTTATGAAGCAGCGTTCACAAAGACCGCTGCTCCCTAACCTGTCCGTCTGCTCTGAGCAGGCGGACCAACATCGCTGGAAATCAACCCGATCGAATACGATTGGGTTGATTGACAGCTCCCTGCTGGCGGCCCATTGTGAGCTGCTGGTGCAATGCTGAATACGGAGAGCGTATTGCTCTCCGCATTCAGCGAGGTCTGGCGGACCTTATCCGCACTGTCGGATCAGGTCCGCCAGACTTTGTCTGATTTGGAAAGAATTTATTTGCAAATTATGATGGAAAATAAGTATTTGGTCAATATCAAAAGTTCATCTCAATACTTTGTTATATATCCTTTGTTGGCAATGACAGAGGTCAAACGTTTTCTGTAAGTCTTCACAAGGTTGTCACACACTGTTGCTAGTATGTTGGCCCATTCCTGCATGCAGATCTCCTCTAGAGCAGTGATGTTTTGGGGCTGTCGCTGGGCAACACAGACTTTCAACTCCCTCCAAAGGTTTTCTATGGGGTTGAGATCTGGAGACTGGCTAGGCCAC
Organism: Bombina bombina; assembly: GCF_027579735.1. NCBI lineage: Eukaryota > Metazoa > Chordata > Amphibia > Anura > Bombinatoridae > Bombina > Bombina bombina. The sequence continues at coordinate 152,124,790 of NC_069510.1, read as the reverse complement.
TCCAGGACCTTGAAATGCTTCTTACGAAGCCACTCCTTTGTTGCCCAGGCGGTGTGTTTGGGATCATTGTCATGCTGAAAGACCCAGCCACGTTTCATCTTCAATACCCTTGCTGATGGAAGGAGGTTTGCACTCAAAATCTCACGATACATGGCCCCATTCATTCTTTCATGGGGCTGCAGAGAAACAGCCCCAAAGCATGATGTTGCCACCCCCATGCTTCACAGTAGGTATGGTGTTCTTTGGTTGCAACTCAGCATTCTCTCTCCTCCAAACACAACGAGTTGTGCTTCTACCAAACAGTTCTACTTTGGTTTCATCTGACCATATGACATTCTCCCAATCCACTTCTGGATCATCCAAATGCTCTCTAGCATACTTCAGACGGGCCCGGACATGTACTGGCTTAAGTAGGGGGACACGTCTGGCACTGCAGGATCTGAGTCCCTTGCGGCGTAGTGTGTTACTGATGGTAGCCTTTGTTACATTGGTCGCAGCTCTCTGCAGGTCATTCACTAGGTCCCCCCATGTGGTTCTGGGATGTTTGCTCACCATTCTTGTGATCATTTTGACCTCACGGGGTGAGATCTTGCGTGGAGCCCCAGATCGAGGGAGATTATCAGTGGTCTTGTATGTCTTCCATTTTCTAATTATTGCTCCCACAGTTAATTTCTTCACACCAAGCTGCTTGCCTATTGCAGATTCAGTCTTCCCAGCCTGGTGCAGGTCTACAATTTTGTTTCTGGTGTCCTTAGACAGCTCTTTGGTCTTCACCGTAGTGGAGTTTTTAGTGTGACTGTTTGAGGTTGTGGACAGGTGTCTTTTATACTGATAACAAGTTCAAACAGGTGCCATTAATACAGGTAATGAGTGGAGGACAGAGGAGCCTCTTAAAGAAGAAGATACAGGTCTGTGAGAGCCAGAAATCTTGCTTGTTTGTAGGTGACCAAATACTTATTTTCCACCATAATATGCAAATAAATTCTTTCCAAATCAGACAATGTGATTGTCTGGATTTGTTTCCACATTTTGTCTCTCATAGTTGAGGTATACCTATGATGAAAATTACAGGCCTCTCTCATCTTCTTAAGTGGGAGAACTTGCACAATTGGTGGCTGACTAAATACTGTTTTGCTCCACTGTATATAGGTATAGGAATGTATATATATATGTATTTATTTAAAATAAAAATAAAAAATTTCTGTATGTGAAGAACATTGGAATGTTAAATATTTAGAGTAAATACACAGTAAAACACATTATTAAATATTATTATAGAATTATTATTTAGACACTCATATATATATATTATAGTATTTTCCCGTCAAAAACATATACCATATAACTTTGACCCCTTATAATTGTTTTAAATTAATATTTATATAAATATTTTTTTATCAGATATTGTTTATATGAGTGTAGTTTATTGTATTTATGTTATGTTTGGTGCAACTTTTTTTTATCCCTTACCCTTTATGCAAGGTCTCCAGTCGCGCTAACCCGACATGCGTTAAATTCAATTGCACTTAAGCGAACATGTTTACTTTCAACTTGTAATACATACACAAATGAATGCACCCGTGATATTCTAATATCGCTTGCGTGCAAATGATAGCGAGCCACTTGTAATCTGGCCCCCAGAGTTCCATAGTGAGCACTGCAAATATAGCAAATTAGAGCACGTCATTATTGCCATGCAGACTGTCTGTCACTAAATTCAAGCATCCAGGATTGATTTCATTTCTGATCTGCAGAGATTTGTATTGCACTAAGCAGTCGCAGTCTTTCTCTGCTCATGTAGATACCATAGGACTTGGTCCAGTTGTATTTTTATACAAACATTTCTGAGAGATGTGGCAATTAGCCAAGGCTATTTTAAATCAATGTTGCTCGTTCCACTGCGCTCTTGCATTGAGTCCTTTTCTTGCGCCTGCACTTCTTTTCCGTATCAGTTTCCATCTCCTTGTCACCTGGACTTCTACTTTTATGCTGTCTGGTTTTGATTTGTCCAACCTTGTTTTTGTCCCTGGTCTTTTGTTGCATTGCAATTGACTGCTCTGCTATTCCTACGTGGAAGTATCACTTTCACAGGTACTGTTCTTGGGTACTAATTTGTCCCTGGTCTTTTGTTGCATTGCAATTGACTGCTCTGCTATTCCTGCGTGGAAGTATCACTTTCACAGGTACTGTTCTTGGGTACTAATTTGTCCCTGGTCTTTTGTTGCATTGCAATTGACTGCTCTGCTATTCCTGCGTGGAAGTATCACTTTCACAGGTACTGTTCTTGGGTACTAATTTGTCCCTGGTCTTTTGTTGCATTGCAATTGACTGCTCTGCTATTCCTGCGTGGAAGTATCACTTTCACAGGTACTGTTCTTGGGTACTAATTTGTCCCTGGTCTTTTGTTGCATTGCAATTGACTACTCTGCTATTCCTGCGTGGAAGTATCACTTTCACAGGTACTGTTCTTGGGTACTAATTTGTCCCTGGTCTTTTGTTGCATTGCAATTGACTGCTCTGCTATTCCTGCGTGGAAGTATCACTTTCACAGGTACTGTTCTTGGGTACTAATTTGTCCCTGGGCACAACAAGTATCTTAAGCCACAGGTCTCAAGTGCTGCACATTTTGCATGTCATGCTTGCCAGATACATTTCCATGCTCTTGGTTCAGTTTAACCTTTATGTGCTATTTATGTGAGTTACGCTATGGTTGTTCTTGTCCTATCTGCAGCTAGTGCCCCCTCCTCTGGCAACACCACTGATTGGAACAGGAGTTTGTGTCTGCATGGTGGACTTTATATCTGAATGAGTTCTAAAGATTAGCGCTATTGTTACTCATGTACTGAATGAAGAGAAAGCTTTATTCTATTGTGTATTATGTATTCCACATTATTTGAAGGAAAAGTAAACGCTCAACATTTTTATCCTGCATATGAAAGAGCACTATTTAAATGTTTAAAACACATTTTTGAGGGGGAACTTCCTTGCAGCGTCTATTTTCAGTTGCAATATTGTGAGCTGCTCCAATGTCTGAATTTATCTCCTAGCCATCCTGGATATTAGACCTGTGGGAATAGTGTTCATCAGCAAATACTCTTAAGTCAGTGGTCAGTTCCAGTACTCTGAGACATACTTTGAGGCTCAGGCCTCCACTGCCCCTGAGTTTTTCTATGCTGTATGGTTGTACCGAGTGTGCACTGCATTTGTCTTGCTTTTGCTGCGTCATTCATGCAAGTGCTTCAAGACCTATATTCATTTAGATTATTAGTTTTCAACTCTGTCCTCAGACCTCTGTGCTTATGTCTATTCTATTGTCTATTTTGTCATATAATAGTCACATACAGGGATTGATTCAAATCTGTTAATTGTTTTTATCAGCTGTTTTTTTACTCCTGTTTTACCTTTACAATTACAAAGCAAACGATAAAACCAGTTTAGTATTAGAAAAATATTGGATTAGATATTTGAAAAGTCACCCATACGGTGCATGAGCAGCATAGACTTCTGTGATCTCAACTGACCTGACCACAAGTTATCAACTAAATACTGACAAAAAAAATGGACACTCAGGGGCCGAATTATCAAGCTCCGAATGGAGCTTGTTGCCTCTGTTTAACAGAAGTTATGAAGCAGCGGTCTAAAGATCGCCACTCCATAACTTGTCTGCCTGCTCTGAGACAGTGGACAGACACCCCCTGCTAGCGACCGATTGGTCTCAAATCTGCAGGGGGCGGCATTGCACAAGCAGTTCACAAGAACTGCTTGTGCAATGATAAATGCCGACAGTGTATGCTGTCGGCATTTATCGATGTGCGGCGGACGTGATACTCTACATCGTATCATGTCCGCTCGCACTATGATAAATTGGCCCCATAGAATTTAACAGCCAAAGCAGAACCCACAACAGATAAATAATAACAAAATCAACCTCAGATCTGTGCATGCTTAGACCCAAAAAACAAGATGGCGCTTCTTGTTCCTGAAATATCAACGGCCCTGCTTAATGACGATTGAATTGCGCCAAATTAAAGCCAATACTGATCATATCATCATCATTAAAATCAATGAAAGGGACTGTAAAGTGAAAATTAAATGTTCAGGATTCCGATAGAACGTGCAACTTTCCCATGTACTTCTATTATCTACCAAGACAATGTAGCAAATTTGATAATAAATTGGAAAGTTGTTTACATTTTTATGTAATAAAATTGGGTTTAATGTCCCTTTAAATGTAAAAACATAAAGAAAATGTATCTGCAAGATATCAAGAGTTGCATGAGAGAGAATAGACTAACGGGAGAGAATGTTGGATCATCAGAAGGAGGATGAATAGCTTAGTCAGTTGATCTGGAGAACAGTTTGACGATTGGGTTTTCAGTGACTGTCAGCCATTATTGGTTGTTAAACGGTGCAGTTGTGTGTAAGTGGAGATCAAATATCTTGGGAGTGTTATCAAGCTTGGCTGAGTCTGACCCGGTAAGCTTGTGATCATATTGAACAAAAAAACAAACAAACAAATGTTACTTTGGAAAAATTTGAGTTGAAGTCATAGGGGTCGATTTATGAAGCAGCGGATGCTGCTTCCGACCCACTCCGCTTCAGGTCCACCTGAAGCGGAAGTTAAGAAGTTAAGAAGTAGTGGTCCTAAGACCGCTGATCCTTAACTCGTCCGCTACCTCTGAGGTGGCGGACAGCAAACAGCCCGATCGGATACGATCGGATTGATTGACACCCCCTGCTAGTGGCTGATTGGCCGCAAATCTGCAGGGGCGGCATTGCACGGGCAGTTCATCAGAACTGCTGGTACAATGATAAATGCCGACAGCGAATGCTGTCAGCATTTATCGATGTGCAGCAGGCATGATACGATACAGCGTATCATGTCCGTCCACACCTTAATAAATTGATCCCCAAATCTCCTCCTGTTAGTTTCATGTGAAGTGTGACTAAGTTCAACAGTGGCTGCTTCTTAATTGACAATGCTTATTGTTATTATTGTTATTATTATTATTATTATTATCAGGTATTTGTAGAGCCCCAACAGATTCTGCAGCGCTGTAAACATAGTCGGTGTACAGGATAGCTTTTGTAGGGGTCAAGTGGGTAGAGGGCCCTGCCGAGAGTTTCACTGTTGTAGTCGGCTCTTATGAAGCGATCTGTAAACAGCTGGGCCCATAGGCTTACATTCTAAGGGGTTCAAGGGGAAAGCAATGGAGTTAGGAAAAGTTAGTGTTGGTTGTATGCATCCCTGAATAGTAGAGTTTTTAGGGAGTGCTTGAAGCTGTTAAAACTAGGGGGAGTCTTATGGAGCGAGGCAGGGAATTCCACAAGATGGGGGCCAGTCTGGAGAAGTCCTGTTAATGGGAATGTGAGGAAGTAACAAGAGAGGAGGAGAGGAGGAGATCCTGAGCTGATCGAAGGGGATGGGAGGGAGAGTATCTAGAGACAAGTTCTGAGATGTAGGGGGGGGGGGCAGTGCAGTTGAGAGCTTTATATGTCAGGGTGAGGATTTTATGTTTAATCCTAGAGGCAAGAGGAAGCCAGTGAAGGGATTGGCAGAGAGGTGCAGCAGATGAAGAGCGACGAGTAAGGAAGATGAGCCTGGCAGAGGCATTCATAATGGATTGTAAAGGAGCTATGCGGCAGCTAGGTAGACCAGAGAGGACGGAGTTGCAGTAGTCGAGGTGGTAAAGGATGAGAGAGTGGATTAAAATCTTGGTTGTATCTTGTATAATGAAATGTCTAATTTAGCAATGTTTTTAAGGTGGAAGCGGCAGGCTTTAGCCAAGGACTGAATGTGAGGAGTGAAGGAAAGATTTGAGTCAAGTGTGACCCCAAGACATCGAGCGCGCAGGGTAGGGGTAATGATGGAATTTTCAACAGTTATAGAAATTTTGGGGGTGGAGACAATGGAAGAAGGGGGAAAAATAAGGAGTTCAGTTTTGGAGAGATTTAGCTTAAGGTAGTGAGAGGACATCCAAGATGAGATGTGAGAAAGACAGTTAGTGACACGGGTTAGTAAGGAAGGAGGTAGGTCTGGTGCAGAGAGGTAGATTTGGGTGTCATCTGCATACAAATGGTATTGAAACCCATGGGACTTTATTAAGGAACCTAGTGACAACGTGTAGATTGAAAAGAGAAGGGGACCAAGGACAGAGCCTTGAGGTACCCCAACAGAAGGTAGTAACGGGGCAGTGGATGCTCCGGAGAAGGCTACACTAAATGTACGGTTAGTCAGATAGGAAGAGAACCACGAGAGAGCTGTGTCACAGATGCCGAAGGATTGGAGGGTTTGGAGCAGAAGAGGGTGGTCAACAGTGTCAAAGGCTGCAGACAGGTCAAGGAGGATAAGCAGAGAGAAGTGGCCTTTAGATTTTGCTGTAAGTAGGTCATTGGTAACCTTGACAATTGCTGTCTCTGTAGAGTGATGGGAACGAAATCCAGATTGCAGTGGGTCAAGAAGAGAGTTTAGTGTAAGGAAATGGGATAGACGTTCGTAAACTAGCTTTTCGAGGAGCTTTGAGGCAAGAGGGAGTAGGGAAATAGGTCAGTAGTTGGAAGGGGAGGTTGGATCGAGGGAAGGTTTTTTGAGGATAGGTGTGACCAGTGCATGTTTTAGAGATGAGGGAAATATACCAGTGCTGAGGGAGAGGTTGAAAATGTGTGTGAGTATGGGGGTGAGGGTAGAAGAGAGGGAGGGGAGTAGCTGTGAGGGGATGGGGTCGAGGGGACAGGTAGTGAGGTGGGAGGACAGTATAAGGGCAGAAATTTCATCCTCATTAACATGGGCAAAAGAGCTGCATTTTTGGATATTTGAGTTTTGGGTGATCGTGAGTTTTTGAGGGGGTGGGAGATTGGAAGTATGTTGAGAGATGATTTCACTTCTGATGGAGTCAATTTTGTTGTTAAAGTGGCTGGCAAAATCTTGAGCTGAGAGAGAGGTTGTGTTAGGAGGTGGGGGTGGGCGGAGAAGAGTGTTGAACGTGGACAGACGTTTAGGGTTAGAGGAAAGAGTAGAGATTAGATTAGAAAAATATTGTTGCTTATAAAGATTAAGGGCAGAATAGTAGGAGTTCAGGATGAACTTGTAGTGAAGAAAGTCAGCTAAACTCCGAGATTTCCTCCAATGTTGCTCAGCAGTACGGGAGCATCTGTGTAGGTATCGTGTCAAAGGAGTATGCCAGGGTTGAGGATGAGAGTGTGGTTTCTGAGCTAAGGTTGGAGGGGCCAGAGTGTCAATGACCAATGTAAGGGTGGAATTATACTGGCAGATAGATTGGTCAGGGCAGGAAAAGGAGGTGATGGATGAGAGGAGAGGTTTGAGAGAGCTAGCGAGTTGATGCAGATCTAGTGACTTAGTGCTTCTGTGAAATTTGGTGTGAGGGGTAGAGGGAGGGGGAGTTGTAGGTAGGGAAGTGATGTTGCAAATTAGGAGATGATGGTCAGAGAGAGGAAAAGGGGAGTTTGTTCAATTTGAAAGAGTGCATCGATAGGTGAAAGTCAGATCAAGGGAATGACCATCTTTGTGATTGGGAGAGTCAGTCCATTGTGACAGGCCGAAAGAGGAAGTCGGTTGAAGAAGTTGTTTTGCAGAGGAGGCAGTGGGATTGTCAAGAGGGATGTTAAAGTCACCAAGAATGAGGGCAGGGGTGTCTGAGGAAAGGAAATAAGAAAGCAAGGCAGCAAAGTGATCTAAAAATTGAGTTGGGGAGCCAGGGGGGCGGTATATGACTGCAACACATATAGAGAGGGAGAGAATAACCGAATCATGTGTGCTTCAAATGAAGAAAATGTGAGTGAAGAGAAGGGCTGTATTTGTTGGAAGGTGCAACGAGAGGAAAGTAAAATACCGACACCACCTCCTTGTCTATTGCCAGACCTAGGAGTGTGGCTGAAATGGAGACCACCATGTGACAGTGCAGCAGTGGATGCTGTTTCTGAAGCAGAGAGTCAGGATTATGTAAGAGCCAGAAGGTTAAGAGAGTGGGAGATAAAGAGATCATGGATAGAAGTGAGCTTGTTGCAAACAGAGCGAAAGTTCCAGAGTGCGCAAGTGAAGGGGGAGGGGTTTTTAGATGTAAGAGGAATGTGATTAAGGTTACCAGAGTTTAGTTTATGAAGTCTATTAAAAGGCACACATGGAAGTGAAAGGCTAGGAGGTTGTGAAGGACCAGGATTAGGGGAGATGTCGCCAGCAGCTAGTATGAGCAAGAGGGAGAGTGACATGAGATTAGAAGCAGATTTGCAGTAGTGAGACTGTTTTTTGACTGAAGTGCAGGGGGGAGAGAGAGTGTTTAGGAATAGGTAAAGTTCATGAGTACAAAAGTAAGGTGAGTATAAGAGAGATGGGCTAATGAACAGTGCAGGTGGAGAGGGAGAAGGAGTAATTGAGTAATGTAGTTTGTTATAGAGACAAGAGGTAGCAAAAAGGAATATGAAGATATTGAGCATTATTATGAAAGTGGGAACCAAGTAAACACATAAGACACAGTGTTACAGCAGCACTTGCAAAAGGATACAATGAGATGCATAAAACATAGTATTACAAGAGTACTTGCCTTGTGTCTTGCCCCTTGCTCAATCCTTGTTCAATTCTTGTATAATTCTTAAAAATTAGTGCCTCACTTATAAAATGTTAACTTTGAAAATGTGAGCATATGCTATTGTTAAAACGTACACTGCCCTGTAAGCAATGCACACACCCCTTATTGTTATACAAGATTAGATGTGTCCTCTAGTGAGCATAGACGGTTGAGATACAGGCATAGGTGAGTTATCAAGAGAACATAGACAGTTGTGATACTGGGATAGGTGAGTTATTTTCTGAGCAAAGTCAGTTGTGTGACTGGGATAGGTGAGTTATTGACTGAGTACAGTTGTTATAAAGATATAGGGGAGCTATTATTAAGCCCTTCAGATAGTTCTCTATCAAACCAATCCTGACCAGTAGTCTTCTTTATCCCGGGGGCAAGAGGCAATTAGCACTAGGATCAAGTAGATAATGATGGAGCACAAAGGACTATTACTTGATAGCTGAATACTAGATAGGTCAGGGCAAAGTCGACAGGCCAGGGTCACAACCAGACAGGAAACAGAAGTGCAAAATCAATGTCCAAATACTTAAGAAGATCCAAGGTCAAAACCAGATGAGCTAAAATAGAGCTCAATCAGCAGGCAGAAGAATGGTCAAGGAAGAAATAGGTCAAACAAAAAATGTAATTGAAGTAATTACAGCACACCCATGAGATAAACTCAATACTGGGGTAATGGGAAAGACAACCCGGAAGAAATGTAAAGGAAAGAAGGGCGCCAAAGATGACACCGAGAAAATGAGACGGAAATGATGCAACGCACAAAAAAACTAGATGCGAGGCGTCAGATATGATGCATCTCAGGAAAATGATGTTACACGTCGAAACTATGATGCAGCATGGCAACCTGGTCATGGCAACCGTGCAAGCAACCCCGCGACATAACCGCTATTCACTGAGTACAGACATTTGTTATACAAGGATAGGTGAGTTATTTACTGAGTACCGACAGTTGTTATACAGGGTTAGGTGAGTTATTTAATGAGTACAGACATTTGTTATACAGGGATAGGGGAGTTATTGACTGAGTACAGACATTTGTTATACAAGGATAGGGGAGTTATTTACTGAGTACCGACATTTGTTATACAGGGATAAGGGAGTTATTGACTGAGTACAGACATTTGTTATACAGGGATAGGGGAGTTATTGACTGGGTACCGACATTTGTTATACAGGGATAGGGGAGTTATTGACTGAGTACAGACAGTTGTTATAAAGGGTTAAGTGAATTATTTAATGAGTACAGACAGTTGTGATACAGGGATAGGGAAGTTATTTACTGAGTACTGACAGTTGTGATGTAGGGATAGGTAAATTATTTACTGAGTACAGACAGTTGTGATATAGGGATAGGTAAATTATTTACTGAGTACAGACAGTTGTGATACAGGGATGGGTGAATTATTGACTGAGTACAGACAGTTGTGATACAGGGATGGGTGAATTATTGACTGAGTACAGACAGTTGTGATGTAGGGATGGGTGAATTATTGACTGAGTACAGACAGTTGTGATACAGGGATAGGGGAGTTATTGACTGAGTACAGACAGTTGTTATACAGGGTTAAGTGAATTATTTAATGAGTATAGACAGTTGTGATACAGGGATAGGGAAGTTATTTACTGAGTACTGACAGTTGTGATGTAGGGATAGGTAAATTATTTACTGAGTACAGACAGTTGTGATACAGGGATGGGTGAATTATTGACTGAGTACAGACAGTTGTGATACAGGGATGGGTGAATTATTGACTGAGTACAGACAGTTGTGATACAGGGATGGGTGAATTATTGACTGAGTACTGACAGTTGTGATGTAGGGATAGGTAAATTATTTACTGAGTACAGACAGTTGTGATACAGGGATGGGTGAATTATTGACTGAGTACAGACAGTTGTGATACAGGGATGGGTGAATTATTGACTGAGTACAGACAGTTGTGATGTAGGGATGGGTGAATTATTGACTGAGTACAGACAGTTGTGATACAGGGATGGGTGAATTATTGACTGAGTACAGACAGTTGTGATACAGGGATGGGTGAATTATTGACCGAGTACAGACAGTTGTGATACAGGGATGGGGGAGTTATTTACTGAGTACAGACAGTTGTGATATAGGGATAGGGGAGTTATTTACTGAGTACAGACAGTTGTGATACAGGGATAGGTGAGTTATTGACTGAGTACAGACAGTTGTGATATAGGGATAGGTGAGTTATTGACTAAGTACAGACAGTTGTGATACAGGGATGGGTGAATTATTGACTGAGTACAGACAGTTGTGATACAGGGATGGGTGAATTATTGACCGAGTACAGACAGTTGTGATACAGGGATGGGGGAGTTATTTACTGAGTACAGACAGTTGTGATACAGGGATAGGGGAGTTATTTACTGAGTACAGACAGTTGTGATACAGAGATGGGTGAGGTATTGACTGAGTACAGACAGTTGTGATACATGGATGGGTGAATTATTCTATGAGTACAGACAGTTGTGATACAGGGATGGGTGAATTATTGACTGAGTACAGACAGTTGTGATACAGGGATGGGTGAATTATTGACTGAGTACAGACAGTTGTGATACAGAGATGGGTGAGGTATTGACTGAGTACAGACAGTTGTGATACATGGATGGGTGAATTATTCTATGAGTACAGACAGTTGTGATACAGGGATAGGTGAGTTACTTACTGAGTACAGACAGTTGTGATACAAGGATGGGTGAGTTATTTACTGAGTACATACAGTTGTGATACAGGGTTAGGGGAGTCATTGACTGAGTACAGACAGTTGTGATACAGGGATAGGTGAGTTATTGACTGACTACAGACAGTTGTGATACAGGGATAGGTGAGTTATTGACTGACTACAGACAGTTGTGATACAGGGATAGGTGAGTTATTGACTGAGTACAGACAGTTGAGATATAGGGATAGGTGAATTATTGACTGAGTACAGACAGTTGTGATACAGGGATAGGGGAGTTATTGAATGAGTACAGACAGTTGTGATACAGGGATAGTTGAGTTATTTACTAAGTACAGACAGTTGTGATACAGGGATGGGTGAATTATTGACTGAGTACAGAAAGTTGTGATACAGGGATAGGTGAGTTATTTACTGGGTACCGACATTTGTTATACAGGGATAGGGTAGTTATTGACTGAGTACAGACAGTTGTGATATAGGGATAGGTGAGTTATTGACTGAGTACAGACAGTTGTGATATAGGGATAGGTGAGTTATTGACTGAGTACAGACAGTTGTGATATAGGGATAGGTGAGTTATTGACTGAGTACAGACAGTTGTGATATAGGGATAGGTGAGGTATTGACTGAGTACAGACAGTTGTGATATAGGGATAGGTGAGTTATTGACTGAGTACAGACAGTTGTGATATAGGGATAGGTGAGTTATTGACTAAGTACAGACAGTTGTGATACAGGGATGGGTGAATTATTGACTGAGTACAGAAAGTTGTGATACAGGGATGGGTGAATTATTCTATGAGTACAGACAGTTGTGATACAGGGATAGGTGAGTTATTTACTGGGTACCGACATTTGTTATACAGGGATAGGGTAGTTATTGACTGAGTACAGACAGTTGTGATACAAGGATAGGTGAGTTATTTACTGAGTACAGACAGTTGTGATATAGGGATAGGTGAGTTATTTACTGGGTACCGACATTTGTTATACAGGGATAGGGTAGTTATTGACTGAGTACAGACAGTTGTTATACAGGGATAGGGGAGTTATTGACTGGGTACCGACATTTGTTATACAGGGATAGGGGAGTTATTGACTGAGTACAGACATTTGTTATACAGGGATAGGGGAGTTATTGACTGGGTACCGACATTTGTTATACAGGGATAGGGGAGTTATTGACTGAGTACAGACAGTTGTTATACAGGGTTAAGTTAATTATTTAATGAGTACAGACAGTTGTGATACAGGGATAGGGGAGTTATTGACTGAGTACAGACAGTTGTGATATAGGGATAGGTGAGTTATTGACTAAGTACAGACAGTTGTGATACAGGGATGGGTGAATTATTGACTGAGTACAGAAAGTTGTGATACAGGGATAGGTGAGTTATTTACTGGGTACCGACATTTGTTATGCAGGGATAGGGGAGTTATTGACTGAGTACAGACAGTTGTGATACAAGGATAGGTGAGTTATTTACTGAGTACAGACAGTTGTGATATAGGGATAGGTGAGTTATTTACTGGGTACCGACATTTGTTATACAGGGATAGGGTAGTTATTGACTGAGTACAGACAGTTGTTATACAGGGATAGGGGAGTTATTGACTGGGTACCGACATTTGTTATACAGGGATAGGGGAGTTATTGACTGAGTACAGACATTTGTTATACAGGGATAGGGGAGTTATTGACTGGGTACCGACATTTGTTATACAGGGATAGGGGAGTTATTGACTGAGTACAGACAGTTGTTATACAGGGTTAAGTGAATTATTTAATGAGTACAGACAGTTGTGATACAGGGATAGGGGAGTTATTGACTGAGTACAGACAGTTGTGATATAGGGATAGGTGAGTTATTGACTGAGTACAGACAGTTGTGATACAGGGATAGGTGAGTTATTGACTGAGTACAGACAGTTGTGATATAGGGGTAGGTGAGCTATTGACTGAGTACAGACAGTTGTGATACAGGCATGGGTAAGTTATTCTCTGAGCATAAACAAAATACAACCACAGGTAGATGGCATTGGATAAAATATATACAGTGAGTCTGATCAGCAGTCATATGCTTTGTTATTAAACAAGGTCTAAATCATTGTCCACTGAACCAGAATTAATATGGAACAAAATGCTAATATTTCTGAACTTTGACCAATACACAGAATACATTTGTCGTATTTTGGAAAAAGTCCAATCTGCATTTCTTTTAATATCCTAATTTCCATTTGTTGCACAGTCTTCTCCTTACACCGTCTGCTCCTCTCCTTTCATGCTTGGCCGATATTAACACAATGCAGTTCCCAGCGTTAACCCTTCCTTCCTCACCCTGCTACTTTGCACATACCTGCTCATTTCGACTGATGCAACTAATCTGATTTATAATCAACTAATCTGATTTATATACAACTAGTCTTATTTATATACAACTAGTCTGATTTATAATCAACTAATCTGATTTATAATCAACTAATCTGATTTATATACAACTAGTCTTATTTATATACAACTAATCTGATTTATAATCAACTAATCTGATTTATATGCAACTAGTCTTATTTATATACAACTAGTCTGATTTATAATCAACTAGTCTGATTTATAATCAACTAGTCTTATTTATATACAATTTGTCTGATTTCTAATCAACTAATCAGATTTATATACAACTAGTTTTATTTATATACAACTAGTCTGATTTATAATCAACTAATCGGATTTATATACGACTAGTCTGATTTATATATAACTAGTCTGATTTATATAACGTGTCTGATTATATACAACTAGTTTGTTTTATATATAACTTGTCTTACTTATATACAACTAGTCTGATTTATATACAACTTGTCTTATTTATATACAACTTGTCTGATTTATAATCAACTAATCTGATTTATATACAACTTGTCTAATTTATATACAACTTGTCTTATTTATATACAACTTGTCTGATTTATATACAACTTGTCTTATTTATATACAACTTGTCTGATTTATAATCAACTAATCTGATTTATATACAACTAGTCTTATTTATATACAATTTGTCTGATTTCTAATCAACTAATCAGATTTATATACAACTAGTTTTATTTATATACAACTAGTCTGATTTATAATCAACTAATCGGATTTATATACGACTAGTCTGATTTATATATAACTAGTCTGATTTATATAACGTGTCTGATTATATACAACTAGTTTGTTTTATATATAACTTGTCTTACTTATATACAACTAGTCTGATTTATATACAACTTGTCTTATTTATATACAACTTGTCTGATTTATAATCAACTAATCTGATTTATATACAACTTGTCTAATTTATATACAACTTGTCTTATTTATATACAACTTGTCTGATTTATATACAACTTGTCTTATTTATATACAACTTGTCTGATTTATAATCAACTAATCTGATTTATATACAACTAGTCTTATTTATATACAATTTGTCTGATTTCTAATCAACTAATCAGATTTATATACAACTAGTTTTATTTATATACAACTAGTCTGATTTATAATCAACTAATCAGATTTATATACGACTAGTCTGATTTATATATAACTAGTCTGATTTATATAACGTGTCTGATTATATACAACTAGTTTGTTTTATATATAACTTGTCTTACTTATATACAACTAGTCTGATTTATATACAACTTGTCTTATTTATAATCAACTAATCTGATTTATAATCAACTAATCTAATTTATATACAACTAGTCTTATTTATATACAACTAATCTGATTTATAATCAACTAATCTGATTTATATGCAACTAGTCTTATTTATATACAACTAGTCTGATTTCTAATCAACTAGTCTGATTTCTAATCAACTAGTCTGATTTATAATCAACTAGTCTTATTTATATACAATTTGTCTGATTTCTAATCAACTAATCAGATTTATATACAACTAGTTTTATTTATATACAACTAGTCTGATTTATAATCAACTAATCGGATTTATATACGACTAGTCTGATTTATATATAACTAGTCTGATTTATATAACGTGTCTGATTATATACAACTAGTTTGTTTTATATATAACTTGTCTTACTTATATACAACTAGTCTGATTTATATACAACTTGTCTTATTTATATACAACTTGTCTGATTTATAATCAACTAATCTGATTTATATACAACTTGTCTAATTTATATACAACTTGTCTGATTTATAAACAACTAATCTGATTTACATACAACTTGTCTGATTTATAAACAACTAGTCTGATTTATATACAACTTGTCTGATTTATAAACAACTTGTCTAATTTATATACATCTTGTCTGATTTATAAACAACTAATCTGATTTATATACAGCTTGTCTGATTTATATACAATTAGTCTGATTTATATATAACTTGTCTTATTTATAAACAACTAATCTGATTTATATACAACTTGTCTAATTTATATACAACTTGTCTGATTTATAAACAACTTATCTAATTTATATACAACTTGTCTGATTTATATACAACTAGTCTGATTTATATAACGTGTCTGATTATATACAACTAGTTTGTTTTATATATAACTTGTCTTAATTATATACAACTAGTCTGATTTATATACAACTAGTCTGATTTATAAACAACTAGTCTGATTTATATACAACTTGTCTGATTTATAAACAACTTGTCTAATTTATATACAACTTGTCTGATTTATAAACAACTAATCTGATTTATATACAACTTGTCTGATTTATATACAACTAGTCTGATTTATATACAACTTGTCTGATTTATAAACAACTAATCTGATTTATATACAACTTGTCTAATTTATATACAACTTGTCTGATTTATAAACAACTTGTCTAATTTATATACAACTTGTCTGATTTATATACAACTAGTCTGATTTATATACAACTAGTCTGATTTATATAACGTGTCTGATTATATACAACTAGTTTGTTTTATATATAACTTATCTTAATTATATACAACTAGTCTGATTTATATACAACTAGTCTTATTTATATACAACTTGTCTGATTTATAATCAACTAATCTGATTTATATACAACTTATCTAATTTATATACAACTTGTCTGATTTATAAACAACTAATCTGATTTATATACAACTTGTCTGATTTATAAACAACTAGTCTGATTTATATACAACTTGTCTGATTTATATACAACTAGTCTGATTTATATATAACTTGTCTTATTTACATACAACTAGTCTGATTTATATACAACTTGTCTAATTTATATACAACTTGTCTGATTTATAAACAACTAATCTGATTTATATACAACTTGTCTAATTTATATACAACTTGTCTGATTTATAAACAACTTGTCTAATTTATATACAACTTGTCTGATTTATAATCAACTAATCTAATTTATATACAACTTGTCTAATTTATATACAACTTGTCTGATTTATAAACAACTAATCTGATTTATATACAACTTGTCTGATTTATAAACAACTAGTCTGATTTATATACAACTTGTATGATTTATGAACAACTTGTCTAATTTATATACAACTTGTCTGATTTATAAACAACTAATCTGATTTATACAGGGAGTGCAGAATTATTAGGCAAGTTGTATTTTTGAGGATTAATTTTATTATTGAACAACAACCATGTTCTCAATGAACCCAAAAAAATCATTAATATCAAAGCTGAATAGTTTTGGAAGTAGTTTTTAGTTTGTTTTTAGTTATAGCTATTTTAGGGGGATATCTGTGTGTGCAGGTGACTATTACTGTGCATAATTATTAGGCAACTTAACAAAAAACAAATATATACCCATTTCAATTATTTATTTTTACCAGTGAAACCAATATAACATCTCAACATTCACAAATATACATTTCTGACATTCAAAAACAAAACAAAAACAAATCAGTGACCAATATAGCCACCTTTCTTTGCAAGGACACTCAAAAGCCTGCCATCCATGGATTCTGTCAGTGTTTTGATCTGTTCACCATCAACATTGCGTGCAGCAGCAACCACAGCCTCCCAGACACTGTTCAGAGAGGTGTACTGTTTTCCCTCCTTGTAAATCTCACATTTGATGATGGACCACAGGTTCTCAATGGGGTTCAGATCAGGTGAACAAGGAGGCCATGTCATTAGATTTTCTTCTTTTATACCCTTTCTTGCCAGCCACGCTGTGGAGTACTTGGACGCGTGTGATGGAGCATTGTCCTGCATGAAAATCATGTTTTTCTTGAAGGATGCAGGCTTCTTCCTGTACCACTGCTTGAAGAAGGTGTCTTCCAGAAACTGGCAGTAGGACTGGGAGTTGAGCTTGACTCCATCCTCAACCCGAAAAGGCCCCACAAGCTCATCTTTGATGATACCAGCCCAAACCAGTACTCCACCTCCACCTTGCTGGCGTCTGAGTCGGACTGGAGCTCTCTGCCCTTTACCAATCCAGCCACGGGCCCATCCATCTGGCCCATCAAGACTCACTCTCATTTCATCAGTCCATAAAACCTTAGAAAAATCAGTCTTGAGATATTTCTTGGCCCAGTCTTGACGTTTCAGCTTGTGTGTCTTGTTCAGTGGTGGTCGTCTTTCAGCCTTTCTTACCTTGGCCATGTCTCTGAGTATTGCACACCTTGTGCTTTTGGGCACTCCGGTGATGTTGCAGCTCTGAAATATGGCCAAACTGGTGGCAAGTGGCATCTTGGCAGCTGCACGCTTGACTTTTCTCAGTTCATGGGCAGTTATTTTGCGCCTTGGTTTTTCCACACGCTTCTTGCGACCCTGTTGACTATTTTGAATGAAACGCTTGATTGTTCGATGATCACGCTTCAGAAGCTTTGCAATTTTAAGAGTGCTGCATCCCTCTGCAAGATATCTCACTATTTTTGACTTTTCTGAGCCTGTCAAGTCCTTCTTTTGACCCATTTTGCCAAAGGAAAGGAAGTTGCCTAATAATTATGCACACCTGATATAGGGTGTTGATGTCATTAGACCACACCCCTTCTCATTACAGAGATGCACATCACCTAATATGCTTAATTGGTAGTAGGCTTTCGAGCCTATACAGCTTGGAGTAAGACAACAAGTATAAAGAGGATGATGTGGTCAAAATACTCATTTGCCTAATAATTCTGCACTCCCTGTATACAACTTGTCTGATTTATATACAACTAGTCTGTTTTATATATAACTTGTCTTATTTATATACAACTTGTCTGATTTATATACAACTTGTCTGATTTATAAACAACTAATCTGATTTATATACAACTTGTCGAATTTATATACAACTTGTCTGATTTTTAAACAACTAGTCTGATTTATAATCAACTAATATGATCTATATACAACTAGTCTAATTTATTTACAACTTGTCTGATTTATAATCAACTAATCTGATTTACATACAACTAGTCTGATTTATTTACAACTTGTCTGATTTATAATCAACTAATCTGATTTATATACAACTTGTCTAATTTATATACAACTTGTCTGATTTATATACAACTTGTCTGATTTATATACAACTAGTCTGATTTATATACAACTTGTCTGATTTATATAACGTGTCTGATTTATAATCAACTAGTCTGATTTATATACAAATTTTCTGATTTATATAATGTGTTTGATTTATATACAACTTGTCTGATTTATAAACAACTAGTCTGATTTATATAACGTGTCTGATTTATATACAACTAGTCTGATTTATATAAAGGAATATTCATTCGTCGTGTAGTCGTCGGTCTGGATGGATGCTCTGCGTCAGCTGGCTTCAAGATGGAATCGCTCTGCTCCGGATGGATGAAGATAGAAGATGCCACCTGGATGAAGAATTCTGCCCTTCTGGAGGTCCTCTTCTGCCTGGATTGGATGAAGACTTCTGCCCCTCTGGAGGACCACTTGTGCCCGGCTGGGTGAAGACATCTCACGGTTGGGTGATCTTCAAAAGGGTAGTGTTAGGTTTTATTAAGGGGGATTGGGTGGGTTTTAGAGTAGGGTTGGGAGTGTGGGTGGTGGGTTTTAATGTTGGGGTGGGGTATTGTATTTTTTTTTACAGGTAAAAGAGCTGATTACTTTGGGGCAATGCCCCGCAAAAAGCCCTTTTAAGGGCTGTTTGTAATTTAGTATAGGGTAGGGATTTTTATTATTTTGGGGGGCTTTTTTATTTTATTAGGGGGTTTAGATTAGGTGTAATTAGTTTAAAATTCTTGTAATTATTTTATTTTTTTCTGTAATTCAGTGTTTTTTTTCCGTACTTTAGTTTATTTAATTTAATTGTAATTAATTGTAGGTAATTTAGTTAATTTATTTAATGATAGTGTAGTGTTAGGTGTAATTGTAACTTAGGTTAGGGTTTATTTTACAGGTAAATTTGTACTTATTTTAACTAGGTAGTTATTAAATAGTTAATAACTATTTAATAACTATTCTACCTACTTAAAATAAATACAAAGTTGCCTGTAAAATAAAAATAAATCCTAAGATAGCTATAAATGTATCTATTAGTTATATTGTAGCTAGCTTAGGGTTTATTTTATAGGTAAGTATTTCGTTTTAAATAGGAATAATTTAGTTAATGATAGTAATTTTATTTCATTTTATTTAAATTATATTTAAGTTAGGGGGGGTTAGACTTAGGGTTAGGGGTTAATAAATTTAATATAGTAGCGGCGACGTTGGGGCGGCAGATTAGGGGTTAATAAATGTAGGTAGGTGTCGGTGATGTTAGGGACGGCAGATTAGGGTTTAATAAAATTTAACTAGTGTTTGTGAGGCGGGAGTGCGGCGGTTTAGGGGTTAATATATTTATTAAAGTGGCGGCGATGTCCGGTCGGCAGATTAGGGGTTAAAAACTTTATTTAAGTGTTTTCGATGTTTTCGATGTGGGGGGGGGGGCTCGGTTTAGTGGTTAATTGGTAGTTTATGAGTGTTAGTGTACTTTTTAGCACTTTAGTTAAGAGTTTTATGTCACGGCGTTAGCCCATAAAACTCTTAACTACTGACTTTTAAATGCGGTAGGAGTCTTGACAGGAGAGGTTCTACTGCTCACTTCTTCCAAGACTCGTAATACCGGTGTTAGGCAAGTCCCATTGAAAAGATAGGATACGCAATTTACGTAAGGGGTTTTGCAGTAAGCTCGAGTCGCTGAAAAAAAGTGAGCAGTGCACCTGTACCTGCCAGACTTGTAATACCAGCGGAAATTAAAAAGCAGCGTTGGGACCTCTCAACGCTGCTTTTTAAGGCTAACGCTAGAATCATAATCTCGACGAAGGTTCTTTCAAGTGTGGTAGTCGAAGGTGTAAGTCTTGCACCTATGCAATTTTGGGTAAAACATTTACATCAACAAATGACGAACGATCCTTTAAAATTAGGAATTACCTTAATTGCAATACTTCATATGTTGTGTATTTAAAGAAAGGTTCTTAGAAAATTTGAGATGTATTGGGGATGAGAAATGAGATACCCCTGTGGCATTACATTTTCATAATTCAAATAATGTAGATAGTGGGTTTTTGTCTTTTCAAGGCATACAGCATGTTAAAAGGCACATCAGGGAAGGCAACAGAATTAAACTTTTATGTCAAAAAGAGGTTTATTGGATATTCCAGTTAAATACTAGGGTCCCCAGAGGTTTAAACTCGGATTGGGACATAAAGTTATATGTTATGAACAACACATCTTTAATATCAGTATAGTTCTCTATCATTGATAGTCCTTTCCCTAAGTGTATATTCAATTTACGGTTTACGGCTTTTTGGAACTGAGCTGTAATAAGGTGATATGTGTCTGTTATCCAGTGCAACTATTACAAGCACATAATTATGGTACATTAATTGGAAATATGTGATATCATGAAAGTCCTATTTATTGTGAGCATATTATAGTATATTGTACATTTATATTTATGTTTATTTCATATGTATCAATCTATGTTCTGCCACTGATAGATAGGGCAAGCAACACTGTCCAATATTCTGAGTGTTCTAAACATGTTAATTTGCATGACACACATAATACAGGAAACGCGTTTGACCTGATCTACCTTGACTAATACAGTCCTTTTTAAGTGTTCAAGTAATTAAAGGCTTTTTTATGGCAAAGGTAGCGTCCTGTCTTTAACCCAGACCTTTTAACACAAAATAGTTATACACAATATGCTAGATGTTACCAACAATATTGATGCAAAAATGGTTTAAATACTCCCCTCTGTGTGTACCGCTGCCTTCTACCAGTCTCTCCCAAATGAGACTGCTTGAAAATGTAGCTGTATACTGCATCAATTATGTGGTGTTGATCTACACACATAGAAATAAAGTCCTCTCATTCTTAGGCATTTTTGGAGCATCAAACAAGAAAAAACCTGCGCCTCTATACCACATACAGCTACATTTAACCCAGACCTGCCTTTCCTATAATTTCTATGCAACTAGTTGTCAGGGTGCCAGGAATCAGACTGAGACGAGAAGTGCAAAAATAATCAAAAGTCCACAAGTCAAATAACAAGCCTTTAGTCAAAACCAGAGCTAGTAGTCAGACGAGCTGAGTCAGGAGCCAAAGCGAATAGTCAGACAAGCCGGAATCAGGAACAAGGAAAACAGCAGAGCCAGGAACAAGCCAGGGATCAGGAACCAGGAAGCACGTCAGGCACCCAGGTAATACACAGGAACTCTCACAAACAGGTCTGAGACAACGCAAAGGCAAAGCATACTGAACAGAGGACCTTTAAATAATAAGTGATGACATCACAATTCTGAGACTGCATTCTGGCTGCCAGCAGCACATGGCAAACAAAACAGGGAAAAAACCCTGACAGTACCCTCCCCTCAATGACGCCTCCCCCGCGAGAGGACAAAAGGTTTATTGGGGAAACGAGCATGGAAGGCACGGAGGAAGGCGGGAGCATGAACGTCAGAGGAGGGAACCCAAGAACGCTCCTCCAGACCGTAGCCCCTCCAGTGAAGCAAATACTGTACACGGCCCCTAGACATACGAGAATCAATAATGCTGCTGACCTCATACTCCTCATGGTTGTCAACAAAGATAGGGCAACACAGTGGTAAACCAATTACAAACCAATGGTTTCAAGAGGGAGACATTAAAAACATTGGAGATGCGCATAGCAGGAGGAAGGTCAAGAGTGTAGGCCACAGGATTAACCCGTCGGAGTATTCAAAAAGGACCAACATAACGGGGAGCCAATTTATTGGAAGGTACACGAAGGTTCAAGTTGCGGGTGGACAGCCAAACTCTCTCACCAACCTGGTAGGAAGGTGTGGGCAGACTCCTACGATCAGCCAGGAACTTTTGGCGCTGCATAGAATGATGAAGGCAATCCTAAATCTGCACCCACGTGGAACCCACGTGGAATCGGGCAACAAGGTTGGTTGAAACCCATAATTCGCCATGAATGGGGATAACTTGGAGGAAGCATTAATAGCACTATTACGAGCAAACTCTGCCCAAGGTAACAGTTCAGACCAATTATTGTGGTGATCTGAGACATAGCAACGGAGGAACTGTTCCAGAGCTTGATTAGACCGTTCCGCAGCCCCATTGGATTGAGGGTGATATGCAGAGGAGAAGGAAAGCTGGATCTCCATTTGAATTTGAGCACAAAAGGAACGCCAAAATCTGGAGACAAACTGGCTACCCCGGTCCGACACTATCTCCTTGGGTAACCCATGTAAACGGAAGACCTCCCGGGCAAAAATTGAAGCAAGCTCCTGAGCGGTAGGCAGCTTCATCAAGGGAATGCAATGTGACATTTTAGAAAAATGGTCAACCACCACAAGGATAACAGTATTGCCATTGGAAACAGGGAGCTCAACAATGAAGTCCATGGAAAGATGTGTCCAAGGATGCTCACCATTAGCAATAGGTTGAAGAAAACCCACAGGAAGACATTGAGGAGTCTTATTCTGTGCACAAACTGAGCAGGAGGCAACATACGCAGCAACATCAGAACGATGACCTGGCCACCAGAATTGTCGAGTGACAGACCAAATCATTAGGTTCTTGCCTGGGTGATCTGTGGCTTTAGGATAGTGGTAAGTGTGCAAAAGTTTAGTTAGAAGATTCTCAGGAACAAAACACTTACCACTAGGTTTCTCAGAAGGTGCATTGGTTTGTGCAGCCAGGATCTCCTCCCCCAATGGAGAAGTCAAATTAGTATGTATGGTAGCCAAAATATGGTCAAGAGATATAACAGGAGTAGGTACAGACTCCTGCTTGGACAGAGGCAAAAATTTTCGAGGGAGGGCATCAGCCCAAACATTCTTACTACCAGGCAGGTAGGAGACCACATAATTAAACCGAGACAAAAATAGTGCCCATCTGGCCTGTCGGGGCGACAAACATTTTGCTTCAGATAGATAAGTTAATTTCTTGTGGTCAGTAAGAATGAGCACTAGCATGCTAGTACCCTCGAGAAGATGCCTCCATTCCTTTAGTGCCAAAATTATGGCCAGTAATTCCCTGTCACCAATTTCATAATTGCACTCCGATGGAGACAATTTCTTAGAGAAGAAACCACACGGATGCAAGGAACCGTCAGGCGTAGGACGTTGAGACAAGTGGGCACCTACTCCAGTCTCAGACGCATCAACCTCAAGAATGAAAGGCAGGACAGGGTTAGGATGAGCCAGAACTGGAGCGGCAGCAAAGGCAGTCTTAAGACTATCAGAGGCCTTAATGGCAGTAGGTGACCAATGGAGTGGATCATTCTCTTAACGGGTCATGTCTGTGATAGGTTTGTCCAAGGAAGAAAAGTTTTTAATAAACTTTCTATAGTAATTGGCGAACCCCAAAAAACATTGAATAGACCGAAGACCAACTGGGCAAGGCCACTGCAGAACTGCAGATAACTTGTCAGGATCCATGGAGAATCCTGCAACGGAGATAACATATCCTAGGAAGGTTACTTGAGTCTGATGGAACTCACATTTCTCGAGTTTACAAAACAGGCCGTTCTCACGTAGTCTCTGAAGAACCCTTGTAACATCAGAACGATGAGCCTCAAGTGTGGGTGAGTGTATGAGGATGTCGTTTAAGTACACCACAACACACTGTTGCAACATATCTCGTAGGACATCATTAATAAGTTCCTGAAAAACAGCAGGAGCATTACATAGGCAAAAGGCCATTACAAGATACTTATAATGCCCGCTCCTGGTGTTAAATGCTGTTTTCCATTCATGGCCCTCCTTAATCCTAACGAGATTGTACGCTCCTCTCAAATCAAGTTTAGTAAAGACCGTAGCTCCCTTGAGGCGGTCAAAGAGTTCCGTAATGAGCAGAATAGGGTAAGCATTCTTAATGGTAAGATGATTAAGACCCCTATAATCGATTCATGGTCTTAACTCGACACCCTTTTTCTTCACAAAGAAGAAGCCAGCCCCTGCAGGAGAGCAGGATTTGCAGATGATCCCCCGCGATAGAGCATCGGCAACATACTCCTCCATAGCACAATTCTCTGCAACAGACAGAGGGTACACCCGGCCCCAAGGAGGAATGGCTCCGGGTTGCAGGTCTATGGCACAATCGTAAGACCGGTGAGGAGGCAACGTACTGGCACGCACCTTGTCAAAAACATCTAGGAACTCTCAGTACTCCTCTGGCAATTGAGATACCGAAGAAGTGCACAAGACTTTAACTGGTTTCCGAAGACAAGTGGAAATACATTGCGGGGACCACAGCAAAATTTCGGACCTGCACCAGTCGAGACTGGGATTGTGCTTTTGGAGCCAGTGATAACCCAGAACAACTGGAAAATGCGGAGAGTTTATCAGCTGGAACTGGAGGTTTTCAAAATGGAGAGCCCCAACAGCCATGGACAATGGAGCAGTTTCGTGAGTAACGAGTGCGGGCTGAAGGGGCCTGCCATCAATGGCCTCAATAGCAAGCGGAATGGACCGAGACAAAACAGGAATGGAGTGCTTAGATACAAAAGCACTGTCAATGAAATAGCCTGGTGACTCTGGATCAGGAGGCATGGGAGGAGAGGGAGGCATGGGTGGGAACAAACACGTAGGAGACAACAGAACAGGAGGCTTCCGCAAGCGCTTCTTGAAAGAGGGCCTCTCTCTGAGTCTGATGTCAATTAGGATCAAAAAAGACACCAATGCCTCAAGATCCTCTGGTAAATCTCTGGCAGCAACTTCGTCTTTAATCGCATCAGAGAGCCCATGAAAGAAGGCGGCAACAAGGGCTTCATTGTTCCAACCTACCTCTGCGGCAAGCGTACAGAACTCAATAGCATACTGAGCAACAGATCTTGTACCTTGCTGAATGGACATGAGTCGTTTAGCAGCAGAGGAGGAGCGAGCCGGAACATCAAATACCCTTCAAAAGGAGGCCACAAATTCAGGGTAATTTGAAATCACAGGTTTATTAGTCTCCCACAATGGATTAGCCCAGGCAAGAGCTGTGTCAGAGAGTAACGAGATGAGAAATTCCACCTTAGCTCTGTCAGAGGGAAACGCCTGAGGTAACATCTCAAAGTAAATGCCGAATGGAGCTTGAGGCCCCCTGTTTCTGGCGAGCATTATGTTATGTTAGCAAACTTATAATTGGTTGGCAGTTCTTATCTTATCATTTTAGCAGAAGCCACTTAGGGGCCGATTTGAAGCAAGGTAAAGCCCATGAAGTCTGCCATGTGCACTATCAGTTCTCAGAAATGGAAAGTTCTGAATTTTCAAACTTAAATTAGAGGAAGAAAGGTTAAAATAAATATAAAAAGGATATTGTAAAGGTTTATTTTTCCACTACACATAATTAAACATTACAATCACTCACCTAGTTTACGAGTTTTGCGTTGCCGCTTTTAACGCTGAAAAAATGTCAATTTCAGAGTAAAAGCAGGAACGCACTATTGGGAGTTGTGTCAGTACAGCTATACCGCAAGCATTTTAGCCTTTAACGCAACGTCAATCCCACACTCAAAAAAAAATCTGTTTTTGTGTGGCATTTCCATAGTGCCGGTATTACAGGTTGTGCGGTGAGGCTAAAATGTTTACGTTACAGCCAATACCGACACGATCCATACCGCCATCTGAGACCAGTAGTTATGGACAAAAATGTTTCTCAAAACTCATAACTAAAATGTTAAAAGTACACTAACACCCATAAACTACCTATTAACCCTTAAACCGAGGCCCTCCAGCATCGCAAACACTATATAATACCTATTAACCCCTAATCTGCTGCCCACCCACATTGGATGAAGACCTCGCCGCCTGGATGAAGACCTTGCCACCTGGATGGAGATGGATGTCCGGACTTGAGAAACTGTGAGTAGATATTCTGGGGTTAGTGTTAGGTTATTTTTTAATTTTTTTGGGGTGTTTTTTTTTTTTAGATTAGGGTTTGGGCTTTGAAAAAGAGCTAAATGCCCTTTTAAGGGCAATGCAAAAGAGCTAAATGCCCTTTTAAGGGCAATGTCATACAAATGCCCCTTTAGGGGCAATGGGTAGCTTAGTTTTTTCAGATTTAGGTTTTTTATTTTGGGGGGTTGGTTGGGTGGTGGGTTTTACTGTTGGGGGGACTGATTTCTTTAGGGAAATGCCCTACAAAAGGCTCTTTTAAGGGCTATTGGTAGTTTATTGTAGGCTAGGGGGTGTTTTTATTTTGGGGGGCTTTTTATTTTTATAGGGCTATAAGATTAGGTGTAATTATTTTTATTTTTGATAATTACGTTTATTTTTTTGTAATCTTAGTGTTTTTATTTTTCGTGATTTTAGTGTTTATTATTTTTGGTAAATTTATGGCGAGATTATGAGTTTTGCGTTAGGAGCTATGCGGTGCTAACGAGCAGTTTTTTTCTCACCGCTCACTGACATGCAGCGCTGGTATTCGTTAAAAGGCAAAAAGTGAGCGTAGAGCAAAATTGAGCTCCATACCACACTCCAATACCAGCGCTGCTTAAGTCAGCGGTGAGCTGGTCGTACATGCTCGTGCACGATTTCCCCATAGACATCAATGGGGAGAGCCGGATGAGAAAAAGTCTAAACACCTGCCAAAAAGCAGCGTAAATCTCAGTAACGCAACGCCATTGATTCCTATGGGGAAACAACCTAATGTTACATTTATTAACCCCTAATCTGCCGCCCCTGACATCGCCGACACCTACATTATTCTTTTTAACCCCTAATCTGCTGATCCGGACATCGCCGCCACCTACATTATACTTATTAACCCCTAATCTGCTTCCCCCAACATCTCCGACACCTACATTATATTTATTGACCCCTAATCTTCCGCTCCCAATGTCGCCGCAACCTACCTACACTTATTAACCCCTAATCTGCCGCCCCCAATGTCGCTGCCACTATATTAAGTTATTTACCCCTAAACCTAAGCCTAACCCTAACCCTAACACCCACTAATTGAAACATAATTTAAATAAATCTAAATAAAATTACTATCATTAACTACATTATTCCTATTTAAAACTAAATACTTATCTGTAAAATAAACCCTAAGCTAGCTACAATATAACTAATAGTTACATTGTAGCTAGCTTAGGGTTTATTTATTTTTTACAGGCAAGTTTGTATTTATTTTAACTAGGTATAATAGCTATTAAATAGTTATTAACTATTTAATAACTACCTAGCTAAAATAAATACAAATTTACCTGTAAAATAAAACCTAACCTAAGTTACACTAACACCTAACACTACACTATAATTAAATAAATTACCTACATTAAATACAATTAAATAAATTAAATTAAATTAGCTAAATTACAAAAAAAACAAACACTAAATTACAGAAAATAAAAAACAAATTACAATACATCTCCTGTTAGCAGGGGAGATTCATGCTGATTGTAATCCCAGGAATGTATTACAAGTTACAAACTGAATCTGTCAATTGTTGTTATGTTAATAATGTATGAAAACCAATAAAAATTATTGTTAAAAAAAAAAAAAAAAAAATAACTTAAAAAAACAAATTACAGTTCTTTAAACTAATTACACCTAATCTAATAGCCCTATCAAAATAAAAAAAGCCCCCCCAAAATAAAAAAAAACCCTAGCCTAAACTAAACTAAACTACCAATAGCCCTTAAAAGTGCCTTTTGCGGGGCATTGACCCAAAGAAATCAGCTCTTTTTCCTTTAAAAAAAAATACAAACACCCCCCCAACAGTAAAACCCACCACCCACACAACCAACCCCCCAAATAAAATACTAACTAAAAAACCTAAGCTCCCCATTGCCCTGAAAAGGGCATTTGGATGTACATTGCCCTTAAATGGGCATTTAGATCTTTTGCAGGCCAAAAGCCCTAACCTAAAAAATAAACCCACCCAATACACCCTTAAAAAAGAAGTCTTCATCCAAGCGGCAAGATGTCCTCAACGTAGCCGGCAGAAGTGGTCCTCCAGATGGGCAGAAGTGGTCCTCCAGACGGGCAGAAGTCTTTTTCCAGACGGCATCTTCTATCTTCTTCCGGCGCGGGGCGGGTCCATCTTCAAAACATCCGACACGGAGCATCCTCTTCAAATGACGGCTTCTTTGTAATGAATATCTCTTTAAGTGACGTCATCCAAGATGGCGTCCCTTAGATTCCAATTGGCTGATAGAATTCTATCAGCCAATCAGAATTAAGGTAGAAAAAATCCTATTGGCTGATTGGATCAGCCAATAGGATTGAGCATCAGATGTCTTGAAGATGGACCCATGCCGGAAGGATGAAGATAGAAGATGCCGTCTGGATGAAGACTTCTGCCCGTCTGCAGGACCACTTCTGCCTGTCTGGAGGACCACTTCTGCCGGCTTCGTTGAGGACATCTTGCCGCTTGTATTAAGACTTCTCCCGGTGAGTGAATCTTCATGGGGTTAGTGTTAGGATTTTTTTAAGGGAGTATTGGGAGGGTTTATTTTTTAGATTAGGGCTTTGGGCCTGCAAAAGAGCTAAATGCCCTTTTAAGGGCAATGCCCATCCAAATGCCCTTTTCAGGGCAATGGGGAGCTTAGGTTTTTTATTTGGGGTTTTATTTGGGGGGTTGGTTGTGTGGGTGGTGGGTTTTACTGTCTAGGGGGCGTTTGTATTTTTTTTTACAGGAAAAAGAGCTGATTTCTTTGGGGCAATGCCCCGCAAAAGGCCCTTTTAAGGGCTTTTGGCAGTTTAGTTTAGCCTAGGGTTTTTTTGTTTTGGGGGGCTTTCTTTTAAAAGATAGGGCTATTAGATTAGGTGTAATTAGTTTAAAGATCTGTAATTTGTTTTTTATTTTCTGTAATTTAGTGATTGATTGTTTTTGTAATTTAGCTAATTTAATTTAATTTATTTAATTGTATTTAATGTAGGTAATTTATTTAATTATAGTGTAGTGTTAGGTGTTAGTGTAACTTAGGTTAGGTTTTATTTTACAGGTAAATTTGTATTTATTTTAGCTAGGTAGTTATTAAATAGTTAATAACTATTTAATAACTATTCTACCTAGTTAAAATAAATACAAACTTGCCTGTAAAAAATAAATAAACCCTAAGCTAGCTACAATGTAACTATTAGTTATATTGTAGCTATCTTAGGGTTTATTTTATAGGTAAGTATTTAGTTTTAAATAGGAATAATGTAGTTAATGATAGTAATTTTATTTAGATTTATTTAAATTATATTTCAATTAGGGGGTGTTAGGGTTAGACTTAGGTTTAGGGGTTAATAAATTTAATATAGTGGCGGCGACGTTGGGGGCGGCAGATTAGGGGTTAATAAGTGTAGGTATGTTGCGGCGACATTGGAGGCAGCAGATTAGGGGTTAATATATATAATGTAGGTGGCATCGATGTTAGGGGCGGCAGATTAGGGGTTAATAATATTTAACTAGTGTTTGCGAGGTGGGAGTGTGGCGGTTTAGGGGTTAATATGTTTATTATAGTGGCGGCGATGTCCGGAGTGGCAGATTAGGGGTTAATAATTTTATTTCAATGTTTGCAATGCGGGAGGGCCTCGGTTTAGGGGTTAATAGGTAGTTTATGGGTGTTAGTGTACTTTTTAGCACTTTAGTTATGAGTTTTATGCTACGGCATTGTAGTGTAAAACTCATAACTACTGACTTTAGAATGTGTTACAGATCTTGGAGGTAGAGGGTGTACCACTCACTTTTTGGCCTCCCAGGACAGACTCGTAATACCAGCGCTATGGAAGTCCCATAGAAAAAAGAGTTTACGAAGTTTATGTAAGTCGGTTTGTGGTAAGGCCAAAAAAGTGTGCGGGCCCCTAAACCTGCAAGACTCGTAATAGCAGCGGTAGTGAAAAAGCAGCGTTAGGACCTGTTAACCTGCTTTTTTACCTTACCGCAGAACTCGTAATCTAACCGTTAGATTTTTTTAATTTTTCGTAGGATTTTTTTTGTTGTAATTTAGATTTTTTAATTTTTTTGTAGTGTTTTTTTTTTTTATTTAGATATTTTAACTGGAAGTAATTTTTATTTTATTAGAATAGTAAGGTTAGGTTAATTTATAGTTTAATGTTAGGTTTATTTTTATTTCACATGTAAGTTTTTATTTATATAAATATAGTTATATTGCAATTTTAATTTAAAGTTAGGGGGCTGTTAGGTTTAGGGGTTCATAGTTTAATTTAGTGTTTTGCGGTGTGGGGGGCCGGAGGTTTAGGGGTTAATAGGTTTATTTAGTATCGGAGATGTGGGAGGCCAGAGGTTTAGGGGTTAATAACTTTATTTAGTGGCGGCGATGTTGGGGAGCAGCGGATTAGGGGTTAATAGCTTTACTATAGAGGTGGCGATGTCGGGGTGCAGAGTAATATGGGTTAATAGCTTTATTATAGTCGCGGTGATGACGGGGAGCGCCGGAATAGGGGTTAAGAGCTTTTATTAGTGGCGGCGATGTCGGGAGCAGCAGATTAGGGGTTAATAAATTTATTTACGTGTCGGTGATGTTGGGGGCGGCATATTAGGGGTGTTTAGACTTGGGGTTTATGTTAGGGTGTTAGGTTTAAACGTAACTTTTTCCCCCATAGATATCAATGGTGTTGCGTTACAGAGATTTTTCATTCCGCGCTTCAGGTGTTTTTTTCTAACACTCTCTCCCCATTGATGTCTATGGGGGAAAGCGTGCACGAGCACGTATTCTCAGCCCTTGGCTTTTGTGTGGTATGGAGCTTAACGCCACAATATCGCACGCACAAGGAGGCTTTTCAGAAACTTGTAATGGCAGCACTATGGGGGGTTTAATAACGCAACTTTTGTTGCATTCATTTCACACCCTGTTTAGCGCAAAACTCGTAATCTAGGAGATAGGGTTTTATGCTCTTTAAAGGGAACTGATAGAGAATATTATTGAGCATGTCATTGTAAAAAGCTTTCTATTTTACTTCTGTTATCAAATTTCTTTTGTTCTCTTGGTATCAGGGTCGTATTATGGCCTAGGCAAACAAAGCATTTGCCTAGGGCGGCAGATTTGGGGGGGGGGCAAGTGAACAGACCCGCCCTTACCAGCTTCCATACTGCCCTGTCACCCACAGATCGGCACATTCTTGGCCACAACAACAGCCGCAGAGCACTCTGGGAGTCGTAGTTCTGTGCAGGCTCGGCTGTATGGGTGTTATTGATTACAAAACTATTTGACGTATAGCTTGTATCCCTTTGTAAGCATGGAGGATGTATGTGTTTCTGATGTAGAGGTCTGTAACCTGGATGTATGTGTGTCTGATGTAGAGGTCTGTAACCTGGATGTATGTGTGTCTGATGTAGAGGTCTGCTCCCTAGATAGTTTTTTTTTCCAGTTTGCGCTCTCCAATTACTTCTATGGGGAGTAGTAATGCAGTCGCGATATTTGGTTTGCATGCATAGGGTTTCTCTCGCATGCAAATGTTTTACTTTCAACTCATGAAACGCACGTTACCCAAGGTGTGCAAAATGCCTCCATTTAACAATATAGCCCTTAATTGTTGATATATGTTATATATTAGACATGCACATTTGGATGAAAGCAGAAAACCAGTAATTTTAAACAACTTTCCAATTTACTTGTATCATAAAATTTGCTTTGCTCGCTTGGTATTCTTAGTTTAAAGCTAAACCTAGGTAGGCTCATATGCTATGTTACGGTACCAACAGGATACCAAGGGTTAATACCAGGGAACAACATCCTGCATAGGGAATCAGCAATTCACAAACCAGCCAGTTTTCAGGTTTAAACAGAATGTCATTTATTAAAGGCTATGCCTAGTATTTATGCAGGTCTGACCCCCCCCCCAGATGGGGGTTGAAAGACTGTTGTACATTACATGGAGGGAACAAGCCCTTTGACATGATACAATAGAATTATATTACTTAAACACTTCAACCACAAGACACTATTGGCTCTTCTTATCACTTAGGCGTTTTCTCTCTGAGGGTGATCAAACAATGGAATTCTTATCACTAACTAAATTATGGTTGAAGCCAGCAACTTGTGTTTAGAAAATAGTTTCTTAAAGCTAAACACAGTTAACTCCTTCAGTCCTGACAGAAGGGTCTGTCACATAGCTCCCCCCTTGTGGAACACTCCGGCAGACCCGGCTTGACCCTTTTGTGGGTCAACCTGGGGATGACCGGACTAGGAGGAGGTAGGCATGTCAGTTTGCTGGGACAATCCATCTGTATTCCCGTTATGAGAGAGAATTCCTGTCCATACAAACAAGGGTTCAAATTCCTCAGTGCCCAGACCAGGGCCAAACAGTCCTTCAAAATCCCATCAGCTTCTTTACGAGTTTTCTGTACCTGCTCTTTATAGGTATCCACAATCCCTTCATACTGACATAGGGTGCCCTTGAGTTGCTGCACCTCACTATGAGCCAGCGTCAGCTTCTCCTCAAGTGTCGCTAAGTTTGTCTTTAAGGTTTCATGTCCCACTCTCAAGCTGGTGTTTTCTGCAGTCTGTCGGTGCAGCTTGTCTAGCAGAGATTCACGTTCTAAACATGATTTTTCCTCTGCGCTCCTCTTCTCCTTCATCAGCGCATTGTAACGGGACCTCCACATATCAATAGCGGATAGAGATTTACTTAGCTCAGCATCCTGGGGCTTAGCAGCAGGTGGGTCAGTCTCTGCTGCACGGATCTGGGCACGGGTAGTCACAGGGTTAACATCAGCGGGACCCATAGGAGCGTAGGGCCAAGTCATTTCCAAGAAGAACATCAGCAGGTAAGTCCTTCTTGACCCCCACATTCACAGGTCTAGCGCCCACTCCCCAATCCAAATGTACCCTGGCAACAGGTAGGCTGAACACATCGCCCCCTGCTACCCTCACAGCCACAGTGTCTCCAGTGTACTGTTCCTCAGACACCAAGTTCTTTTGAAGCAAGGTCATGGTAGCACCAGTATCCCGTAGACCACTGACCTTCTTCCCATTCACTTTAACCAGTTGCCGGTTATTCCGGTGGGCAGCTTGCACAAGGTCTGCCTCATGTAGGATGCTCCAGCATTCTTGCGCCTCTACGTAGCGGGCCGCAGGCTGAGGATTACGTGGGATTCCGCCGGCGGGTCTTCTCCAGGACTGCACTTGGTTCGCTGCGTTTAGGGGACACTCTGGTCTTTTGTGCCCTAGTTGCTTACATCTAAAGCACCGAATAGGTTGTGAGTAGCACCGCGAATTGAACAGGGCTCTCTGAGGGTAGTTCGTGGCCGGAGGCCGTGTGGTATAGCGGTGCGCCGGGGTTTGGTAACTGGCAGCTGCTGGGGTGACTGGGGGTCTGTACTCCACTCTAGCAGGGGGCTTAGTGGTAGCAGTGTCCAGTTTGCGGGCATCCGTATACTCATCTGCCATGCGAGCCGCTTCCTGCAGGGTGGAGGGTTTACGGTCCCGAACCCACTCTCGAACTCCTGCGGGTAACTTGTCGAAGCTATGTTCCAACAGGAATAGCTGCAGCACCTCTTCCCCAGATATGGCTTGGCACCCCACTATCCAGTGAGCTGCTGTGCGGTGCACCTTACATGCCCACTCAAGGTAGGAATCTCCAGCTAATTTAACAGTGTCTCTGAACCGCCTCCGGTGTAACCGCATATCAAACAATGGAATTCTTATCACTAACTAAATTATGGTTGGAGCCAGCAACTTGTGTTTAGAAAATAGTTTCTTAAAGCTAAACACAGTTAACTCCTTCAGTCCTGACAGAAGGGTCTGTCACATGCTAATTTCTAAGCCCTTGAAGGCCACTTCTTATCTGAATGCATTTGACATTTTTTTCACATCTAGAGGGCATTAGTTCAGGTGTGCCATATATTTAACATTGTTTTCATGCCTGTGGAGTTATTTATGAGAGAGCACTGCTAAAATGCAAGTCTGTCAAAAAAGCTGAAATAAGGGGGCAGTTTGCAGAGGCTTAGATACAGAGTAATCACGGAGGTAAAAAGTATATTAATATAACTGAGATAAGGAGCAGTCTGCAGAGGCTTAGATACAAGGTAATCACAGAGGTAAAAAGTATATTAATATAACTGAGATAAGGAGCAGTCTGCAGAGGCTTAGATACAAGGTAATCACAGAGGTAAAAAGTATATTAATATAACTGAGATAAGGAGCAGTCTGCAGAGGCTTAGATACAGGATAATCACAGAGGTAAAAAGTATATTAATATAACTGAGATAAGGGGCAGTCTGCAGAGGCTTAGATACAGAGTAATCACGGAGGTAAAAAGTATATTAATATAACTGAGATAAGGGGGCAGTCTGCAGAAGCTTAAATACAAGGTAAGCACAGAGGTAAAAAGTATATTAATATAACTGAGATAAGGAGCAGTTTGCAGAGGCTTAGATACAAGGTAATCACAGAGGTAAAAAGTATATTAATATAACTGAGATAAGGGGCAGTCTGCAGAGGCTTAGATACAAGGTAATCACAGAGGTAAAAAGTATATTAATATAACTGAGATAAGGAGCAGTCTGCAGAGGCTTAGATACAGGATAATCACAGAGGTAAAAAGTATATTAATATAACTGAGATAAGGGGCAGTCTGCAGAGGCTTAGATACAGAGTAATCACGGAGGTAAAAAGTATATTAATATAACTGAGATAAGGGGGCAGTCTGCAGAAGCTTAAATACAAGGTAAGCACAGAGGTAAAAAGTATATTAATATAACTGAGATAAGGAGCAGTTTGCAGAGGCTTAGATACAAGGTAATCACAGAGGTAAAAAGTATATTAATATAACTGAGATAAGGAGCAGTCTGCAGAGGCTTAGATACAAGGTAATCACAGAGGTAAAAAGTATATTAATATTACTGAGATAAGAAGCAGTCTGCAGATGATTAGATACAAGGTAATCACAGAGGTAAAAAGTATATTAATATAACTGAGATAAGGGAGCAGTCTGCAAAGGCTTAGATACAGGGTAATCACAGAGGTAAAAAGTATATTAATATAGCTGAGATAAGGAGCAGTCTGCAGTGGATTAGATATAAGGTAATCACAGAGGTAAAATGTATATTAATATAACTGAGATAAGGGAGCAGTCTGCAGAGGCTTAGATACAGGGTAATCACAGAGGTAAAAAGTATATTAATATAACTGAGATAAGGGGCAGTCTGCAGAGGCTTAGATACAAGGTAATCACAGAGGTAAAATGTATATTAATATAACTGAGATAAGGGAGCAGTCTGCAGAGGCTTAGATACAGGGTAATCACAGAGGTAAAAAGTATATTAATATAACTGAGATAAAGGGGCAGTGTGCAGAGGCTTAGATACAAGGTAATCACAGAGGTAAAAAGTATATTAATATAACTGAGATAAGGGGGCAGTCTGCAGAGGCTTAGATACAGGGTAATCACAGAGGTAAAAAGTATATTAATATAACTGAGATAAGGAGCAGTTTGCAGAGGCTTAGATACAAGGTAATCACAGAGGTAAAACGTATATTAATATAACTGAGATAAGGAGCAGTCTGCAGAGGCTTAGATACAAGGTAATCACAGAGGTAAAAAGTATATTAATATAACTGAGATAAGGAGCAGTCTGCAGATGATTAGATACAAGGTAATCACAGAGGTAAAAAGTATATTAATATAACTGAGATAAGGGAGCAGTCTGCAGAGGCTTAGATACAGGGTAATCACAGAGGTAAAAAGTATATTAATATAACTGAGATAAGGAGCAGTCTGCAGAGGATTAGATATAAGGTAATCACAGAGGTAAAAAGTATATTAATATAACTGAGATAAGGGAGCAGTCTGTAGAGGCTTAGATACAGGATAATCACAGAGGTAAAAAGTATATTAATATAACTGAGATAAGGGGCAGTCTGCAGAGGCTTAGATACAAGGTAATCACAGAGGTGAAAAAGTATATTAATATAACTGATATAGGGGGCAGTCTGCAGAGGGTTAGATACAAGGTAATCACAGAGGTAAAAGTATATTAATATAACAGAGATAAGCGTTCAGTCTGCAGAGGCTTAGATACAAGGTAATTACAGGGGTAAAAAGTATATTAATATAACTGAGATAAAGGGCAGTCTGCAGAGGCTTAGATACAAGGTAATCACAGAGGTAAAATGTATATTAATATAACTGAAAAAGGAGCAGTCTGCAGAGGCTTAGATACAAGGTAATCGCAGAGGTAAAACGTATATTAATATAACTGAGATAAGGAGTAGTGTGCAGAGGCTTAGATACAGGGTAATCACAGAGGTAAAAAGTATATTAATATAACTGAGATAGGGAGCAGTCTGCAGAGGATTAGATACAAGGTAATCACAGAGGTTAAAAAGTATATTAATATAACTGAGATAAGGGAGCAGTCTGCAGAGGCTTAGATACAAGGTAATCACAGAGGTAAAAAGTATATTAATATAACTGAGATAAGGGGCAGTCTGCAGAGGCTTAGATACAAGGTAATCACAGAGGTGAAAAAGTATATTAATATAACTGAGATAGGGGGCAGTCTGCAGAGGGTTAGATACAAGGTAATCACAGAGGTAAAAAGTATATTAATATAACTGAGATAAGGGAGCAGTCTGCAGAGGCTTAGATACAGGGTAATCACAGAGGTAAAAAGTATATTAATATAGCTGAGAGAAGGAGCAGTCTGCAGTGGATTAGATATAAGGTAATTACAGGGGTAAAAAGTATATTAATATAACTGAGATAAAGGGCAGTCTGCAGAGGCTTAGATACAAGGTAATCACAGAGGTAAAATGTATATTAATATAACTGAGAAAAGGAGCAGTCTGCAGAGGCTTAGATACAGGGTAATCACAGAGGTAAAAAGTATATTAATATAACTGAGATAGGGAGCAGTCTGCAGAGGATTAGATACAAGGTAATCACAGAGGTTAAAAAGTATATTAATATAACTGAGATAAGGGAGCAGTCTGCAGAGGCTTAGATACAAGGTAATCACAGAGGTAAAAAGTATATTAATATAGCTGAGATAAAGGGCAGTCTACAGAGGCTTAGATACAAGGTAATCACTGAGGTAAAAAGTATATTAATATAACTGAGATAAGGAGCAGTCTGCAGAGGCTTAGATACAGGGTAATCACAGAGGTAAAAAGTATATAAATATAACTGAGATAAGGGGGCAGTCTGCAGAGGCTTAGATACAAGGTAATCACAGAGGTAAAAAGTATATTAATATAACTGAGATAAGGAGCAGGCTGCAGAGGCTTAGATACAGGGTAATCACAGAGGTAAAAAGTATATTAATATAACTGAGATAAGGAGCAGTCTGCAGAGGTTTAGATACAAGGTAATCACAGAGGTAAAAAGTATATTAATATAACTGAGATAAGGAGCAGTCTGCAGAGGGTTAGATACAAGGTAATCACAGAGGTAAAAAGTATATTAATATAACTGAGATAAGGAGCAGTCTGCAGAGGCTTAGATACAAGGTAATCACAGAGGTAAAAAGTATATTAATATAACTGAGATAAGGAGCAGTCTGCAGAGGCTTAGATACAAGGTAATCACAGAGGTAAAAAGTATATTAATATAACTAAGATAAGGGGCAGTCTGCAGAGGGTTAGATACAAGGTAATCACAGAGGTAAAAGTATATTAATATAAATGAGATAAGGGAGCAGTCTGCAGAGGCTTAGATACAAGGTAATTACAGAGGTAAAAAGTATAATAATATAACTGAGATAAGGAGCAGTCTGCAGAGGCTTAGATACAAGGTAATCACAGAGGTAAAAAGTATATTTATATAACTATGTTGGTTATGCAAAACTAGGGAATGGGTAATAAAGAGATTATGGCCCCCAGTTATCAAGCCGTCAACCTCAAATATGCTGGAATTCCGCAGGGTATTTGTGGCGAGGCTGATTCGCCTTAGTTATCAAGCCCTAGACACCGGCAAAAGTAGAATTTTGTGACGTAAGCTTCGATCCGCTGGACTCAGTCCGACACAGATCGATTCTTACGTCACTACAGATGTTCCGCACACAATTGCGGCACAATCTGACTACTTTTGCTAGTTATCAAAAAACTAGCAGGTACGCTCGGCACTTTTCCGGCCCAGCGGCGGATCCCATAGGAATCAATGGGAGTCTGACCATAGCGAAAGTTCATGTTCGCTGCTGCCAGACATCCCATTGATTCCTATGGTAGTTTCTACCCCTAATCTGTCCCCCCCTACACCGCCGCAACTAAATAAAGTGTTTACCCCCTAAACCGCAGCTCCCGGAGCCCACCGCAAGCTATATAAAATATGTTAACCCCTAAACCGCCGCTCCCGGTCCCCGCCGCAACTATAATATATGTATTAACCCCTAAACCACTGCTCCCGGACCCCGCCGCCACCTACATTATACCTAGTTACCCCTATCCTGCCCCCCCTACACCGTTGCCACTATATATAGCTACCTAGTTAAAATAAAGAGAAATTTACCTGTAAAATAAAAACTAACCTAAGTTACAATTACACCTAACACTACACTATACTTTAATAAATTATTCCTATTTAAAACTAAATACTTACTTGTAAAATAAACCCTAAGATAGCTACAATGTAATTAATAATTACATTGTAGCTATTTTAGGATTTCTATTTATTTTACAGGTAACTTGATATTTATTTTAGCTAGTTAGAATAGTTATTAAATAGTTATTAACTATTTAATAACTACCTAGCTAAAAGAAATACAAAATTACCTGTAAAATAAATCCTTATCTAAGTTACAATTAAACCTAACACTACACTATCATTAAATAAATTAAATACAAATACCTACAAATAAATACAAATAAATACACTAACTAAAGTGCAAAAAATAAAAAAAGAACTGTTACAAAAAATAAAAAAATAATTTACAAACATTATAAAAATATTACAACAATTTTAAGCTAATTACACCTACTCTAAGCCCCCTAATAAAATAACAAAGCCCCCCAAAACAAAAAAATTCCCTACCCTATTCTACATTTAAAAGATACCAGCTCTATTACCTTACCAGCCCTTAAAAGGGCCTTTTGCGGGGCATGCCCCAAAGAAAACAGCTCTTTTGCCTGTAAAATAAAAATACAACCCCCCCAACATTAAAACCCACCACCCACACACCCCTACTCTAACCCAACCCCCCTTAAATAAACCTAACACTACCCCCCTGAAGATCATCCTAACTTGAGCCGTCTTCAGCCAGCCGACCACCGATGGAACCGAAGAGGAGATCCGGTCTTCCATCCGATAGAC
Organism: Bombina bombina; assembly: GCF_027579735.1. Taxonomy (NCBI): domain Eukaryota; kingdom Metazoa; phylum Chordata; class Amphibia; order Anura; family Bombinatoridae; genus Bombina; species Bombina bombina. The sequence goes on along the minus strand of NC_069510.1, from coordinate 152,084,822 downwards.
ATCTTCATCCAGGTGGCGTCTTCAATCTTCATCCAAATAGTTAACTATTTAATAGCTATTGTACCTAGTTAAAATAAATTGAAAGTTACCTGTAAAATAAAAATAAATCCTAAGATAGCTACAATATAATTATTATTTATATTGTAGCTATATTAGGGTTTATTTTAAAGGTAAGTATTTATTTTTAAATAGGATTAATTTAGTTAATAAGAGAAATATTATTTAGATTTATTGAATTAATATTTAAGTTAGGGGGGTGTTAGGGTTAGTGTTAGACTTAGGTTTAGGGGTTAATAATTTTATTACAGTGGCGGCGATGTAGGGGGGGCAGGATAGGGGTTAATAAATTTATTATAGGTGGCGACGGTGTAGGGGGGGCAGATTAGGGGTTAATAAGTTTAATATAGGTTGCGGCGGGGTCCGGGAGCAACGGTTTAGGGGTTAAACTATTTATTTAGTTGCGGCGAGGTCCGAGATTCACAGGATAGGGGTTAATAACTTTATTATAGGTGGCGGCAGTATAGGGGGGCAGGATAGGGGTTACTAGGTATAATGTAGGTGGCGACGGTGTCCGGGAGCGGCGGTTTAGGGTTAATACATTTATAAGAGTTGCGGCGGGGTCTAGGAGCGGCGGTTTAGGGGTTAATAACTTTATTTAATTGCGGGGGGCTCCGGGGGTGCCGGTATAGGGGGTAGAACAGTGTAGTTAGTGTGGGTGCTTAGTGACAGGCTAGCAATAAAGCTGTCAAAAAGCCGAAGAGCAGCGAAATCGGATGAGTGATAACTCTCACAGTCCGCTGCTCATCGCCCTGTACTTGGTGCGCGGCTTTTTGAAAGCTTTTTTGATAACTTAGGCGAAATTTTGCAGGTCCGCGGTGGCGATGGAAGGCAAGCTTAGGCGGGCGTATTGAACCGGCGAAGGCAGGTAAAGTAGACGGCTTGATAACTTGGCCCCTATCTATCTTTTTATATAATAACAATTCTTGAGCAGACTGTCCCTTTAAAACAAGATGTAAGATGCTCTAAATACAATAAGTTATACTACCTAAAACCTTTCTTCTTAAGGGAGAAATAAAAAGTAATTTCCTCCTAAAAACAACAAAATAGATGCAAGATAGCAATGGTTGCATTTCTAAACCGGAGCTAAAATCTATATTGATTGGGCAAGATCACAAAGAGGTTTAAGGATATATTTCACTATAATTACACAAAACATAAATATACACATATATCTTAAAGGGACAGGAAAGGAAAAACTAAACTTGCATGTTTCCGCTAGAGCATGTTATTTTAAGATACATTTAGATTCACTTCTATCTTCATATGTACTTTGTTCTTTTGGTATCCATTGTTGAAAAAAAGTACATATCTGACACTAGTGGGAGCTAGTTGGTGATTGGGGATCAAATTTGTCTCTTGTGACTGGCTCACTAGAGATGATCAGCTGGCTACCAGTAGTGCAGGATTTCAAGATTATGTAGCAAATTTGGTAATAAAAATAAATTAGAAAGTTGATTAATATTGTGTTTTATATCTCAATCCTGAAAGAATAAATGTAGGTTTCATGTCCCTTTAAGTTAAAAGTATTTATTTACATACAAAAAACCTATAGTGAGCACACTAACACAAACAGAATTAAGCATAATAAAACACAGCCTACATATTATACTAAAAAGTCTTATTGCAACTGTATTGAACAGTTCACTGATAATAACAATAGGAAGTTTATAACTCTACAAGAAATGCACCCTCTTTTCTAGGAATAAGTATACTGATACCAATCCTTCTATATATACAGTACAATAACAGAAGTGACTGAGCCTTGGGGCTACCTTTAAGTCCTCCGGTCACAGCATCCGTTGTAAAACGTGTCACTCCAACTTTCGTCCTGAGAACAGAACCCCGGATTCACAGTTCTTCTTCCCGCCGTTGTGAACGTCCTAAAATCTTCCACAATTTTCCTAGGATGCCAAATGTTCAGGGGCCCCATGAGACAAACTGATGGCAAGAAAGCTTTCAATTCGGTTGCGACTGGACTTTTTAGCATAATATGGACTTTTAAATGTATTCTATAATTCATTATGATTAGTCCTGTTTGTCTTAGTTTGCACACTATGGGCCAGATTACAAGTGGCGTGCTAACTTTTTCACTCATGCACTACAACGCTCAAAGTAAAAATTTAATTATGCCAGGTTAGCGCACGTATTACAAGTTGAAAATAAAAAGTGCAGGCGTTAAAGGGACACCGAACCCACATTTTTTATTTTGTGATTCTGACAGAGCATGCAATTTTAAGCAACTTTCTAATTTACTCCTATTATTAATTTTTCTTTGTTCACTTGCTATCTTTATTTAAAAAAGAAGGTATCTAAGCTTCTTTGTTGGTTCAGAACTTTGGATAGCACTTTTTTATTGGTGGATGAATGTATCCACCAATCAGCAAGAACAACCCAGGTTGTTCACCAAAAATGGGCCGGCATCTAAACTTACATTCTTGAATTTCAAATAAAGATACCAAGATAATGAAGACAATTTGATAATAGGAGTAAATTAGAAAGTTGCTTAAAATTTCACGCTGTATCTGAATCACACACAAAAAAAATTTGGGTTCAGTGTCCCTTTAACACAATGTTAAATATATGTGCACTTACCTTAGAACTTAAGATTTTGCAACCTTGTTGACTTCTTCACCCATAAGGCTTCAATGGGGCCCTCTGTTAAAAAAAAAAAAAAACACTTATCGCTTGCGCGCTAACCGGGCACCGCAAGAAAATGTTCTTTTTATTGTTAAATAACTATATATATATATTTATTTTATTTTTTTTAAAAGATTTTTTATTGAAGTTTCAAAGAAATACAGTGAATGTAAAAAACATTTGCCCAATCATAAGGTCAATATTAGAATACAACACAAGAATTGTGACACCTATCATATCTGTTAGGCTAGTATAGAAGTATCTGAACTACATATCAAGTTAAGCCACACATTTTTAGGACTCACAGAAATAAACATAATCATAATGATACAGTAAGGGCAGCCTTAACATGTAGAGACCTATGTTGTGTCTAGGTAGGTGTCAGGTATATGACTGGACGAACCAAAATGAAACTTCATTTTATATTTTAATACTCGTAATTTAGTCTCCACATCTCTAGGATGAATAAAATGAGGATTTCTGGGATGATGTGGGGAGTTAGCTTTTAGAATGACCAAAAGTGGGTCATAGAACACTAGAAGGAAGAGGGATTACAGTGAGCAAGAGCCACTCAAGTTGCGGGAGGGGGAAGGGAAGGGGGAGGAGAAAGCAGGGGGCGGAGCTTACTTTGGTGAGGCTACGGTGTGTTTTTTTTTTTTGACTAACTAGTATACAAAAATGAGAAAGGGTAATATGGGAAGGAGATATTACAATAGCTATATAGTAGGATCGTATACTATGGTGCGTCAAAAAGTGTTTAATATGCTCAAAGGGATCATGACTCTGTGTGTGGAGAGTATGTAAAACAATGCATTACTAAACGCCCATATAAAATTAGATTTATAGGCTAAAAACCAATCAAATGGCGTAGAGTAGAAAATAAAGTCAGAGAGTGATTAGATTAGGCTAATAACAGAAGTCCCTCTATAGATTTTAGCTTTATAGCAGTGGATTCTCCCAAGGAATTATTCACCTAGACAGAATGCTAGTTAAGGAGACTATTCCTCAGAGCATTATAGGAAAAGCTAAATGTTATAGGGAAATAGTAAATATATAACATGTAAGTTACACATTCATAAGCATACACCAGGAGAGTTAGTTTGAGGGACCTATATGGCATTAGAGATATTGAGAGATAATCCCGTGGAATCGTGTGATATTTAAAAAAATATAACATTGAACAGTAGAGAACCTATCATAACAAAACAGAACCCATCTTTTAACTAGAGAGGAGGCGTGGAGAGAATGTCAATGAAGGTAAACTAGTAAAAGGGAAAACTTTAACCTAATCATTCAAAATTCTTTTACAATAGATATAAAGAGTGAATCATGCCCATACAGCCATTTCTAAATATAGTAGGAGAAGTGAACAGTCATTCACAGCTAAGGAGCTCGAATCCCCGAAAACAATGTAAACCTGCTATGTTGCAGATCTCTATACCTAAATGACTGATAACGTACAGATTGACCCCAGTACATCTATTAGCATATCTTTTAACCACCTTTGGGGGAATTTGTGTCTAAAGCACCAGCTTTCATTTAGAACGTGATAAATCACGGCCCAAATGCCATGAAGAGCAGAGTCTAATATTTCAGATTGTAATATCGCCATAACAGGTTCAGGCAGTTCAGTTCATGTTGCTTGGTCTGTAAAGAGTAAATAAAGAATATAGTCACTCTGCTAAGGTCTCCTCAAGAGCGAGTATCAGAGTGACCTGTCAGGTGCGAGTCAGCGCAGCATCTTACCCCACTCCAGATCTAATGAAGGGTAAAAGGATAAACTGTGTGAGCAGGGAGGATGAATCTGTGCAAGTCCAGAGCCATCCCGTGTCGTTGTAGTGCACTCTCTGCTGGACAAGTCCCCCCATCTGCGCCGTCTCCAGTTCTCTGCTGCGGTCTCCAGCCGCATAGACTATGAGGTAAGAGGAATTCTCCATTCTGGGGTTCTTTGCTTGGGGCGCTGAATGTGGCTCCATGGATGTAGCGGGGGGAAATTTGATTGTAGGCTGGGGTTTTCCAGCGTCGCTGCTGATGTTGTTTTGTGAACCTGAACCTGTCAGGTTTCTCCTTAGCTCCGCTAGTGTCAGTCCATTACTAGATTGTTGCCTGGGTACAACCAGGCTTGAAAGGCCCTCTTCCAAAATCGCTACAGGTGCCCTGTGAGATTCTGCAGAGATTGTAATCGGCAGGGGATGCTGTACCTCCAACGATGTCTCCTGCGTGCTGATCTGACACTTTAGGTGGGGATTTTCCTCTATGGGTTGTCCGAGTGCTACTGGGGTTTGACAACGTAAGTCTATAAAATCTCGTTTGAGATCCCAAAAGTGCCTGTCCATGTGCATTGATAAGGCTTCCAAAGCTCTTGTCATCGCTGCCATCTTCACTACGCTTATGTAGTATATCCACCTCAAGATGGCCGCTACGGGATTCCTCTTAGCTGATGTCTCTCAAAGATATCAGGTCTAATGGTCTCTCCTGGGGTCTCATAAGGTTCGTTTGACTCGGTAGAGTTCCCCAATCACCCAGGGATATCTTTTTGTTGAAAGTTTGATATACAGAGTGGTCGAGAAGTATATTTAAAGCATATGAAGTGCTAGAGCTGCATGAGTATGCGACCGTTCAGCTTCTAGGCCAGCTCAGCCCCCCTATATATATATATATTTAACTTAAATGGAACCCTAATTTAATTAAATTTTTTAGCATTAATAGGATACCAAGCACACTACTAATGCAGTAAAATCATATTTGGAGAGCAAAACAGCTGATAAAACACTGACAGTCCAGAACTTAATATTATAGGAGCAGTATGGGGTCACCTGGACAGATAAATAAATAAAAGACAGCCTAAATCGGAAGAAGAACTCTGAGAAGTGCTGAAAGAAGCCTGGTATAATATACAAGAAGATTACTTCAGAATCTTCAGTACCGTCTCCCCTAAAGGATTCAAGATGTGCTTAGTTCCAAAGGAGGTCACATTAAATACTGACTTCTGCCTGAAGAAGCCATTTTGTTCTGAAAATTGTGTTTTTATCATTTGTGTACATATTTCCTGTATTTTCTGTTTGTATTTAAAAAAAAGAGGCCGAAAAAAAGGATGGTATATGAATATATGCAGGTATAGATATATATACAGATAAATATAGAAATAAAAATAAAAAACATTTTCTTCTACATGAAGATTATTGGAATGTTAAATAGTTCTATTCAAAACAATAAAACAAAATATTTAAAGAGATATGAAACCCAATATTTTTCTTTGATGATTCTGATAAAACATGGAAACTTTTTTTAAAACGGTCTGTTCTGTCTGAATCCTACAGGCCCATTTATCAAGCTCCGTACGGAGCTTGAAGGGCCGTGTTTCTGGCAAGTCTTCAGACTCGCCAGAAACACAACTTATGAAGCAGCGGTCTAAAGACCGCTGCTCCATAACCCTGTCCGTCTGCTCTGAACAGGCGGACAGGAATCGCTGAACATCAACCCGATCGAATACGATCGGGTTGATTGACAGCTCCCTGCTGGCGGCCGATTGGCCGCGAGTCAGCAGGGGGCGGCGTTGCACCAGCAGCTCTTGTGAGCTCCTCGTGCAATGTTAAATGCGGAGAGCGTATTGCTCTCCGCATTTAGCGAGGTCTTGCGGACCTGATCCGCAGTGTCGGATCAGGTCCGCAAGCCCTTTGATAAATGGGCCTGATAGTATCATATCGCTTTAACCATTCACATGTATTACCAGATTCTGCTTTATTCTTTGCAAGAGGTCTTACAAAAGATAAGGCACCCTGTGCTAACAATCGCGCTCCACTAGTCTTTCATGGTATCTGAATCCTACCACACCTGCTCATTCACAGAATAGGAGGGATGGGTTGTTGTAGAGGGATACTCTATCTAATCCTGGTGATCATGTCCTCGTATTGAGGAGATATAGAAATACAGATCTGCTGTTTTAGCAATAATTATTATTCTGTGAAGCAATGTTACACAAACCATCTTGTAGTTCATCAAACAAATCCATTGCTATTGTGCGCACTATACTTAAGCTTGGAATGTTTCCACCTCCAAACCTGTTATAATTAGATAAAACTAGATATCATCAGCATAAGTCCAAATTTGTAGAAAACTTATTAGATGTACAGCTATGTACATACATATAATTTACATATATATGTGTCTTACTTTATGTGAGTATATTTACTATTGTAAAGAAGATAAATCATTATTCTGTTGTTTTTAAATTAACACAAAACTTGAATAAGTAGGGGTGTTACCATAGAAAGGTTAAAATAAATTTACACCATTCAAATCAATTTTGTCATTTCCCTAGCAGACAATAACCCTTAAAGGAACATTATACACTATTTTTTTCTTTGCATAAATGTTTTGCAGATTATCTATTTTTATTGCCCATGAAGTTTTTTTTTTTAAATGTATAGTTTTGATTATTTTTAAATAACATTGCTCTGATTTTCAGACTCCTAACCAAGCCCCAAAGTTTTAGGAGAATACCGTCAGATACCTACTCCAGCTTGCTCCTGTTTGTGTAAAGGGTCTTTTCATATGCAAAAGCAGGGGGATGGGGGAGTGTCTTATTTCCCATTTGAAGTGGGCTTTCCAGCTACCTTTTCAACAGAGAGCTTCTAAGAAAGTTTTTAAACAGTTTTATACTGGATTTTTATATCAGTATCTGTGCATCTTATTCTTTATAGTAGTGTCTATTACATGCAGTTATATGACAATTAGTGTATACTGTATATTTATATCAGTATCTGTACATATTCTGTATAGTAGTGTCAATTACATGCAGTTATATGACAATTAGTGTATACTGTATATTTATATCAGTATCTGTACATATTCTGTATAGTAGTGTCTATTACATGCAGCTATATGACAATTAGTGTATACTGTATATTTATATCAGTATCTGTATATATTCTGTATAGTAGTGTATATTACATGCAGTTATATGACAATTAGTGTATACTGTATATTTATATCAGTATCTGTACATATTCTGTATAGTAGTGTCTATTACATGCAGTTATATGACAATTAGTGTATACTGTATATTTATATCAGTATCTGTACATATTCTGTATAGTAGTGTCTATTACATGCAGTTATATGACAATTAGTGTATACTGTATATTTATATCAGTATCTGTACATATTCTGTATAGTAGTGTCTATTACATGCAGCTATATGACAATTAGTGTATACTATATATTTATATCAGTATCTGTACATATTATGTATAGTAGTGTCTGTTACATGCAGTTATATGACAATTAGTGTATACTGTATATTTATATCAGTATCTGTACATACTCTATATAGTAGTGTTTATTACATGCAGTTATATGACAATTAGTGTATACTGTATATTTATATCAGTATCTGTACATATTCTGTATAGTAGTGTCTATTACATGCAGTTATATGACAATTAGTGTATACTGTATATTTATATCAGTATCTGTACATATTCTGTATAGTAGTGTCTATTACATGCAGTTATATGACAATTAGTGTATACTGTATATTTATATCAGTATCTGTACATATTCTGTATAGTAGTGTCTGTTACATGCAGTTATATGTAATTAGTGTATAATGTATATTTATATCAGTATCTGTACATATTCTGTATAGTAGTGTCTATTACATGCAGTTATATGACAATTAGTGCATACTGTTTATTTATATCAGTATCTGTACATATTCTGTATAGTAGTGTCTATTACATGCAGCTATATGACAATTAGTGTATACTGTATATTTATATCAGTATCTGTACATATTCTGTATAGTAGTGTCTATTACATGCAGTTATATGACAATTAGTGTATACTGTATATTTATATCAGTATCTGTACATATTCTGTATAGTAGTGTCTATTACATACAGTTATATGACAATTAGTGTATACTGTATATTTATATCAGTATCTGTACATATTCTGTATAGTAGTGTCTGTTACATGCAGTTATATGACAATTAGTGTATACTGTATATTTATATCAGTATCTGTACATATTCTGTATAGTAGTGTCTATTACATGCAGTTATATGACAATTAGTGTATACTGTATATTTATATCAGCATCTGTACATATTCTGTATAGTAGTGTCTATTACATGCAGTTATATGACAATTAGTGTATACTGTATATTTATATCAGTAGCTGTACATATTCTGTATAGTAGTGTCTATTACATGCAGTTATATGACAATTAGTGTATACTGTATATGTATATCAGTATCTGTACATATTCTGTATAGTAGTGTCTATTACATGCAGTTATATGACAATTAGTATATACTGTGTATTTATATCAGTATCTGTACATATTCTGTATAGTAGTGTCTATTACATGCAGTTTTATGACAATTAGTATATACTGTATATTTATATCAGTATCTGTACATATTCTGTATAGTAGTGTCTATTACATGCAGTTATATGACAATTAGTGTATACTGTGTATTTATATCAGTATCTGTACATATTCTGTATAGTAGTGTCTATTACATGCAGTTATATGACAATTAGTGTATACTGTATATTTATATCAGTATCTGTACATATTCTGTATAGTAGTGTCTATTACATGCAGTTATATGACAATTAGTGTATACTGTATATTTATATCAGTATCTGTACATATTCTGTATAGTAGTGTCTATTACATGCAGTTATATGACAATTAGTGTATACTGTATATTTATATCAGTATCTGTGCATCTTATTCTTTATAGTAGTGTCTATTACATGCAGTTATATGACAATTAGTGTATACTGTATATTTATATCAGTATCTGTACATATTCTGTATAGTAGTGTCTATTACATGCAGTTATATGACAATTAGTGTATACTGTATATTTATATCAGTATCTGTACATATTCTGTATAGTAGTGTCTATTACATGCAGTTATATGACAATTAGTATATACTGTATATTTATATCAGTATCTGTACATATTCTGTATAGTAGTGTCTATTACATGCAGTTATATGACAATTAGTGTATACTGTATATGTATATCAGTATCTGTACATATTCTGTATAGTAGTGTCTATTACATGCAGTTATATGACAATTAGTATATACTGTGTATTTATATCAGTATCTGTACATATTCTGTATAGTAGTGTCTATTACATGCAGTTATATGACAATTAGTGTATACTGTATATTTATATCAGTATCTGTACATATTCTGTATAGTAGTGTCTATTACATGCAGTTTTATGACAATTAGTATATACTGTATATTTATATCAGTATCTGTACATATTCTGTATAGTAGTGTCTATTACATGCAGTTATATGACAATTAGTGTATACTGTATATTTATATCAGTATCTGTACATATTCTGTATAGTAGTGTCTATTACATGCAGTTATATGACAATTAGTGTATACTGTATATTTATATCAGTATCTGTACATATTCTGTATAGTAGTGTCTGTTACATGCAGTTATATGACAATTAGTGTATACTGTATATTTATATCAGTATCTGTACATATTATGTATAGTAGTGTATATTACATGCAGTTATATGAAAATTAGTGTATACTGTATATTTATATCAGTATCTGTACATATTCTGTATAGTAGTGTCTATTACATGCAGTTATATGAAAATTGGTGTATACTGTATATTTATATCAGTATCTGTACATATTCTGTATAGTAGTGTCTATTACATGCAGTTATATGAAAATTAGTGTATACTGTATATTTATATCAGTATCTGTACATATTCTGTATAGTAGTGTCTATTACATGCAGTTATATGACAATTAGTGTATACTGTATATTTATATCAGTATCTGTACATATTCTGTATAGTAGTGTCTATTACATGCAGTTATATGAAAATTAGTGTATACTGTATATTTATATCAGTATCTGTACATATTCTGTATAGTAGTGTCTATTACATGCAGTTATATGAAAATTAGTGTATACTGTGTATTTATATCATTATCTGTACATATTCTGTATAGTAGTGTCTATTACATGCAGTTATATGACAATTAGTGTATACTGTATATTTATATCAGTGTCTGTACATATTCTGTATAGTAGTGTCTATTACATGCAGTTATATGAAAATTGGTATATACTGTACAGCACAAAGAGGTTACACGAAGTTTCAATAAACTATTCTCATATTACCTAGATAAGCAAGTGTTCCTTTAAGGTATCATTTTCTTGATTACGAGCACTGTTTCTAAAATTGCATTTTGACTTTTGTATAGTGATTTCTCAGTTGACCAAAGGTGTTGCTAGATGTAGTCTTTAAAAGTTGCTCTCTCACTTGTCCTGGCCTGTGTATTGAGTTAGTTTGTCTGAGCTCTAGGTGTGATTATCGTTTCTGCTTACTTCTGTGCATAAACCCCTGCTGCCTTTGGTTCCTTACTCTGCTTATGCTAGAATACCAGTGTGTTATCCTTCATGATGTGGTCTGATTTTTAGAAATGACTACAGTTTAACGTTGGTGCCTGAATGCAGATGCATGACCCTGCCTGTGTAAATTAAATATTCAGATTGCCCCCATTGTATCTTCCTTCCAATGCCTTCTTTATCTCCTGTTACATGTATTGTTCACCTTATATTTGGGTCTAGCCTCTTTTACTATGTGCAGAATTATATAATTTTAACCCATTGATACCTTAAAAAAAAATAAAGAAATATCCCAGTGGGTGAAAGGAGGTCCAGGATAACAACCATATTCTAGACTAAGACATATACAAGCTCTTCCAGTATACTATAAACATTAATGAGGTAAATACAAAAGTTATACTTCTGCATTCTGCAAAACAACATTCATTTTTTACTTTATTTGTGATCTGAACAGAAATTAATGTCTAATCAACTTTAATTGAAGTCAAAAGTAACCCTCAGCTGTCCTAAAGTGGGTAGAGTAAAATAATGTGACAGTTATGTGAACAGCTGAAAGTTTTAATTGTTTTTCACAGCCATTTTACCGGCTGCTGGCAAAGTAAATGCACCTTTAGTCTACTTACGTAGATGATCTTATATAGGCTTTCTTTTTTGCAAGGCATATTTTTGAAAACATATTACATGTAGTCATAAATTATTGTGTAAACAGTTATATCTGTATCAGCACATCATATTACAGCAGAACATACCTAATATCATATTACTATTGTGTAAACAGTTATATCTGTATCAGCACATCATATTACAGCAGAACATACCTAATATCATATTACTATTGTGTAAACAGTTATATCTGTATCAGCACATAATATTACAGCACAACATACCTAATATCATATTACTATTGTGTAAACAGTTATATCTGTATCAGCACATCATATTACAGCAGAACATACCTAATATCATATTACTATTGTGTAAACAGTTATATCTGTATCAGCACATCATATTACAGCAGAACATACCTAATATCATATTACTATTGTGTAAACAGTTATATCTGTATCAGCACATCATATTACAGCAGAACATACCTAATATCATATTACTATTGTGTAAACAGTTATATCTGTATCAGCACATCATATTACAGCAGAACATACTTAATATCATATTACTATTGTGTAAACAGTTATATCTGTATCAGCACATCATATTACAGCAGAACATACCTAATATCATATTACTATTGTGTAAACAGTTATATCTGTATCAGCACATAATATTACAGCTGAACATACCTAATATCATATTACTATTGTGTAAACAGTTATATCTGTATCAGCACATCATATTACAGCAGAACATACCTAATATCATATTACTATTGTGTAAACAGTTATATCTGTATCAGCACATCATATTACAGCACAACATACCTAATATCATATTACTATTGTGTAAACAGTTATATCTGTATCAGCACATCATATTACAGCACAACATACCTAATATCATATTACTATTGTGTAAACAGTTATATCTGTATCAGCACATCATATTACAGCACAACATACCTAATATCATATTACTATTGTGTACACAGTTATATCTGTATCAGCACATAATATTACAGCACAACATACCTAATATCATATTACTATTGTGTAAACAGTTATATCTGTATCAGCACATCATATTACAGCACAACATACCTAATATCATATTACTATTGTGTAAACAGTTATATCTGTATCAGCACATCATATTACAGCAGAACATACCTAATATCATATGACTATTGTGGAAACAGTTATATCTGTATCAGCACATCATATTACAGCAGAACATACCTAATATCATATTACTATTGTGTAAACAGTTATATCTGTATCAGCACATCATATTACAGCAGAACATACCTAATATCATATTACTGTTTTGTAAACAGTTATATCTGTATCAGCACATAATATTACAGCAGAACATACCTAATATCATATTACTATTGTGTAAACAGTTATATCTGTATCAGCACATCATATTACAGCAGAACATACCTAATATCATATTACTATTGTGTAAACAGTTATATCTGTATCAGCACATCATATTACAGCAGAACATACCTAATATCATATTACTATTGTGTAAACAGTTATATCTGTATCAGCACATAATATTACAGCACAACATACCTAATATCATATTACTATTGTGTAAACAGTTATATCTGTATCAGCACATCATATTACAGCAGAACATACCTAATATCATATTACTATTGTGTAAACAGTTATATCTGTATCAGCACATAATATTACAGCACAACATACCTAATATCATATTACTATTGTGTAAACAGTTATATCTGTATCAGCACATCATATTACAGCACAACATACCTAATATCATATTACTATTGTGTAAACAGTTATATCTGTATCAGCACATCATATTACAGCAGAACATACCTAATATCATATTACTATTGTGTAAACAGTTATATCTGTATCAGCACATCATATTACAGCAGAACATACTTAATATCATATTACTATTGTGTAAACAGTTATATCTGTATCAGCACATCATATTACAGCAGAACATACCTAATATCATATTACTATTGTGTAAACAGTTATATCTGTATCAGCACATAATATTACAGCTGAACATACCTAATATCATATTACTATTGTGTAAACAGTTATATCTGTATCAGCACATCATATTACAGCAGAACATACCTAATATCATATTACTATTGTGTAAACAGTTATATCTGTATCAGCACATCATATTACAGCACAACATACCTAATATCATATTACTATTGTGTAAACAGTTATATCTGTATCAGCACATCATATTACAGCACAACATACCTAATATCATATTACTATTGTGTAAACAGTTATATCTGTATCAGCACATCATATTACAGCACAACATACCTAATATCATATTACTATTGTGTAAACAGTTATATCTGTATCAGCACATAATATTACAGCACAACATACCTAATATCATATTACTATTGTGTAAACAGTTATATCTGTATCAGCACATCATATTACAGCACAACATACCTAATATCATATTACTATTGTGTAAACAGTTATATCTGTATCAGCACATCATATTACAGCAGAACATACCTAATATCATATGACTATTGTGGAAACAGTTATATCTGTATCAGCACATCATATTACAGCAGAACATACCTAATATCATATTACTATTGTGTAAACAGTTATATCTGTATCAGCACATCATATTACAGCAGAACATACCTAATATCATATTACTGTTTTGTAAACAGTTATATCTGTATCAGCACATAATATTACAGCAGAACATACCTAATATCATATTACTATTGTGTAAACAGTTATATCTGTATCAGCACATCATATTACAGCAGAACATACCTAATATCATATTACTATTGTGTAAACAGTTATATCTGTATCAGCACATCATATTACAGCAGAACATACCTAATATCATATTACTATTGTGTAAACAGTTATATCTGTATCAGCACATCATATTACAGCACAACATACCTAATATCATATTACTATTGTGTAAACAGTTATATCTGTATCAGCACATAATATTACAGCACAACATACCTAATATCATATTACTATTGTGTAAACAGTTATATCTGTATCAGCACATCATATTACAGCACAACATACCTAATATCATATTACTATTGTGTAAACAGTTATATCTGTATCAGCACATCATATTACAGCAGAACATACCTAATATCATATGACTATTGTGGAAACAGTTATATCTGTATCAGCACATCATATTACAGCAGAACATACCTAATATCATATTACTATTGTGGAAACAGTTATATCTGTATCAGCACATCATATTACAGCAGAACATACCTAATATCATATTACTATTGTGGAAACAGTTATATCTTTATCAGCACATCATATTACAGCACAACATACCTAATATCATATTACTATTGTGGAAACAGTTATATCTGTATCAGCACATCATATTACAGCACAACATACCTAATATCATATTACTATTGTATAAACAGTTATATCTGTATCAGCACATCATATTACAGCACAACATACCTAATATCATATTACTATTGTGCAAACAGTTATATCTGTATCAGCACATCATATTACAGCACAACATACCTAATATCATATTACTATTGTGCAAACAGTTATATCTGTATCAGCACATCATATTACAGCGCAACATACCTAATATCATATTACTATTGTGTAAACAGTTATATCTGTATCAGCACATCATATTACAGCACAACATACCTAATATCATATTACTATTGTGTAAACAGTTATATCTGTATCAGCACATCATATTACAGCAAAACATACCTAATATCATAATACTATTGTGTAAATAGTTATATCTGTATCAGCACATAATATTACAGCAGAACATACCTAATATCATATTACTATTGTGTAAATAGTTATATCTGTATCAGCACATGATATTACAGCAGAACATACCTAATATCATATTACAATTGTGTAAACAGTTATATCTGTATCGGCACATCATATTACAGCAGAACATACCTAATATCATATTACTATTGTGTAAACAGTTATATCTGTATCGGCACATCATATTACAGCAGAACATACCTAATATCATATTACTATTGTGTAAACAGTTATATCTGTATCGGCACATAATATTACAGCAGAACATACCTAATATCATATGACTATTGTGTAAACAGTTATATCTGTATCGGCACATCATATTACAGCAGAACATACCTAATATCATATGACTATTGTGTAAACAGTTATATCTCTATCGGCACATCATATTACAGCAGAACATACCTAATATCATATGACTATTGTGTAAACAGTTGTATCTGTATCAGCACATCATATTACTGCAGAACATACC
This sequence comes from Bombina bombina, assembly GCF_027579735.1. NCBI lineage: Eukaryota > Metazoa > Chordata > Amphibia > Anura > Bombinatoridae > Bombina > Bombina bombina. The sequence goes on along the minus strand of NC_069510.1, from coordinate 152,068,743 downwards.
TAATATCATATTACTATTGTGTAAACAGTTATATCTGTATCAGCACATCATATTACAGCAGAACATACCAAGTATCATATTACTATTGTGTAAACAGTTATATCTGTATCAGCACATCATATTACAGCAAAACATACCTAATATCATATTACTATTGTGTAAACAGTTATATCTGTATCAGCACATCATATTACAGCAGAACATACCTAATATCATATTACTATTGTGTAAACAGTTATATCTGTATCAGCACATCATATTACAGCAGAACATACCTAATATCATATTACTATTGTGTAAACAGTTATATCTGTATCAGCACATCATATTACAGCAGAACATACCTAATATCATATTACTATTGTGTAAACAGTTATATCTGTATCAGCACATCATATTACAGCAGAACATACCTAATATCATATTACTATTGTGTAAACAGTTATATCTGTATCAGCACATCATATTACAGCAGAACATACCTAATATCATATTACTATTGTGTAAACAGTTATATCTGTATCAGCACATCATATTACAGCAGAACATACCTAATATCATATTACTATTGTGTAAACAGTTATATCTGTATCAGCACATCATATTACAGCAGAACATACCTAATATCATATTACTATTGTGTAAACAGTTATATCTGTATCAGCACATCATATTACAGCAGAACATACCTAATATCATATTACTATTGTGTAAACAGTTATATCTGTATCAGCACATCATATTACAGCACAACATACCTAATATCATATTACTATTGTGTAAACAGTTATATCTGTATCAGCACATCATATTACAGCAGAACATACCTAATATCATATTACTATTGTGTAAACAGTTATATCTGTATCAGCACATCATATTACAGCAGAACATACCTAATATCATATTACTATTGTGTAAACAGTTATATCTGTATCAGCACATCATATTACAGCAGAACATACCTAATATCATATTACTATTGTGTAAACAGTTATATCTGTATCAGCACATCATATTACAGCAGAACATACCTAATATCATATTACTATTGTGTAAACAGTTATATCTGTATCAGCACATCATATTACAGCAGAACATACCTAATATCATATTACTATTGTGTAAACAGTTATATCTGTATCAGCACATCATATTACAGCAGAACATACCTAATATCATATTACTATTGTGTAAACAGTTATATCTGTATCAGCACATCATATTACAGCAGAACATACCTAATATCATATTACTATTGTGTAAACAGTTATATCTGTATCAGCACATCATATTACAGCAGAACATACCTAATATCATATTACTATTGTGTAAACAGTTATATCTGTATCAGCACATCATATTACAGCAGAACATACCTAATATCATATTACTATTGTGTAAACAGTTATATCTGTATCAGCACATCATATTACAGCTAGAACATACCTAATATCATATTACTATTGTGTAAACAGTTATATCTGTATCAGCACATCATATTACAGCAGAACATACCTAATATCATATTACTATTGTGTAAACAGTTATATCTGTATCAGCACATCATATTACAGCAGAACATACCTAATATCATATTACTATTGTGTAAACAGTTATATCTGTATCAGCACATCATATTACAGCAGAACATACCTAATATCATATTACTATTGTGTAAACAGTTATATCTGTATCAGCACATCATATTACAGCAGAACATACCTAATATCATATTACTATTGTGTAAACAGTTATATCTGTATCAGCACATCATATTACAGCAGAACATACCTAATATCATATTACTATTGTGTAAACAGTTATATCTGTATCAGCACATCATATTACAGCACAACATACCTAATATCATATTACTATTGTGTAAACAGTTATATCTGTATCAGCACATCATATTACAGCACAACATACCTAATATCATATTACTATTGTGTAAACAGTTATATCTGTATCAGCACATCATATTACAGCACAACATACCTAATATCATATTACTATTGTGTAAACAGTTATATCTGTATCAGCACATAATATTACAGCACAACATACCTAATATCATATTACTATTGTGTAAACAGTTATATCTGTATCAGCACATCATATTACAGCACAACATACCTAATATCATATTACTATTGTGTAAACAGTTATATCTGTATCAGCACATCATATTACAGCAGAACATACCTAATATCATATGACTATTGTGGAAACAGTTATATCTGTATCAGCACATCATATTACAGCAGAACATACCTAATATCATATTACTATTGTGTAAACAGTTATATCTGTATCAGCACATCATATTACAGCAGAACATACCTAATATCATATTACTGTTGTGTAAACAGTTATATCTGTATCAGCACATAATATTACAGCAGAACATACCTAATATCATATTACTATTGTGTAAACAGTTATATCTGTATCAGCACATCATATTACAGCAGAACATACCTAATATCATATTACTGTTGTGTAAACAGTTATATCTGTATCAGCACATCATATTACAGCAGAACATACCTAATATCATATTACTATTGTGTAAACAGTTATATCTGTATCAGCACATCATATTACAGCAGAACATACCTAATATCATATTACTATTGTGTAAACAGTTATATCTGTATCAGCACATCATATTACAGCAGAACATACCTAATATCATATTACTATTGTGTAAACAGTTATATCTGTATCAGCACATCATATTACAGCAGAACATACCTAATATCATATTACTATTGTGTAAACAGTTATATCTGTATCAGCACATCATATTACAGCACAACATACCTAATATCATATTACTATTGTGTAAACAGTTATATCTGTATCAGCACATCATATTACAGCACAACATACCTAATATCATATTACTATTGTGTAAACAGTTATATCTGTATCAGCACATCATATTACAGCACAACATACCTAATATCATATTACTATTGTGTAAACAGTTATATCTGTATCAGCACATCATATTACAGCACAACATACCTAATATCATATTACTATTGTGTAAACAGTTATATCTGTATCAGCACATCATATTACAGCAGAACATACCTAATATCATATTACTATTGTGTAAACAGTTATATCTGTATCAGCACATCATATTACAGCAGAACATACCTAATATCATATTACTATTGTGTAAACAGTTATATCTGTATCAGCACATCATATTACAGCAGAACATACCTAATATCATATTACTATTGTGTAAACAGTTATATCTGTATCAGCACATCATATTACAGCAGAACATACCTAATATCATATTACTATTGTGTAAACAGTTATATCTGTATCAGCACATCATATTACAGCAGAACATACCTAATATCATATTACTATTGTGTAAACAGTTATATCTGTATCAGCACATCATATTACAGCAGAACATACCTAATATCATATTACTATTGTGTAAACAGTTATATCTGTATCAGCACATCATATTACAGCACAACATACCTAATATCATATTACTATTGTGTAAACAGTTATATCTGTATCAGCACATCATATTACAGCACAACATACCTAATATCATATTACTATTGTGTAAACAGTTATATCTGTATCAGCACATCATATTACAGCACAACATACCTAATATCATATTACTATTGTGTAAACAGTTATATCTGTATCAGCACATAATATTACAGCACAACATACCTAATATCATATTACTATTGTGTAAACAGTTATATCTGTATCAGCACATCATATTACAGCACAACATACCTAATATCATATTACTATTGTGTAAACAGTTATATCTGTATCAGCACATCATATTACAGCAGAACATACCTAATATCATATGACTATTGTGGAAACAGTTATATCTGTATCAGCACATCATATTACAGCAGAACATACCTAATATCATATTACTATTGTGTAAACAGTTATATCTGTATCAGCACATCATATTACAGCAGAACATACCTAATATCATATTACTGTTTTGTAAACAGTTATATCTGTATCAGCACATAATATTACAGCAGAACATACCTAATATCATATTACTATTGTGTAAACAGTTATATCTGTATCAGCACATCATATTACAGCAGAACATACCTAATATCATATTACTATTGTGTAAACAGTTATATCTGTATCAGCACATCATATTACAGCAGAACATACCTAATATCATATTACTATTGTGTAAACAGTTATATCTGTATCAGCACATCATATTACAGCACAACATACCTAATATCATATTACTATTGTGTAAACAGTTATATCTGTATCAGCACATCATATTACAGCAGAACATACCTAATATCATATTACTATTGTGTAAACAGTTATATCTGTATCAGCACATCATATTACAGCAGAACATACCTAATATCATATTACTATTGTGTAAACAGTTATATCTGTATCAGCACATCATATTACAGCAGAACATACCTAATATCATATTACTATTGTGTAAACAGTTATATCTGTATCAGCACATCATATTACAGCAGAACATACCTAATATCATATTACTATTGTGTAAACAGTTATATCTGTATCAGCACATCATATTACAGCAGAACATACCTAATATCATATTACTATTGTGTAAACAGTTATATCTGTATCAGCACATAATATTACAGCTGAACATACCTAATATCATATTACTATTGTGTAAACAGTTATATCTGTATCAGCACATCATATTACAGCACAACATACCTAATATCATATTACTATTGTGTAAACAGTTATATCTGTATCAGCACATCATATTACAGCACAACATACCTAATATCATATTACTATTGTGTAAACAGTTATATCTGTATCAGCACATCATATTACAGCACAACATACCTAATATCATATTACTATTGTGTAAACAGTTATATCTGTATCAGCACATAATATTACAGCACAACATACCTAATATCATATTACTATTGTGTAAACAGTTATATCTGTATCAGCACATCATATTACAGCACAACATACCTAATATCATATTACTATTGTGTAAACAGTTATATCTGTATCAGCACATCATATTACAGCAGAACATACCTAATATCATATGACTATTGTGTAAACAGTTATATCTGTATCAGCACATCATATTACAGCAGAACATACCTAATATCATATTACTATTGTGTAAACAGTTATATCTGTATCAGCACATCATATTACAGCAGAACATACCTAATATCATATTACTGTTTTGTAAACAGTTATATCTGTATCAGCACATAATATTACAGCAGAACATACCTAATATCATATTACTATTGTGTAAACAGTTATATCTGTATCAGCACATCATATTACAGCAGAACATACCTAATATCATATTACTATTGTGTAAACAGTTATATCTGTATCAGCACATCATATTACAGCAGAACATACCTAATATCATATTACTATTGTGTAAACAGTTATATCTGTATCAGCACATCATATTACAGCAGAACATACCTAATATCATATTACTATTGTGTAAACAGTTATATCTGTATCAGCACATCATATTACAGCAGAACATACCTAATATCATATTACTATTGTGTAAACAGTTATATCTGTATCAGCACATCATATTACAGCAGAACATACCTAATATCATATTACTATTGTGTAAACAGTTATATCTGTATCAGCACATCATATTACAGCACAACATACCTAATATCATATTACTATTGTGTAAACAGTTATATCTGTATCAGCACATCATATTACAGCACAACATACCTAATATCATATTACTATTGTGTAAACAGTTATATCTGTATCAGCACATCATATTACAGCACAACATACCTAATATCATATTACTATTGTGTAAACAGTTATATCTGTATCAGCACATCATATTACAGCACAACATACCTAATATCATATTACTATTGTGTAAACAGTTATATCTGTATCAGCACATCATATTACAGCAGAACATACCTAATATCATATGACTATTGTGGAAACAGTTATATCTGTATCAGCACATCATATTACAGCAGAACATACCTAATATCATATTACTATTGTGGAAACAGTTATATCTGTATCAGCACATCATATTACAGCAGAACATACCTAATATCATATTACTATTGTGGAAACAGTTATATCTGTATCAGCACATCATATTACAGCACAACATACCTAATATCATATTACTATTGTGTAAACAGTTATATCTGTATCAGCACATCATATTACAGCAGAACATACCTAATATCATATTACTGTTTTGTAAACAGTTATATCTGTATCAGCACATAATATTACAGCAGAACATACCTAATATCATATTACTATTGTGTAAACAGTTATATCTGTATCAGCACATCATATTACAGCAGAACATACCTAATATCATATTACTATTGTGTAAACAGTTATATCTGTATCAGCACATCATATTACAGCAGAACATACCTAATATCATATTACTATTGTGTAAACAGTTATATCTGTATCAGCACATCATATTACAGCAGAACATACCTAATATCATATTACTATTGTGTAAACAGTTATATCTGTATCAGCACATCATATTACAGCAGAACATACCTAATATCATATTACTATTGTGTAAACAGTTATATCTGTATCAGCACATCATATTACAGCAGAACATACCTAATATCATATTACTATTGTGTAAACAGTTATATCTGTATCAGCACATCATATTACAGCACAACATACCTAATATCATATTACTATTGTGTAAACAGTTATATCTGTATCAGCACATCATATTACAGCACAACATACCTAATATCATATTACTATTGTGTAAACAGTTATATCTGTATCAGCACATCATATTACAGCACAACATACCTAATATCATATTACTATTGTGTAAACAGTTATATCTGTATCAGCACATCATATTACAGCACAACATACCTAATATCATATTACTATTGTGTAAACAGTTATATCTGTATCAGCACATAATATTACAGCACAACATACCTAATATCATATTACTATTGTGTAAACAGTTATATCTGTATCAGCACATCATATTACAGCACAACATACCTAATATCATATTACTATTGTGTAAACAGTTATATCTGTATCAGCACATCATATTACAGCAGAACATACCTAATATCATATTACTATTGTGTAAACAGTTATATCTGTATCAGCACATCATATTACAGCAGAACATACCTAATATCATATTACTATTGTGTAAACAGTTATATCTGTATCAGCACATCATATTACAGCAGAACATACTTAATATCATATTACTATTGTGTAAACAGTTATATCTGTATCAGCACATCATATTACAGCAGAACATACCTAATATCATATTACTATTGTGTAAACAGTTATATCTGTATCAGCACATAATATTACAGCTGAACATACCTAATATCATATTACTATTGTGTAAACAGTTATATCTGTATCAGCACCTCATATTACAGCAGAACATACCTAATATCATATTACTATTGTGTAAACAGTTATATCTGTATCAGCACATCATATTACAGCACAACATACCTAATATCATATTACTATTTTGTAAACAGTTATATCTGTATCAGCACATCATATTACAGCACAACATACCTAATATCATATTACTATTGTGTAAACAGTTATATCTGTATCAGCACATCATATTACAGCACAACATACCTAATATCATATTACTATTGTGTAAACAGTTATATCTGTATCAGCACATAATATTACAGCACAACATACCTAATATCATATTACTATTGTGTAAACAGTTATATCTGTATCAGCACATCATATTACAGCACAACATACCTAATATCATATTACTATTGTGTAAACAGTTATATCTGTATCAGCACATCATATTACAGCAGAACATACCTAATATCATATGACTATTGTGGAAACAGTTATATCTGTATCAGCACATCATATTACAGCAGAACATACCTAATATCATATTACTATTGTGTAAACAGTTATATCTGTATCAGCACATCATATTACAGCAGAACATACCTAATATCATATTACTGTTTTGTAAACAGTTATATCTGTATCAGCACATAATATTACAGCAGAACATACCTAATATCATATTACTATTGTGTAAACAGTTATATCTGTATCAGCACATCATATTACAGCAGAACATACCTAATATCATATTACTATTGTGTAAACAGTTATATCTGTATCAGCACATCATATTACAGCAGAACATACCTAATATCATATTACTATTGTGTAAACAGTTATATCTGTATCAGCACATAATATTACAGCACAACATACCTAATATCATATTACTATTGTGTAAACAGTTATATCTGTATCAGCACATCATATTACAGCAGAACATACCTAATATCATATTACTATTGTGTAAACAGTTATATCTGTATCAGCACATCATATTACAGCAGAACATACCTAATATCATATTACTATTGTGTAAACAGTTATATCTGTATCAGCACATCATATTACAGCAGAACATACCTAATATCATATTACTATTGTGTAAACAGTTATATCTGTATCAGCACATCATATTACAGCAGAACATACTTAATATCATATTACTATTGTGTAAACAGTTATATCTGTATCAGCACATCATATTACAGCAGAACATACCTAATATCATATTACTATTGTGTAAACAGTTATATCTGTATCAGCACATAATATTACAGCTGAACATACCTAATATCATATTACTATTGTGTAAACAGTTATATCTGTATCAGCACATCATATTACAGCACAACATACCTAATATCATATTACTATTGTGTAAACAGTTATATCTGTATCAGCACATCATATTACAGCACAACATACCTAATATCATATTACTATTGTGTAAACAGTTATATCTGTATCAGCACATCATATTACAGCACAACATACCTAATATCATATTACTATTGTGTAAACAGTTATATCTGTATCAGCACATAATATTACAGCACAACATACCTAATATCATATTACTATTGTGTAAACAGTTATATCTGTATCAGCACATCATATTACAGCACAACATACCTAATATCATATTACTATTGTGTAAACAGTTATATCTGTATCAGCACATCATATTACAGCAGAACATACCTAATATCATATGACTATTGTGGAAACAGTTATATCTGTATCAGCACATCATATTACAGCAGAACATACCTAATATCATATTACTATTGTGTAAACAGTTATATCTGTATCAGCACATCATATTACAGCAGAACATACCTAATATCATATTACTGTTTTGTAAACAGTTATATCTGTATCAGCACATAATATTACAGCACAACATACCTAATATCATATTACTATTGTGTAAACAGTTATATCTGTATCAGCACATCATATTACAGCAGAACATACCTAATATCATATTACTATTGTGTAAACAGTTATATCTGTATCAGCACATCATATTACAGCAGAACATACCTAATATCATATTACTATTGTGTAAACAGTTATATCTGTATCAGCACATCATATTACAGCAGAACATACCTAATATCATATTACTATTGTGTAAACAGTTATATCTGTATCAGCACATCATATTACAGCAGAACATACCTAATATCATATTACTATTGTGTAAACAGTTATATCTGTATCAGCACATCATATTACAGCAGAACATACCTAATATCATATTACTATTGTGTAAACAGTTATATCTGTATCAGCACATCATATTACAGCACAACATACCTAATATCATATTACTATTGTGTAAACAGTTATATCTGTATCAGCACATCATATTACAGCACAACATACCTAATATCATATTACTATTGTGTAAACAGTTATATCTGTATCAGCACATCATATTACAGCACAACATACCTAATATCATATTACTATTGTGTAAACAGTTATATCTGTATCAGCACATCATATTACAGCACAACATACCTAATATCATATTACTATTGTGTAAACAGTTATATCTGTATCAGCACATCATATTACAGCAGAACATACCTAATATCATATGACTATTGTGGAAACAGTTATATCTGTATCAGCACATCATATTACAGCAGAACATACCTAATATCATATTACTATTGTGGAAACAGTTATATCTGTATCAGCACATCATATTACAGCAGAACATACCTAATATCATATTACTATTGTGGAAACAGTTATATCTGTATCAGCACATCATATTACAGCACAACATACCTAATATCATATTACTATTGTGTAAACAGTTATATCTGTATCAGCACATCATATTACAGCAGAACATACCTAATATCATATTACTGTTTTGTAAACAGTTATATCTGTATCAGCACATAATATTACAGCAGAACATACCTAATATCATATTACTATTGTGTAAACAGTTATATCTGTATCAGCACATCATATTACAGCAGAACATACCTAATATCATATTACTATTGTGTAAACAGTTATATCTGTATCAGCACATCATATTACAGCAGAACATACCTAATATCATATTACTATTGTGTAAACAGTTATATCTGTATCAGCACATCATATTACAGCAGAACATACCTAATATCATATTACTATTGTGTAAACAGTTATATCTGTATCAGCACATCATATTACAGCAGAACATACCTAATATCATATTACTATTGTGTAAACAGTTATATCTGTATCAGCACATCATATTACAGCAGAACATACCTAATATCATATTACTATTGTGTAAACAGTTATATCTGTATCAGCACATCATATTACAGCACAACATACCTAATATCATATTACTATTGTGCAAACAGTTATATCTGTATCAGCACATCATATTACAGCACAACATACCTAATATCATATTACTATTGTGTAAACAGTTATATCTGTATCAGCACATCATATTACAGCACAACATACCTAATATCATATTACTATTGTGTAAACAGTTATATCTGTATCAGCACATCATATTACAGCACAACATACCTAATATCATATTACTATTGTGTAAACAGTTATATCTGTATCAGCACATCATATTACAGCACAACATACCTAATATCATATTACTATTGTGTAAACAGTTATATCTGTATCAGCACATCATATTACAGCAGAACATACCTAATATCATATGACTATTGTGGAAACAGTTATATCTGTATCAGCACATCATATTACAGCAGAACATACCTAATATCATATTACTATTGTGGAAACAGTTATATCTGTATCAGCACATCATATTACAGCAGAACATACCTAATATCATATTACTATTGTGGAAACAGTTATATCTGTATCAGCACATCATATTACAGCACAACATACCTAATATCATATTACTATTGTGGAAACAGTTATATCTGTATCAGCACATCATATTACAGCACAACATACCTAATATCATATTACTATTGTGCAAACAGTTATATCTGTATCAGCACATCATATTACAGCACAACATACCTAATATCATATTACTATTGTGCAAACAGTTATATCTGTATCAGCACATCATATTACAGCACAACATACCTAATATCATATTACTATTGTGCAAACAGTTATATCTGTATCAGCACATCATATTACAGCACAACATACCTAATATCATATTACTATTGTGCAAACAGTTATATCTGTATCAGCACATCATATTACAGCACAACATACCTAATATCATATTACTATTGTGCAAACAGTTATATCTGTATCAGCACATCATATTACAGCACAACATACCTAATATCATATTACTATTGTGTAAACAGTTATATCTGTATCAGCACATCATATTACAGCACAACATACCTAATATCATATTACTATTGTGTAAACAGTTATATCTGTATCAGCACATCATATTACAGCAAAACATACCTAATATCATAATACTATTGTGTAAATAGTTATATCTGTATCAGCACATAATATTACAGCAGAACATACCTAATATCATATTACTATTGTGTAAATAGTTATATCTGTATCAGCACATAATATTACAGCAGAACATACCTAATATCATATTACTATTGTGTAAACAGTTATATCTGTATCAGCACATCATATTACAGCAGAACATACCTAATATCATATTACTATTGTGTAAACAGTTATATCTGTATTAGCACATCATATTACAGCAGAACATACCTAATATCATATTACTATTGTGTAAACAGTTATATCTGTATCAGCACATCATATTACAGCAGAACATACCTAATATCATATTACTATTGTGTAAACAGTTATATCTGTATCAGCACATCATATTACAGCAGAACATACCTAATATCATATTACTATTGTGTAAACAGTTATATCTGTATCAGCACATCATATTACAGCAACACATACCTAATATCATATTACTATTGTTTAAAAAGTTATATCTGTATCAGCACATCATATTACAGCAGAACATACCTAATATCATATTACTATTGTGTAAACAGTTATATCTGTATCAGCACATCATATTACAGCAGAACATACCTAATATCATATTACTATTGTGTAAACAGTTATATCTGTATCAGCACATCATATTCCAGCAGAACATACCTAATATCATATTACTATTGTGTAAATAGTTATATCTGTATCAGCACATAATATTCCAGCAGAACATACCTAATATCATATTACTATTGTGTAAACAGTTATATCTGTATCAGCACATCATATTACAGCAGAACATACCTAATATCATATTACTATTGTGTAAACAGTTATATCTGTATCAGCACATCATATTACAGCAGAACATACCTAATATCATATTACTATTGTGTAAACAGTTATATCTGTATCAGCACATCATATTCCAGCAGAACATACTTAATATCATATTACTATTGTGTAAACAGTTATATCTGTATCAGCACATCATATTACAGCAGAACATACCTAACATCATATTACTATTGTGTAAACAGTTATATCTGTATTAGCACATCATATTACAGCAGAACATACCTAATATCATATTACTATTGTGTAAACAGTTATATCTGTATCAGCACATCATATTACAGCAGAACATACCTAATATCATATTACTATTGTGCAAACAGTTATATCTGTATCAGCACATCATATTACAGCAGAACATACCTAATATCATATTACTATTGTGTAAACAGTTATATCTGTATCAGCACATCATATTACAGCAGAACATACCTAATATCATATTACTATTGTGTAAACAGTTATATCTGTATCAGCACATCATATTACAGCAGAACATACCTAATATCATGTTACTATTGTGTAAACAGTTATATCTGCATCAGCACATCATATTACAGCAGAACATACCTAATATCATATTACTATATATGACTGCATGTTGAAGTGTCAGTGAGGTTCTTTAGTTGGTAAGGCAAATACATATAAAGCTGTATCATTACTTTATTAACAAATATATTAACTCACTTTATCAGATTAATATAACCGTACATTAATATTTTGTTTAATAATATTTTGAAATTCTAATAATGCATCTATATCTATACATCACACCATGTGATGAATGATCATGTTTAGTGGTGCATGTATATAGATCTATCCTATAGGACTATGTGTTAGTGTGCAAAGATTCATTGGTTGGTGACAGTATTATTTTTTCTTCCCCATAGGAGATTGTTTTCTGAGCCTCATTTCCTTGGAGGGGAGCTAGGAATGCTGCTGAACATTAGAAGCTCATTCTATTGTATATATTAGAAGCTCATGTATATATGTTCAAGTATATTATTTTGCTTTGTCTTAATATATTCCTCCTATACTTTGTATCTTGGACCTACCCTACCTTGTGTAATTAATATATTCCTCCTATACTTGGTTTCTTGGACCTACCCTACCTTGTGTAATTAATATTTTCCTCCTATACTTGGTTTCTTGGACCTACCCTACCTTGTGTAATTAATATATTCCTCCTATACTTGGTTCTTGGACCTACCCTACCTTGTGCAATTAATATATTCCTTCTATACTTGGTTTCTCGTACCTACCCTACCTTGTGCAATTAAAATATTCCTTCTATACTTGGTTTCTTGGACCTACCCTACCTTGTGTAATTAATATATTCCTCCTATACTTGGTTTCTTGGAACTGCCCTACCTTGTGTAATTAATATATTCCTCCTATACTTGGTTTCTTGAACCTACCCTACCTTGTGTAATTAATATATTCCTCCTATACTTGGTTTCTTGGACCTACCCTACCTTGTGTAATTAATATATTCCTCCTATACTTGGTTTCTTGGACCTACCCTACCTTGTGTAATTAATATATTCCTCCTATACTTGGTTTCTTGGACCTACCCTACCTTGTGTAATTAATATATTCCTTCTATTCTTGGTTTCTCGTACCTACCCTACCTTGTGCAATTAATATATTCCTTCTATACTTGGTTTCTCGTACCTACCCTACCTTGTTTTATTAATATATTCCTCCTATACTTGTTTTTTTGGACCTACCCTACCTTGTGCAATTAATATATTCCTTTTATACTTGGTTTCTCATACCTACCCTACCTTGTGTAATTAATATATTCCTTCTATACTCAGTTTCTCATACCTACCCTACCTTGTGTAATTAATATATTCCTTCTATACTCGGTTTCTCATACCTACCCTACCTTGTGCAATTAATATATTCCTTCTATACTTGGTTTCTCGTACCTACCCTACCTTGTGTTATTAATATATTCCTCCTATACTTGGTTTTTTGGACCTACCCTACCTTGTGCAATTAATATATTCCTTTTATACTTGGTTTCTCATACCTACCCTACCTTGTATAATTAATATATTCCTTCTATACTCGGTTTCTCATACCTACCCTACCTTGTATAATTAATATATTCCTTCTATACTAGGTTTCTCGTACCTACCCTACCTTGTGTAATTAATATCTTTGGACATTTTGTAACTGTATTCCTGTTTTTCTATGCCTGTTTTCCAGTTGTCTGCCAACACGCCTCCTTGAGAACCAAATGTCATCCTTCAAGCCAACCAAGGATTCTCAGATGTCTTCTCCAAGACAATTACTAAGTTTTTACCCCATCTAAAAATTTAGAGTTGTCAAACTAAACTTTACAGTGTGTCTTAAGTCTTTATTTATCATAAAGGAATCGTAGCTCAGCAAATTCAGAAGGCACATGTAGGAGAAAAACTTTAACCATCTTTTATTGTAAAGAAATACAGTTTTTATTACTATAATAAACAAAATTACTACAAAAAAAATGTAACCATGGATTAATAAAGTTTGTAGGTGTCAGGTTCACTAAGATTTTCTCTAAACTTGGTTAGTTTAAATAAGAGAGAGCTACCCAACTATATTAATTTCTATCTCAACTATAAACTTTATCTATTTCTGTTGGAGCTACATTGATCATCATAAAGCAAATTGGCCACATTATACATTATCCTATAGGGCCCGATTATATAAAGACCTTCGGGCTTGTGAGATTCTATAAGAAATGTGTCCAGTACTATGAAGGCCCTGTCCTAATTCTCTAATGATATATGTCCTATAAGACAAAAGAAAAAAGAGGCGCTCTTGGTGCAGCAAGTTCCAATCAGCACGATAACCAGTGATCCGTACAATAAGTAATATACTCACAAACGAATGTGCACATGTAGTGCAATAGTGGGCGGACCAAAACTTCAGAGCCATTCGGCTGACTCCTCAATGGTGACTCTGCCCAGCGACGCTGTAACCCCAGAAGGTGGATGCTGGAATTCAGTCCTCGATGAAAACCTCCCGTTGCGACCTGGGATAGTCGACTGAGAGGAGAACGTATACTCCACAGACTACTATGGGTATCAAACAATTGACCAGAGCAAGGAAGAGTTGTAAAATAGTTCTGTTTTATTTAAAAACACTTAAAAGTTGCTTTGCAAGGCGTTTCTCGGCTAACAATGCAAAGTGACCTTCAGCAAAGGAACATTTCCATTTGTTTTAAACTAAACGAATACTGAATAGTGCAGCAAACAAATATTCTAAAAAAACTAATTATTCACTGCTGCACTAGTCTAATGAGCACCAACACCGCTCCCTGATCTATATAGTAAAAGTATAGGCCAAGCTAAAAAAATGTTGACCGAACAAAGAAACCTGTTTTTACCATCCACTTGTAGTACTAGATTGTGTGTTATTCTTAGCTTGGGACCTAACACAACATAATGCACCCTGCGTTATATCGATTGTGCTCCACTTGTAACCTAGCCCATAGTGCAGGCAAGCTGTCATACAATAGCAAAATACTCTAATGCATTACAGCATTCTAATATTATTATGATTTTTATTATCTTATTAAGTACCTTTAATATCTCTCTATATATAACATAATAAATTGCATTTTCTTTCAGTAATATTTGAATATACACAATCTCCTATATGTTTACTGCATAGTTTACATCTACCTGCTGGTAAAAAAATGGAGATCAGATGTGAAGAACGAAAAGGAAAAAAATATAATTTTGGACCGGAAAGTAGAACTTCACCTTTGAATCACGATACACGACAGAAAATGTAGCGATTACAGACTTGAGAAGGTCACCTTAGCGTGATACCCATGCGTTTTGCAGATATTTAATAGCAGGGAAAAAGCAATTAAAATATCTGCAAAAGCTTCCAATTTATCACCACATTCTAATACCAGAGTTTCCTTCTCAATGACCTTTAATGAGATACTGGATAGAAGGTTATGTTTTAGATCAGCGTCAGATCAATTATTTTTATTTAGAAATGCCACTAATTAGCTGTGACACCAATGATGTGCACAGAAAAAAAAAATGTTTTTTTGTTTTTTTTAAATAAATGAAACTCAATTGAAGAATGAGCTGCTAAGTTAATTTGCATGTAATGTTTCATGATGCATTTTATTTAAGTTAATCATTTTTAGATGCAGATCAATAAATAAATATATATATATATACATACATTAATTTGATTTTTGGTGATCTCTATTCTATAGTTCTAGGGAAATTCTGTTGGTGATCTCGATGACATGAGGATATAAAATATTTTTTACTGGTTTCTTTTATAATTATTTCATTATGGTTTTATTTTGATGTATTTGTTTGTTTTGACAATAGAGAGTGGAATGGATACCTGGGGATTTATAACAGAAATGTACAACCTAATGTGTAGTTCTATATTTTGCTGACATTACCTGCGAACAATATTTAGAAATTATATTAAAGCGACAGAAAAACTCAAAGATTAAATAGTAAAATGTTACAATGTTTTAGGGTACTTTATTATTACACTACTATGGGCCTCTAAATATGAGTTTACCCTCACCTCTAGCTTGGTGTGGATCTGGGGCGGGGTGGGTGGTTCTGATCTGAGGAGAGCAGGTGCATGTGATCTGGGAGAGGGCAGATGCATCTGATCTAGGGGAGGACATGTGAGTGATTTGGGGAAGACAGGGGGGTGTTATACTGGGGAGGAGAGGTGGTTGTTATCTGTGGAAAAGCAAGTGAATGCGATCTGGTGGTAGACATGTGGTTCTTACTTTGGAAAGGACAGATGGGTCTGATTTAGGTGAGGAGCGATGGGTCTGATTTAGGTGAGGACAGATAGGTCTGATCTAGGTGAGGACAGATGGTCTCATCTAGGTGAGGACAGATGGATCTGATCTAGGTGAGGACAGCTGAGTCTGATCTAGGTGAGGACAGATGGGTCTAATCTAGGTAAGAACAGATGGGTCTGATCTAGGTGAGGCAGATGATCTGATCTAGGTGAGGACAGGTGGATCTGATCTAGGTGAGGACAGATGGTCTCATCTAGGTGAGGCCAGATGGGTCTGATCTAGGTGAGGCCAGATGGGTCTGATCTAGGTGAGGTTAGGTGGGTCTGATCTAGGTGAGGACAGGTGGGTCTGATCTAGGGGGAGGATAGATGGGTCTGATCTGAGGGAATACTGGTCAGTTTAATGTGGAGAGAGCAGGGGGTGTTAGCTTGAGGATGAAAGATGGGTCTTATCTAGGTGAGGACTGATGGGTCTGATCTAGGTGAGCACTGATTTGTCTGATCTGGGGGAAGACTTCTGTGTCTGATCTGGGGGAGGACTGATGGGTCTGATCTAAGTAAGGACAAATGGGTCTGATCTAGGTGAGGCAGATGGGTCTGATCTAGGTGAGGACAGATGGGTCTGATCTAGGTGAAGACAGATGGTCTGATCTAGGTGAGGACAGATGGTCTGATCTAGGTGAGGACATGTGGGTCTGATCTAGTTGAGGACAGGTGGGTCTGATCTAGGTGAGGGCAGATGGTCTGATCTAGGTAAGGATAGATGGGTCTGATCTGAGGGAATACTGGTCGGTTTAATGTGGAGAGAGCAGGTGAGTGTTAGCTTGAGGATGAAAGATGGGTCTTATCTAGGTGAGGACTGATGGGTCTGATCTAGGTGAGGACTGATTGGTCTGATCTGGTGGAAGACTTCTGTGTCTGATCTGGGGGAGGACTGATGGGTCTGATCTAGGTGAGGAGAGATGGTCTGATCTAGGTGAGGACAGATGGGTCTGATCTAGGTGAAGACAGATGGTCTGATCTAGGTAAGGACATGTGGGTCTGATCTAGGTGAGGGCAGATGGTCTGATCTAGGTAAGGGCAGATGGTCTGATCTAGGTGAGGACAGATGATCTGATGTAGGTAAGGACAGGTGGGTCTGATCTAGGTGAGGACAGATGGTCTGATCTAGGTGAGGACAGGTGGGTCTGATCTAGGTGAGGACAGCTGGGTCTGATCTAGGTGAGGACAAATGGTCTGATCTAGGTGAGGACAGATGGTCAGATCTAGGTGAGGACAGGTGGGTCTGATCTAGGTGAGGACAGATGGTCTGATCTAGGTAAGGATAGGTGGGTCTGATCTAGGTGAGGACAGATGGTCTAATCTAGGAAGGGACAGATGATCTGATCTAGGTGAGGACAGGTGGGTCTGATCTAGGTGAGGACAGATGGTCTGATCTAGGTGAGGACAGATGGTCTGATATAGTTGAGGACATGTGGGTCTGATCTAGGTGAGGACAGGTGGGTCTGATCTAAGTGAGGACATATGGTCTGATCTAGGTGAGGACAGATGGGTCTGATCTAGGTGAGGACAGGTGAGTCTGATCTAGGTGAGGACAGATGGTCTGATCTAGGTGAGGACAGATAGTCTGATCTAGGTGAGGACAGAGAGTCTGATATAGGTGTGGACAGATGGTCTTATCTAGGTGAGGACAATGGTCTAGGTGAGGACAGATGTTTTGATCTATGTGAGGACAGGTGGGTCTGATCTAGGTGAGGACAGATGGTCTGATCTAAGTGAGGACAGATGGTCTGATCTAGGTGAGGACAGATGGTCTGATCTAGGTGAGGAGAGATGGGTCTGATCTAGGTGAGGACAGATGGTCTGATCTAGGTGAGGACAGGTGGGTCTGATCTAGGTGAGGACAAATGGGTCTGATCTCGGTGAGAATAGATGGTCTGTTCTAGGTGAGGACAGATGGGTCTGATCTAGGTGAGGACAGCTGGGTCTGATCTGAGGGAATATTGGTCGGTTTAATGTGGAGAGAGCAGATGGGTGTTAGCTTGAGGATGAAAGATGGGTCTTATCTAGGAGAGGACTGATGGGTCTGATCTAGGTGAAAACTGATTGGTCTGATCTGGGGGAGGACTTCTGTGTCTTATCTGGGGGAGTACTGATGGGTTTGATCTCGGGGAGGACAGATGGTCTGATCCAGGGATGGACTGATGGGTCTGATCTGGGGAGGGCTGCTTGGTCTCATCTCAGGAGAGTAAGTGACTGAACTGGAGAAAGACAGGTGGGTCTGATCTAGGTGAGGACAGCTGGGTCTGAACTGGGGGAGGACAGATGGGTCTGATCTCAGGGAATACTGGTCCTTTTAATGTGGAGAGAGCAGGTGCATGTTAGCTCGAGGATGACAGATGAGTCTGATCTATGTGAGGACTGATGGGTCTGATCTATGTGAGGACTGATGGGTCTGGTTTGGGGGAGGACTGATGGGTGTGATTTCGGGGAATACTGGTCGGTGTAATGTGGAGAGCAGGTGGGTATTAGCTTGAGGATGACAGGTTGGTCTGGTCTGGGGGAGGACTGCTGGGTCTGACCTGGGGAGGACTGATGGGTCTGATCTCGGGAAATACTGGTCAGTGTAATGTGGAGAAAGACATGTGGGTGTTAGCTTGAGGATGACAGCTGGGTCTGATCTGGATGAGTGACAGGTGAGTGTGATTAGGGGGAAGGCCAGTGCATATGATCTGCATGAGTGACAGGTGAGTGTGATCTGGGTAAAGATAAGCACATGTGATCTGGATGAGTGACAGGTGAGTGTGATTAGGGGAAAGGCCAGTGCATGTGATCTGGATGAGTGACAGGTGGCTGAGATCTGAGGTAGGATCAGTGGATCTGATCTGGAGAGAGCAGGTGTGTGAGATCTGGGTGAGGGCAGTATGGTGTGATTTGTGGGAGGGCAGGTGTTTGTGATCTGGGGAGAGCACATAGGTGAAATCTAAGAGATGGCAGCTGGATGTAATTTGAGGATAGCAGTTGGGTGTGATCTGCAGAGGTTGGTTTTATCTCAGTAGGACATGTGGGTGTACGTAGGGGATGACAGGTAGGTCTGATCTGTGCAGGGTAGGTGGGTTTCATGCTTTGGAGGACAAGTGGGTCTGTATTTAAAGAATATGGCTAGTAAATGAGAACTCAAGACACAGTTAAATGTTCTTGTTTTATTGATTCAGTTAAAGATCCTTATATATTCACTATGCCCTTGTACGTTAGTATGAATAACATGCTCTTAGTGTTTCATGTGCCTTTAAGGAGATGCACCAAATCAATACACATAAAGAATAGAAATTCTTCTTGCTTCAGTTATTATAGATCATTTTAAAATACAAAGAGAAACTATATAACCTGTAAATGTTCATGGTTAAATAAATAGCCATCAAACACACCCTACACAGAGTAACACAAATACCTGCAGTTTATCACTCTTCAGGTTATCTATATATTATAAGCACAATCTGAATTTAACATATGTTGTACTCTGGCTAAGTGCTTTGTTTATAAGGGATTTTATCATCCCCGTCCTTGTATGCTGTAATGAAACCTACTACTTTGTCCGTTCATCAGCAGATGCTGCAAAGCCGAGGAAAGATATTATTAGAAAATGTTGTCATCCGGTATCTTGTGACGATCGTGATCACTACGTTTGGAATCTAGAGAACTTAGTCTGATCTCTGGCAGCTGTGAAATGGCTTTGTATCCTGAACCTGTGTGTGTGTGACGGTCAGATGCTCCAGGGGTCAGGGGTCAGGCAAAACACCTGGATTAGAGGGACAGGAAACCCAACATTTTCTTTCATGATTTAGGTAGAACGTACAATTTTAAACAACGTTCCAGTATACTTCTATTATAAAATATGCTTCTTTCTCTTGGTATCATTTGTTGAAGGAGCAGCAATGCACTACTGGTTGCTAACAGAACACATAGTTGAGCCAATGGCAATCAGTATATATATATGCAGCCACCAATCAGCAGCTAGAACCTAGGTTCTTTGCTGCTCCTGAGCTTACCTAGATAAACCCTTCAACAAAGGATAACAAGAGAATTAAGTAAATTAAATAAAAGAAGTAAATTGGAAAGTTGGGTAAAATGGTATGTTCTGACTAAATCCTGAATGTCTAATTATGACTTTACTGTCCCTTAAATATAAAATAACTCTGATAGAAAGAGATGTGCAACAAGACAGAGAGAATAACGTTATCTGTGGATGGTGGATAGAATCTATACAAAGCATATTATTCATTTAGTGAACGTTATTAATATAAAACAAATGTCACATACTGTGTGTACTGTATATGTTAAGCAATTAAACAAGACATTATTATCTATTATCTTTCTAACAACAAATACTGTTCTTCTAAACTTGAAGGAATATTAAAAGTGGTTTATATTTGTTTTTCAATTGTGCAAGTGGAACCATGATCCAACTAGAAAAGAGCAGTCATATCACTTCATACCAAGTCACAGCCTGTTTATACCTGACCCATATTGGCTCTGCCCATGACTCATTCTGACTACTAACGGGTTGCTGAAGCTCTGTCCCTAGCCTCCCAGTCTTCTGTACTACCCTGAACATGTAAGGAGGTATATGCAGCGTGTATTAAGCAATACACTACAAAAATCTACACAAAAAGTAAATGCCATTTGCAGGGTTTTGCAAATCCAGTGTAGTTCAGAGATACCCCTTTTGAACTGTCCAGAGTATGTTTTATTGGTCAGCTTTGCTGAGACCAATCAGAGGACAGATGTAATAGGTTTATGCACTGCTTTAAGCAGTGCCTGTGCTCACTCCAGCATTCCAACTTGTCAATCTGTGTAAAAGACGACTGAATAAATAATGAAAAAACTTTTGGTTAGATTACAAGTTTTGCGTTATGAGGGGTGCGGTGTTAACTTGCACGTTATTCTCACCGCTCACCTACAGCGCTGGTATTACAGGTTTTTCTAAACCCGCCGTTAAAAGGCAAGAAGTGAGCGTAGAGCAAAATTGTGCTCCATACCGCACTCCAATACCAGCACTGCTTAAGTCAGCGGTGAGCTTGTTGTACGTGCTCGTGCACAATTTCCCAATAGACATCAATGGGGAGAACCGGCTGAAAAAAGTCTAACACCTTTTATGTTTACACCTAACACCCTAACATGAACCCTGAGTCTAAACACCCCTAATCTTACACTTATTAACCCCTAATCTGCTGCCCACAACATCGCTGCCACTATATTATATTTATTAACCCCTAAATCTAAGTCTAACCCTAACCCTAACAACCCCTAACTTAAATATAATTTAAATAGATCTAAATACAAATTGCTATCATTACCTAAATAATTCCTATTTAAAACTAAATACTTACCTATAAAATAAACCCTAAGCTAGCTACAATATAACTAATAGTTACATTGTAGCTAGCTTAGGGTTTATTTTTATTTTGCAGACAAGTTTGTATATATTTTAACTAGGTAGAATAGTTACTAAATAGTTATTAACTATTTAATAACTACCTAGCTAAAATAAATACAAATTTACCTATAAAATAAAACCTAACCTAAGTTACACTAACACCTAACACTACACTACAATTAAATAAATTCCCTAAATTAAATACAATTAACAAAATTCAAAACAATTAGCTAAATTACAAAAACAAACAAACACTAAATTACAGAAAATAAAAAACAAATTACAAGATCTATAAACTAATTACACCTAATCTAATAGCCCTATCAAAATAAAAAAAGCCCACCCAAAATAAAAAAAAACTAGCCTAAACTAAACTACCAATAGCCCTTAAAAGAGCCTTTTGTGGGGCATTGCCCCAAAGAAATCAGCTCTTTTACATGTAAATAAAAATACAAACAACCCCCCCAACAGTAAAACCCACTGCCCACACAACCAACCCCCCAAATAAAACCCTAACTAAAAAACTTAAGCTCCCCATTGCCCTGAAAAGGGCATTTGGATGGGCATTGCCCTTAAAAGGGCATTTAGCTCTATTGCGGCCCAAAGCCCAAACCTAAAAATAAAACCCACCCAATAAACCCTTAAAAAAACTAACACTAACCCTTGAAGATCCACTTACCGGGAGAAGTCTTAATCCAAGTGGCAAGATGTCCTCAAGGAAGCCGGCAGAAGTGGTCCTCCAGACGGGCAGAAGTCTTCACCCAGACAGCATCTTCTATCTTCATCCTTCCGACGCGAAGCGGCTCCATCTTCAAGACATCCGGCGCGGAGCATCCTCTTCAATCGACGTCTTCTTCTGGAATAACGGTACCTTTAAGTGACGTCATCCAAGATGGCGTCCCTTAGATTCCGATTGGCTGATAGAATTCTATCAGCCAATCAGAATTAATGTTGAAAAAATCCTTTTGGCTGATGCAATCAGCCAATAGGATTGAGCTCGCATTCTATTGGCTGATTGGAACAGCCAATAGAATTTGAGCTTAATCCTATTGGCTGATTGTATCAGCCAATAGGATTGAAGTTCAAGGGGTTTAGGGGTTAATAAATTTAATATAGTGGCGGCGACGTTTGGGGAGGCAGATTAGGGGCTAATAAATTAAGGTAGGTGGCGGCGATGTTAGGGACAGCAGATTAGGGGTTAATAATATTTAACTAGTGTTTACGATGCGTGAGTGCGGCAGTTTAGGGGTTAATATGTTTATTCTAGTGGCGGCGATGTCCGGAGCGTCAGATTAGGGGTTAATAATTTCATTTTAGTGTTTGCGTTGTGGGAGGGCCTCGGTTTAGGGGTTAATAGGTAGTTTGTGGGTGTTAGTGTACTTTTTAGCACTTTAGTTATGAGTTTAATGCTACAGCTCTACTGACTTTAGAATGCGTTACGAATCTTGACCGGGTAGTCTGTACCGTTCACTTTTTGGCCTCCCAGGACAAGCTCGTAATACTGGCGCTATGGAAGTCCCATAGAAAAAAGACTATATGCAATTTGCGTAAGTTGATTTGCGGTAAGGCCAAAAAAGTGTGCGGGACAGCTGTACCTACAAGACTCGTAATACCAGCGGTAGTAAAAAAGAAGCGTTATGAGGCTTAATGCTGCTTTTTTACTCATAACGCAAGACTCGTAATCTAGCCGTTTGTATTTTGTGGTTTACTATTAATAAAGGGGCATCAAACCATGTTAAAATTGTAATATAATGAATTATATTGGAAAGTTTTTTTACTACACATAATTAAACTTTTTATAAGTACAAACTCATTGGTTGCAGACTCTAGTGACCCATTCATAGCTGTCCCTGTTTGTCACCATCAGCAAAGGCAACCTAAACATTGCTTTAGGGGCACTAAAACTTTACAATTATTTTCTATCACCTAGATTACAAGTTTTGCATTGCGGCTTGTAACGCTGAAAATATGGCATTTTCAGCATTAAAAGAGCACCGCAGCTATTACAAATGTTGTCGGTATAGCTGTACCGCACACCTTTTAGCCTGTAACGCAACGTCAGTCCCGCACACGTAAAATTATGTTTTTTTTATGGGATTCCCATAGCGCCGGTATTACAAGTTTTGCGGTATGGCTAAACAGTGAGCGTTACATCCTAAAACGACAAGATCCGTAACGGCATCTAAAGTCAGTAGTTATGAGTTTTATGGTACAAAGCTGTTACATAAAACTCATAACTAAACTGTTACAAAGTGCACTAACACTCATAAACTACTTATAAACCCCTAAACCAAGGCACTCCCACATCTCAAACACTATATTAAATTTATTAACCCCTAATCTGCCGCCACTAAAAAATGTATTAACCCCTATTCCGCTGCTCCCCGACATTGTCGCCACTATAATAAACCTATTAACCCCTAAACCGCAGCCCTCCAGCATCGCAAACACTATTTAAATATTATTAACCCCCTAATCTGCCATCCGCCCACACCGCCGCTATAATAAACCTATTAACCCCTAAACCGCAAGCCCCCCACAACGAAATATACTAAAATAAACTATTAACCCCTAAACCAAAAGCCCCCACAGCAAAATAAACTAATTTAAACTAGTAACCCCTAAATCTAACGACCCCCCTAACTTTATATTAAAATTACAATTTCCCTAGCTTTAATTAAATTAAAACTTACCTGTCAAATTAAAAAAAAAATCATTTTAAACTAACAATTAAACTATTATAATTATTAAACTAAAATTAAACCAACTACCAATTAAATAAAACTAAACTACCAATAAAAAATCCTAACACTACTCTAAAAATTACAAAACCCCCCCACTAAATTACGAAAAATAGCAAACAATTTATCATAAATAAAAAAGAATTACACCTAATCTAATAGCCCCCCCAAAATAAAAAAACCCTAGCCTACAATAAACTACAAATGGCCCTTAAAAGGGCCTTTTGTGGGGCATTGCCCCAAAGATATCAGCTCTTTTACCTGGAAAAAAATACCAACACCCCCCAACAGTAAAACCCACCACCCATCCAACCCCCCCAAATAAAAAACTATCTAAAATAACCTAAGCTAACCATTGCCCTGAAAAGGGCCTTTGTATGGGCATTGCCCTTAAAAGGGTATTTAGTGGGTCCATCCTGAAGACATCCGGCACGGAGCATCCTCTTCATACTTTTACGCTGTACACTGAATCTTCAATGCAAGGGACGCAATTCAAGATGGCGTCCCTTGCATTCCTATTGACTAAAAAATTTGAATCAGCCATTAGGAATTAGGGCTGCTAAAATCCTATTGGCTATTCAAATCAGCCAATAGGATTTAAGCAGCTCTCATTCTATTGGCTTATTCGAATTAGACAATAGAATGAGAGCTGCTTAAATCCTATTGGCTGATTTGAACAGCCAATAGGATTTTAGCAGCCCTTATTCCTATTGGCTGATTCAAATTTTTCAGCCAATAAGAATGCTAGGGACTCCATATTGAATCGCGTCCCTTGCATTGAAGATTCAGTGTACGTCAGCGACCGTATGAAGAGGATGCTCCCCGCCGGATGTCTTCCGGATGGACCCGCTCCGCGCCTCCAGGATCAAGATAGAAGATGCCGTCTGGATGAACATTGAAGAGGTCGCCTGGATGAAGACTTCTCGCCGCTTGGATCAGGACGTCGCCACCGGGTTGAAGATTGAAGAGGCCATCTGGATGAAGACTTTGCCTGGATGAAGATTGTTCAAGCGGGACTTCAAAAACTGTAAGTGGATCGTCAGGGGGTTAGTGTTAGGCTTTTTTAAGGGGGTTTATAGGATGGGTTTTATTTTTTAGTTTAGGGTCTGGGCAGTAAAAGAGCTAAATGCCCTTTTAAGGGCAATGCCCATACAAAAGCCCTTTTCAGGGCAATGGGTAGCTTAGGTTTCTTTAGATAGTTTTTTTTTATTTTGTGGGTTTGGGGGAGTGGGGGTTTGTAATGTTAGTGGGTCTTTGTAATTTTTTTTCCAATAAGAGCTGATATCTTTAGGGCAATGCCCTACAAAAGGCCCTTTTAAGGGCCATTTGTATTTTATTCTAGATTAAGTTTTTTATTTTGGGGTGTTTTTTATGGGTATTAGAATAGGAATATTTTTTTTTATTTTTAATAATTTGTTTGTTATTTTGTGTAATGTATATTTTTACGGTTTTTTTTGTTGTTTGTTTTTTTAGTAAAAGTGCTTTTTATCTCAGGGCAATGCCTTACAAAAGGCCCTTTTAAGGGCCCCTGTTAGTTTGGGGGGTGGGGGTTTGTATAGTGTTAGGGGGTGTTTGTATTCTTTTTGGAGCAAAAGAGCTGTTTATCTCAGGGCAATGCACTACAAAAGGCCCTTTTAAGACCCCTCAAAAGGCCATTTTAAGACCCCCCAAAAGGCCCTTGGTAGTTTATTCTAGAGTAGGCTTTTTAATTTTGGGGCGTTTTTTTTTTTTTTTTTAAGAGTATTAGAATAGGATTAATCTTTATTTTTTTGGATAATTTCGTTTTGTTTTATTTGTAATGGTAGGTTTTTTTTTATTTTTTGTAATAATAGTTTTTTTTAATTTTTGTAATGGTAAGTTATAGTGTAAGGCAGGTTAGGTTTTATTTCACAGGTAAGTTTGTATTTATTTTAACTAGGTAGTTAGTAAATAGTTAATAACTATTTACTAACTAGTCTACCTAGTTAAAATAAATAAAAAGTTACCTGTGAAATAAAAATAAAACCTAAGCTAGATACAATATAACTATTATTTAGGTAATTTGTAAATTAAATTAAATTTAATTTACATCTAATTTAATTATGTTAAAGTTAGGAGGGGGTTAGGGGTTAATATAGTTTAATTTAGCTTGTTGCAATGTGGGGGGCTGGCGGTTTAGGGGTTAATAGGTTTATTTAGTTAATAATTGTAAATTTAATTTAGCTATATTTTTATTATGTTAAAGTTAGGGGATGTTAGGGTTAGGTTTACGTTAGGGTTAGGTGTTAATATAGTTTAATTTAGCTTGTTGAGATGTTTGGGGCTGGCGGTTTAGGGGTTAATAAATGTAGTATAGTGGTGGCGATATCTGGAGCTGCAGATTAGGGGTTAATAATTTTATTTAGGTAGCGGCGATATCGAGAGTGGCAGATTAGGGGTAAATAACTGTAGGCAGGCGTCAGGGGGCAGCAGATTAGGGGTGTTTAGACGTAGGGTTTATGTTAGGGTGTTAGGTTTAAACAGTATTTTTATTTCCCCATAGACATCAATGGGGCTGCGTTACGGAACTTTTGTTTCCGCGATCGCAGATGTTAGTTTTTTTTTGCCGGCTCTCCCCATTGATGTCTATGGGGAAATCGTGCACGAGCACGTCTCAGCAGCGCTCTGATTGTGTTGCGGTATGGAGATCAATGCAACCATATCACACGCAAAAGGCGTATGTTTACAAACTTGTAATGGCAGCGCTATAGGAAATTAACATAACTTTTGTTGCGTTCGTTAATTTCTCTATAGCGCTCAAAAGTCGTAATCTAGGTGTTAATATTTTAACAACTAATATAATAGTACAAACATACATCTGCATATTATTCTCTGCGTTACATTTGCTTTTAATATATAATAATCTATAGCAATTATTTAGTGTTTAAAGGGACATGAAAGCTAAAAAGCATTCAGATAGAACATTACATTTTGAACAACTTTCCAATTTACTTCTATTATCAAATTTGCTTTGTTCTTTTAGTATCCTTTGTTGAAGGAGCAACAGTGCAAAATATGTGCAGCCACCAATCAGCTGCTGGCTCCCAGTAGTGTTTTCCTGCTCCTGAGCCGACCTAGGTATGCTTTTAAACAAACAATATGAAGAGAATGAAGCAAATTAGATAAAATAAATAAAAGGGAATCATGAAATCATGAATCATGAAAGAAGAAATTTGGGTTTCATATCCCTTAAAAGGGACACTGAACCCAATTTTTTTCTTTCATGAATCAGATAGAGCAGCAATTTTATGCAGCTTTCTAATTTACTCCTATTATCAATTTTTCTTCATTCTCTTGCTACCTTTATTTGAAAATCATGAATGTAAATCTTAGCAGCCAGAAGATTTAAGGCTCAGCACCATGGATAGCGCTTGCTTATTGGAGGCTAACATTTACCCACCAATAAGCAAGCATAACCCAGGTTCTCAACCAAAAATGGGCCGGCTCCTATGCATCACATTTCTGCTTTTTAAATAAAGATAGCAAGAGAACGAAAAAAAAATGATAATAGGAGTAAATTAGAAAGTTGCTATCCGAATCATTATAGAAAAAAATTGCGTTTAGTGTCCCTTTAATGTTCCTTTACTTAACATTTTATGGGGGTATTTGGTGTTTAAAGTCCCTTTAAATCTCTTAATATATTTAAACCTTTCTATTATATCATATCCTCCCTTTCATTATTGAGCTATATTAGCATTTTAAATTATTATTTTTTGATTACTTGCAGACCAGAGAAGATTGCTTTTAGTCTAAATAATGTATCAGCTCTCCCAACTGACCCTATATGACCGTCCTTAATTCTTAGCTCTGTCCATCCAGACACACCCAGGAACCATCTAGACACACCTACCAACTGTCAGACACACCCAGGAACCATCTAGACACACCTACCAACTGTCAGACACACCCAGGAACCATCTAGACACACCTACCAACTGTCAGACACACCCAGGAACCATCTAGACACACCTACCAACTGTCAGACACACCCAGGAACCATCTAGACACACCTACCAACTGTCAGACACACCCAGGAACCATCTAGACACACCTACCAACTGCCAGACACACCCACAATCCTAACCAATATCCTTCCACAACACACCCCTCCCAACATGGCCCTGCCCACAAAATGGCGACACAGCCTCCTGATTACCTAATACCTAGCTACAAATGTTGGAATGTATGCTATTTTTCCCATTAAGTCACAGTCCCAAGAACTGTAAGTAACATTCTAGATCAGTAATGGGTAACTGGGGGCCCAAGGGCCCTCAAAAATGTCAGCACTTCTCTAGAGTAGAGAGGAAACTCTTGTTTGTAACTCAGACAAACAGATACTCACTTTCACCTCACAAAACAACTACAGTAACCATAGGGGTGTTGTCTCTCTTGTTGTTACAGGAGCATAGACAGTTCCTAGAAGACAGGACATTTGCAATGATGACAGAAGCTGCAGGAGGAACCACAGGGTACAGTTCCCAACCAGTGACAATACTGCAATATCCAATGCGGTTGGCAGCTCTGCATATGCAGCCTTGTCAATACTTTTGGTTGCCTTTCACTGGCCACTACTTCATGCAAATTGTCTTCTGTGTGCGATTTTTATATAGGGTTTTAAATTATATACATTTAATACCTCACTTATCACAAATGCATTATCCATGTGTATAATTTAGCAGCAGTATTCCCATGCATCAGATTGGATTTCAGCTTATCTCAGGATTTTGGACTCTATAATTCTGACCTCTTTATATCTAGGGTCCAATTATCTAAAGGTCTTTAGACTTGAAAGATTATTTTTGAAATCTCCCAGTACTATGAAGCTTGTGTATTGATTCTATAGAGGCGTGTTTTTACCTTGAGAACAGTGTGTCTCATAAAAAGGGCGTACCTGACTTTAAAGTATGTGACGTGATGCATACTGTGAAATAGGACTATACTAAAAATAGTATAAAACAAATAAACCGAAAACACAACGTAGCAGCGATACCACAAGAAAAAGAGATGCAGAACAATAACTAGTTGTCTTCTAGTAAATAGCAATAGAAACAAGAAAACTCAAAAAATATTGTTCAATAAAAATAGAATATATTTATTTAAACATTTAGGGCCACATTACAAGTGGAGTGGTATTTAAGGCTTCTGCTCCGGTGTTAAAGTGATGGTAAACCCAAGTGTATGAAAGAACGCTAGGATTTGCCATCACTAAAAATAAGCATTAGTTTCTGTCATTGTTTCTTAAAAAACGTTAAACTCACCCTATCTGTGCGGCAAGTATATCGCTAACTCATCGCCTTCGAACCACCCTCAGCAAAGCGCTTTCTTCAATGAGTTGACAATTCCACCTTTAAACTAATAGCCGTGCGTT
The DNA here is from genome assembly GCF_027579735.1 of Bombina bombina. Lineage (NCBI taxonomy): Eukaryota > Metazoa > Chordata > Amphibia > Anura > Bombinatoridae > Bombina > Bombina bombina. Next base: position 152,037,569 of record NC_069510.1, on the reverse strand, counting down.
TCAACAGAAGTTAATTTGGTAACAAAGATAAATGATAAAGTATCTTAAAGGGACAGTACACTGTAAAATTGTTTTTTCATTCATGTATTTTCAATGACTTGTAATACCAGCTGCAGAGTATAAAATGTATGAGAAATTGCATTTTCAGGTTTATTTGTGTATATGAAGTAGCTGGTTTTGTGCTTTTAAACCACAGCCTATTACAATGGGTTGAGCTTCAGGTAATGTCAGATCTCATGATGTTATCACTTTTATGTACACACACTCGCTTCTTTATCTTATATTTGTCTAGAAAACTAAAGCTCAATACATAGAGAGAACAATAGAAAATTATAATTTTATTACTTAACTATCCTGCACCCCACTGAGAGTGTAATCTTTTCTGCTGGCTGTGTTTACTTAGGCTATTCAATAGCCTATACTCCAGTATAGAAACTTTCAGTGTAGGTTTGGATACCACAGGCTAAATCAGCTATTTCAAATGCCAAAATAGGGGTAAAGGAGCTACGTGTAAACAATTTGAAACACTCCAGCAGGTAAAATGAATCATTGGGAACAATTTAAAGGGGAGACATTTTTCAGGTGAACTGTCCCTTTAAAGTTCAATGCTCTATGTATCATGAAAGTTTAAGTTTGACTTTAATTTCCCTTTAAAGCAACATAAACAATACAAATATGCTGCTAGACATAGTGATGTATTCATAGCAAAGACTGTCACCAAAATAACATCTAGATCAGGGGTGATCAACTTTGGCATTCAAGAGGTTTTGGAACTACATTTCCCATTATGCTCAGCCAGCTTAAAATGTCTGAGCCTTATGGGAAATGTAGTTCCAAAACCTCTGATCTAGATGTATTTTTTAAAATGATGTTAACTATTTAAGTATTGAAGAAACAAGTGTAAAGTCTACTCTCCATAAAATTATAGGCACCTCCATGTGGTTTCCTTATCTCCTCTTCTAAGGTTGATTAGCAACAGTTATAAATACATTTGTCAAACAATGGCTGTGTTGAATTTAGTAGTTTTACGCTTGTGAAGTCTGCACTTTCAATTCTCATTTCAGAGTTAAAATACAGGAAAGGGGGACAAAATAAATCATGAAAGTACATTACAAAGTGCTTCTACTACAGAGTGTAGAGACAACTTTTATATTGTGTGAGTTGCCATATGTTTAGATTGGAAGCATGCAGCCAAGGGATGCTGCACAGACAGTCAATTATCTGTGGATCCAAAAGCCTGGTTTAAATGGTTTGGCCCTTCTATAACCCTAAAAATGCACAAGCACAACTAGCTTTCAAATAAGTTATCACATGAGCATAGTAAACAAGAACTGCACTATTTAAAGAAAGAAATTAGCTTGTTTTTGCAAAATGTAAAATTTAATGATTGCAAAAGTATAATGAAACCTTTTAATATGGCACTGGGGTCTGATATTTAAAACCTCACCACTCAGGCGAGATATTCTAAGAAGTCTGGTTGTCACGAAGAGGCTCTTTCTTTCATGTAATTAGCAAGAGTCCATGAGCTAGTGACGTATGGGATATACATTCCTACCAGGAGGGGCAAAGTTTCCTAAACCTCAAAATGCCTATAAATACACCCCTCACCACACCCACAAATCAGTTTTACAAACTTTGCCTCCTATGGAGGTGGTGAAGTAAGTTTGTGCTAGATTCTACGTTGATATGCGCTCCGCAGCAGGTTGGAGCCCGGTTTTCCTCTCAGCGTGCAGTGAATGTCAGAGGGATGTGAGGAGAGTATTGCCTATTTGAATTCAATGATCTCCTTCTACGGGGTCTATTTCATAGGTTCTCTGTTATCGGTCGTAGAGATTCATCTCTTACCTCCCTTTTCAGATCGACGATATACTCTTATATATACCATTACCTCTACTGATTCTCGTTTCAGTACTGGTTTGGCTTTCTACTACATGTAGATGAGTGTCCTGGGGTAAGTAAGTCTTATTTTCTGTGACACTCTAAGCTATGGTTGGGCACTTTTATATAAAGTTCTAAATATATGTATTCAAACATTTATTTGCCTTGACTCAGGATGTTCAACGTTCAATATTTCAGACAGTCAGTTTCATATTTGGGATAATGCATATGAATAAATCAATTTTTTCTTACCTTAAAATTTGACTTTTTTCCCTGTGGGCTGTTAGGCTCGCGGGGGCTGAAAATGCTTCATTTTATTGCGTCATTCTTGGCGCGGACTTTTTTGGCGCAAAAACTTTTTTTCTGTTTCCGGCGTCATACGTGTCGCCGGAAGTTGCGTCATTTTTGACGGTTTTTTTTGCGCCAAAAGTGTCGGTGTTCCGGATGTGGCGTCATTTTTGGCGCTAAAAGCATTTAGGCGCCAAATAATGTGGGCGTCTTTTTTGGCGCTAAAAAATATGGGCGTCACTTTTGTCTCCACATTATTTAAGTCTCATTATTTATTGCTTCTGGTTGCTAGAAGCTTGTTCACTGGCATTTTTTCCCATTCCTGAAACTGTCATTTAAGGAATTTGATCAATTTTGCTTTATATGTTGTTTTTTCTATTACATATTGCAAGATGTCCCAGATTGTGACACTGAGTCAGAAGATACTACTGGAAAATCGCTGCCTGGTGCTGGATCTACCAAAGTTAAGTGTATCTGCTGTAAACTTGTGGTATCTGTTCCTCCAGCTGTTGTTTGTAATGAATGTCATGACAAACTTGTTAATGCAGATAATATTTCCTTTAGTAATGTTACATTACCTGTTGCTGTTCCGTCAACATCTAATACTCAGAGTGTTCCTGTTAACATAAGAGATTTTGTTTCTAAATCCATTAAGAAGGCTATATCTGTTATTCCTCCTTCTAGTAAACATAAAAGGTCTTTTAAAACTTCTCATTTTTCAGATGAATTTTTAAATGAACATCATCATTCTGATTCTGATAATGATTCCTCTGGTTCAGAGGATTCTGTCTCAGAGGTTGATGCTGATAAATCTTCATATTTATTTAAAATGGAATTTATTCGTTCTTTACTTAAAGAAGTCTTAATTGCATTAGAAATAGAGGATTCTGGTCCTCTTGATATTAAATCTAAACGTTTAAATAAGGTTTTTAAATCTCCTGTAGTTATTCCAGAAGTTTTTCCTGTCCCTGATGCTATTTCTGAAGTAATCTCCAGGGAATGGAATAATTTGGGAAATTCATTTACACCTTCTAAACGTTTTAAGCAATAATATCCTGTGCCATCTGACAGATTAGAGTTTTGGGACAAAATCCCTAAGGTTGATGGGGCTGTCTCTACTCTTGCTAAGTGTACTACTATTCCTACGGCAGATAGTACTTCCTTTAAGGATCCTTTAGATAGGAAAATTGAATCCTTTCTAAGAAAAGCTTACTTATGTTCAGGAAATCTTCTTAGACCTGCTATATCTTTAGCTGATGTTGCTGCAGCTTCAACTTTTTGGTTAGAAGCTTTAGCGCAACAAGTAACAGATCATAATTCTCATAGCATTGTTAATCTTCTTCAACATGCTAATAACTTTATTTGTGATGCCATCTTTGATATCATTAGAGTTGATGTCAGGTATATGTCTCTAGCTATTTTAGCTAGAAGAGCTTTATGGCTTAGAACTTGGAATGCTGATATGTCTTCTAAGTCAACTTTGCTTTCCCTTTCTTTCCAGGGTAATAAATTATTTGGTTCTCAGTTGGATTCTATTATCTCAACTGTTACTGGAGGGAAAGGAACTTTTTTACCACAGGATAAAAAATCTAAATGTAAATTTAGGTCTAATAATCGTTTTCGTTCCTTTCGTCACAATAAGGAACAAAAGCCTGATCCTTCATCCACAGGAGCGGTATCAGTTTGGAAACCATCTCCAGTCTGGAATAAATCCAAGCCTTTTAGAAAACCAAAGCCAGCTCCCAAGTCCACATGAAGGTGCGGCCCTCATTCCAGCCCAGCTGGTAGGGGGCAGATTACGTTTTTTCAAAGAAATTTGGATCAATTCAATTCACAATCTTTGGATTCAGAACATTGTTTCAGAAGGGTACAGAATTGGCTTCAAGATAAGGCCTCCTGCAAAGAGATTTTTTCTTTCCCGTGTCCCAGTAAATCCAGCGAAGGCTCGAGCATTTCTGAAATGTGTTTCAGATCTAGAGTTGGCTGGAGTAATTATGCCAGTTCCAGTTCTGGAACAGGGGCTGGGGTTTTATTCAAATCTCTTCATTGTACCAAAGAAGGAGAATTCCTTCAGACCAGTTCTGGATCTAAAAATATTGAATCGTTATGTAAGGATACCAACATTCAAAATGGTAACTGTAAGGACTATACTGCCTTTTGTTCAGCAAGGGCATTATATGTCCACAATAGATTTACAGGATGCATATCTGCATATTCCGATTCATCCAGATCACTATCAGTTTCTGTTATTCTCTTTCCTAGACAAGCATTACCAGTTTGTGGCTCTGCCGTTTGGCCTAGTAACAGCTCCAAGAATTTTTACAAAGGTTCTCGGTGCCCTTCTGTCTGTAATAAGAGAACAGGGTATTGTGGTATTTCCTTATTTGGACGATATCTTGGTACTTGCTCAGTCTTCACATTTAGCAGAATCTCATACGAATCGACTTGTGTTGTTTCTTCAAGATCATGGTTGGAGGATCAATTTACCGAAAAGTTCATTGATTCCTCAGACAAGGGTAACCTTTTTAGGTTTCCAGATAGATTCAGTGTCCATGACTCTGTCTCTGACAGACAAGAGATGTCTAAAATTGATCTCAGCTTATCGAAACCTTCAGTCACAATCATTCCCTTCGGTAGCCTTATGCATGGAAATTCTAGGTCTTATGACTGCTGCATCGGACACGATCCCCTTTGCTCGTTTTCACATGCGACCTCTTCAGCTCTGTATGCTGAACCAGTGGTGCAGGGATTACACAAAGATATCTCAATTAATATCTTTAAAACCGATTGTACGACACTCTCTGACGTGGTGGACAGATCACCATCGTTTAATTCAGGGGGCTTCTTTTGTTCTTCCGACCTGGACTGTAATTTCAACAGATGCAAGTCTGACAGGTTGGGGAGCTGTTTGGGGGTCTCTGACAGCACAAGGGGTTTGGGAATCTCAGGAGGTGAGATTACCAATCAATATTTTGGAACTCCGTGCAATTTTCAGAGCTCTTCAGTCATGGCCTCTTCTAAAGAGAGAATCGTTCATTTGTTTTCAGACAGACAATGTCACAACTGTGGCATACATCAATCATCAAGGAGGGACTCACAGTCCTCTGGCTATGAAAGAAGTATCTCAAATACTGGTATGGGTGGGAATCCAGCTCCTGTCTAATTTCTGCGGTTCATATCCCAGGTATAGACAATTGGGAAGCGGATTATCTCAGTCGCCAAACGTTACATCCGGGAGAATGGTCTCTTCACCCAGAGGTATTTCTTCAGATTGTTCAAATGTGGGGACTTCCAGAAATAGATCTGATGGCTTCTAATCTAAACAAGAAACTTCCCAGGTATCTGTCCAGATCCAGGGATCCTCAGGCGGAAGCAGTGGATGCATTGTCACTTCCTTGGAAGTATCATCCTGCCTATATCTTTCCGCCTCTAGTTCTTCTTCCAAGAGTAATCTCCAAGATTCTGAAGGAATGCTCGTTTGTTCTGCTGGTGGCTCCAGCATGGCCTCGCAGGTTTTGGTATGCGGATCTTGTCCGGATGGCCTCTTGCCAACCGTGGACTCTTCCGTTAAGACCAGACCTTCTGTCACAAGGTCCTTTTTTCCATCAGGATTTCAAATCCTTAAATTTAAAGGTATGGAGATTGAACGCTTGATTCTTAGTCAAAGAGGTTTCTCTGACTCTGTGATTAATACTATGTTACAGGCTCGTAAATCTGTATCTAGGAAGATATATTATCGAGTTTGGAAGACTTACATTTCTTGGTGTCTTTCTCATCATTTTTCCTGGCATTCTTTTAGAATTCCGAGAATTTTACAGTTTCTTCATGATGGTTTGGATAAAGGTTTGTCTGCAAGTTCCTTGAAAGGACAAATCTCTGCTCTTTCTGTTCTTTTTCACAGAAAGATTGCTAATCTTCCTGATATTCATTGTTTTGTACAAGCTTTGGTTCATATAAAACCTGTCATTAAGTCAATTTCTCCTCCTTGGAGTTTGAATTTGGTTCTGGGGGCTCTTCAAGCTCCTCCGTTTGAACCTATGCATTCATTGGACATTATATTACTTTCTTGGAAAGTTTTGTTTCTTTTGGCCATCTCTTCTGCTAGAAGAGTTTCTGAATTATCTGCTCTTTCTTGTGAGTCTCCTTTTCTGATTTTTCATCAGGATAAGGCGGTGTTGTGAACTTCTTTTAAATTTTTTCCTAAGGTTGTGAATTCTAACAACATTAGTAGAGAAATTGTGGTTCCTTCATTGTGTCCTAATCCTAAGAATTCTAAGGAGAGATCATTGCATTCTTTGGATGTAGTTAGAGCTTTGAAATATTATGTTGAAGCTACTAAGAATTTCCGAAAGACTTCTAGTCTATTTGTTATCTTTTCCGGTTCTAGGAAAGGTCAGAAGGCCTCTGCCATTTCTTTGGCGTCTTGGTTGAAATCTTTAATTCATCATGCTTATGTCGAATCGGGTAAAGCTCCGCCTCAAAGGATTACAGCTCATTCTACTAGGTCAGTGTCTACTTCCTGGGCGTTTAGGAATGAAGCTTCAGTTGATCAGATTTGCAAAGCAGCAACTTGGTCTTCTTTGCATACTTTTACTAAATTCTACCATTTTGATGTGTTTTCTTCTTCTGAAGCAGTTTTTGGTAGAAAAGTACTTCAGGCAGCTGTTTCAGTTTGATTCTTCTGCTTATAATTTCAGTTTTTTTCATGATAAGATTTAAACTTTATTTTGGGTGTGGATTTTTTTCAGCGGAATTGGCTGTCTTTATTTTATCCCTCCCTCTCTAGTGACTCTTGCGTGGAAGATCCACATCTTGGGTAGTCATTATCCCATACGTCACTAGCTCATGGACTCTTGCTAATTACATGAAAGAAAACATAATTTATGTAAGAACTTACCTGATAAATTCATTTATTTCATATTAGCAAGAGTCCATGAGGCCCATCCTTTTTTTGTGGTAGTTATGATTTTTTTTTTTTTTTTGTATAAAGCACAATTATTCCAATTCCTTATTTTTTATGCTTTCGCACTTTTACCTTATCACCCCACTTCTTGGCTATGTGTTAAACTGATATGTGGGTGTGGTGAGAGGTGTATTTATAGGTATTTTGAGGTTTGGGAAACTTTGCCCCTCCTGGTAGGAATGTATATCCCATACGTCACTAGCTCATGGACTCTTGCTAATATGAAAGAAATTAATTGATCAGGTAAGTTCTTACATAAATTATGTTTTTTTTTAGAAACACAAATTTTATCTTGAGAATATGTTTATGTTGCTATGTAGGGCTAGATTTATCAATCATGGACAGACAGGTGCATACATATTCGCTCCTGTCCGCCCAAGCTCGCCCCTGGCGAGCAGCAATCCACTGGCGGAATTCAACATTGCACACAAGCGCTATTTTGCTCTTGCATACAATCCTGCCCCCTGCCCATGCACAACCAATCACGCTCGTGCAGGAGCTGTCAAGGTCAAGGCTTGATAAATCGAGCCCTTCTTTATGTGAAACAGAGACTCCTACATTACAATAGTGTCTAAAAAAATCCCAAATATTTTGTTTGATTTCTCTCCATGCCGTTGAGGTTTATGAATATCAGGACCTGGGTAGTAAATAAAAGTAAATAAATTCCTATATGAAATAAAAAATGCTATATTCTTTCTGTTAGGGTCGGTTTAGTAAATTGTCTACTACGAAATGTCTCCTTTGTTACAGTCTTGAACCGGTATCTGTTTTGGAAAGAAAGATGGATCAGCCCATGACAGATCATGTATTATAGTTAGAGATTGCAGGGTTAAGTATATGGGGCTGTTAGGTCACAGTGGTTTCTTTGTCTCTTTTGTTGGAATGATATGACAGGTGGCTGATATGTTTTGGATTTTTTAACCTTATTTTGACCTACTTCCTGCTGGGTTGAGAAATAAAATGTGTGTCCCTAAACCTCATTATTTAGCCCAGCTTCTGCATTGCTTGCTGGGTGTGATGATTTTATAAAAGATCCACTTACAAGTGTAGATGATACTTTTTGTTGTCTGAAAAATCAAAGACAAAAACCCATCACTTTTTTTTTCTTTTAAATCACATAGTAGAAAATGATGAACATAATGACCAACAACTGAAAACAGGAGAATCTGTCACATGGGGCTCCATGCTCGAAAGCTCAGGTGAGATGATTGAAAAAGATAAAAAGAGCATTTTTCCCTTGAGAGATAAGTATCTCGCAAATGAGTGTACCATAAAGTTCTGCATGTGATGTGCAATAGAAAGCTCAATAAAATAAGGAGTTTAAAAATTCTATTGAAAATGCAAAGTCAAAATCAGAATTTTTCTTTGTTCTCTTGCTATCTTTATTTTAAAAGCAGGAATGTGAGCTTAGGAGCCCGACCTATTTTAGGTTCAGCACCCTGGATAGCTCTTGCTTATTGGTGGCTACATTTAGCCACCAATAATTAAGCATAACCCAGGTTCTGCATAAAAAAATGGGCCAGCTCCTAAGATTTACATTCATGCTTTTTAAAGAGAATGAAGAAAATGTATTTATTGGAGTAAATTAGAAAGTTGCTTAAAATTGCTGCTCTGTCTGAATCATTAAAGAAAAAAATTGGATTTAGTGTCCCTTGAAAATCACGGCAAAAATTTAGGTTTACTTATTGTTTTTTTAATATAAAATGAGTTTGGCAAACTTGGTGAGTGGGCTTATAAGGGGAGTGTCTGAAGTTCTCTCATAGGTCTTACTATATTTTCTAAGTATTTTACCCGTAAATTAAAAAGGGAAATGAAACCCAAAATGTGTCTTTCAGGATTCAGATAGAGCATGCAATGTTAAACACATTTTCAAATTATTTATTTGATCAATTTTGCATCATTCTCTTGGTATCCTTTATTGAAGCAACAGCAATGCATTACTGGGAGCTAGCTGAACACATCGGTAAGCCAAAAATAAGAGGTATATATGTACAGCCATCAATCAGCATCTACTTCCCAGCTCCTAAGCCTACCTAGGTATGTTTTTCCACAAAGGATACAAAAAGAACAAAGCAAATGAGATAATAGTGGTAATTTGGACTCTTGTTTAATATTAAAACAAAAGTGTCATCAGCAGCATGGGCTCCCCTGTGAGAATCTCCATTCCTGAGAGCCACTCGCCTGGATTTCCTGATTCAGAGCTGAATTTATCAGGTTTTGATCCTTGCATTGCAGGCTTGCACAAGACAAATGCTTATTAACCTCTACCCATCCTCGAAGGAGGTGAGTTAAAGGGACATAAAACCCAAGATGTTCCCTTTGTGATTCAGACAGTGCATTCAAGCTTTAAAACGTTTCCAATTTACTTCTGTTATTAAATGTGCTTTGTTCTTTTGGTATTCTTTGTTGAAGAGATATCTGGAGCACTACAAGGAAGGAAATAGTGCTCTTGCAAATTGTTAGCGTTCTTGCTGCCATATACAGCTACAAGCACATACCTGCTCCTGAGCTTACTTCCATGCTTTTCAACAAAGGATACCAAAGGAACAAAGACATTTTGATCACAGAAGTAAATTAGAAAGTGCTCTATCTAAATCATTAAAGAAAAAACTTTGTGTTTCATGTCCATTTAAAATCACCCAGATCTGACCGGGTTTATTTTTGTTTTTTGCAAGACCCTAAGTCCCACTGAGCAGAAAACAGACAACGGTAATTTGTTATTGAAAAAGCAGCTTAGTTCTCGTTATTTAATTAATAATTAATCTCTGCCTTCATTTTTTTAAAATAAAATTTTCATTATAATCTTGTTTGTTGCGCTAGTTTTTAGCAGAATGTGAGTATAATGTGGCCCCTGCCCAATCCTGCAGTTGGGTCTGAGTCTCCATATAAATTGGGTACCCAGATATTTGCAAAGCACCCAAATGCACCCAAAGCACCCAAATGCACCCAAAGCACCCAAATGTTAAAGCACTTGAATATGATGCAGCATATCTGTAAATAGCTGAGTTGAACATATCACATGAACATCTCTATGCAAATAATGGAAGATATTTCACATCAAAATTTCCTCAGTAGCCACATCTCATCGTAAAAGGACTTGACGCAGCCAATCCTGTTGCTTTTCCCCCCAAGACTTAAAAGGGAGTATGTATCTGGCATGTTACATTATAAAATCTCGCAAGATTTTTGTAAAATCCCATGAGATTACAGTAAAGCAAAGTGTGAGCACAGCACTGATTAAGCTGAATGCACACAGCACTTACTCCCATAGATAACCCTGATTATGAATGTTTAACAAAGGGGATGTATGAGCGCACTGATAAATTTCAAGAAGATTTAGTCTCGTCCAAAAATAAAAAATTGGAAAGAGATAATGAAGACTATAAAAAAGATCAAGTTTATAGCTACAATCGCATTGCCAAATTGACTCAGAATCCTATTAATAGGACTCAATACAGACCAACTCACTATAATAATAGTGAACCCAATCAGCCTGCCAGATTACCCAAACAACAAGACAACTGGACTGTGGTCCAACACAACCCTAGGCACCACCAGCAAAGGAGTTATTATAATCAAAACTCACATAACTATGTACCACAAGCAAACCACTTTAGAAACAGACTAATTACGAATTGCAGAATAGACCACAATACAACAGCCATGGCACACAACTTAAATACCAACATACCAAACATGTTTCTAGATTCCATGAAAATCATGAAAGTCCCAGAGAAAGAAACACCCAACATTTCCAGAATGGACATATACATAACCCACACCATTCCCAGAATGGACATATACATAACCCACACCATTCCCAGAATGGACATATACATAACCCACACCATTCCCAGAATGGACATATACATAACCCACACCATTCCCAGAATGGACATATACATAACCCACACCATTCCCAGAATGGACATATACATAACCCACACCATTCCCAGAATGGACATACATATAACTCACAATACAATTACCCTAGACAGCGTAATTTTGCAGACAACCCTAGTGCCCAACTTAACACTCCACATAACCAATATCACAATCGTTTTCATCCCCTTAATTCTGTATCAGAAAATAACACTTTCATAGAACATCAAAGTAGATCCAATTCCTCTTCTTTTTTAGAGCTTCCTCCCCAACATCACAGAGCACCTATAGAAGAAGCAAACTCCAGAAAAAAGGCCTTTTTTCATAGACCAAGAGGCTCCAGAGGTAGAGGTATTACCACCAAGAAAGATAAATTACAAAAATTAGAAAAAGGTTTTATTTTTGCCCTCCCAATCTTTTCAATTTGTTTGTGGACACTAATCGTTTCACAAGGAAATTATCCCTTCAGAAATATTTTGCACAACATTTTTTGAAAAACAAAACAAAACAAAAAAACAAACCTCACAGATGAAAATCATATGCATTCTTACTGATTCTGTGAATGATTTAACATCACATCTCTATGAAGATTTCATCCACACAGATGTTAAAATTAAATCTTCTTTTTCCCCCACATTAGGGTCTTATCAATATATTAAAATTTACCAAAATTTAGTTTTGGTTGATCTTGATAAAATATCAAAAAACTCTTGTAAGAAGTTCTACAGAGATCTAGGTGATAAACATGCCATTTCATCCTTCGCAAACAATCAGAACATTATTATTCGTGATGCAGACAAATGCGGGGGGAGAGTTTTACAAAACATCAACGATTACCTCCAAGAAGCCAAAACAATCCTTAAAGATGACAAATACTATAGAATTTTACCTAATGACCCCACGAATTTCTTCCTAAAAACATATCACCATCTAATTGAGAAAGGAGTAGATCTTAAGATCCTCAATAAAGATGAGAAGAATTTTTTTAAAATTAGCAACCCCAGTATATGGGGCACCAGATTCGCTCCGAGTTTTGCCAATCTTTATTTGGGTATTTTTGAAGATAAATACATCTATTCATCCCCATACGGAGCAAATCTGGTGTTCTATGGCCATTACATTGATGATCTTGTCTTTGTTTGGAGAGGCGACACTCTTACAGCTACAGACTTTGTCGCCTCTTTGGACAAGAATGATATGGGTCTCTCTTTTACAGCAAACATTGACAACAAATCTATTGATTATTTAGATCTCACCCTCAGCTGGGACAAACATTTACCTTGATTTTACTAGCAACCATCACATGAGGTGGAAACGTAACATCGCCTACAGCCAATTTGAAAGAATCAGACGTAACTGTACACACATAGAAACATTCGACCAACAAAGTCGTATCATTTTTGATAGATTTATAGACAAGGGCTACCCTCAAGACCTTTTAGAACAATGTCTAAATAGAGCTAGACATTAGAAACATAGAAAAACACTGCTGGACAAAACTACCTGCAATAGGATAAATAAAAACAATAATGAACAGATCTCATCAAATTGCATGTTTATCACACAATATAACAGCAATTATAAACAGATACGTCATATCCTCAACAAACACTGGCATATAATCCAAAAGGATCCGATTCTCAAAACCATAGTCGGCGAACAGCCAAAAATTGTCTATACTAGGGCTCCTACTCTTAGGAGCAAACTAGCACCTAGTAAAAGGGTTAAACACAAAAATATGGGTTCTTTCAGCACCAAAGGGAAACCAAAAACTTTTTTAGGACACAGGTATTTTCAAATGTAGCAAAAGAGGATGTAACAAATGTAAATATATAACATCTGGTAAAAAAAACTTTTAAATCCAACTCTACAGGTGAAAATTTTGAAATCTCTAGATTCTTTAATTGTGACTCGAGCTTTATCATGTATGTCTTGGAATGTATCTGTGGGGTCCAATATGTGGGTCGCACCTCCAGAAAAGCCCATACCCGTTAGGGGGGAACATTGGGGAAATTACAAAAACTGTAAAAAGAAAAATATCAAGCACAGTGTGCTCATGAAACATGATGGTAGCCATCAAATTTTAACATTTTATCCTATTGACTATATTCCTCCCTCCACTGACTATAATCGGCTTATCAAACTCAGACAACGTGAGACCTTTTAGATACACAAATTAAATACTCTGTTTCCTACAGGTCTGAATTCCAATTTAGATCTGGCAGCTTTTAATTAATTAATACATTATCCTATTTTTGTTTTCAATGATCTTTTTGAACATGTGCGCTCCAGCATCTCTTTTTATCTCTAGGTTCATTTATATTTAATAGTGAGAATCATGAGATGATCTGTTTTCTCATCTACCCGTATTATTAGGTTCTTTTTAATATCATTAACATATAGTACTAATTTCTTATCTTTAGACCATGTGGTTATTTTAGCCCCGAACTTTACACACGCTTGTATAGTCTTTCTTTTAGGTATAGGTTTTTTATATATATTGTTAATATCTTGCTTCTAGTCGTCACAAACAATTGTCTACTTGATCATTTAGATGCTAATGTTACATAGCCCCTTTATTAGATCACTAACTTTTTAAATTATGTTGTCACATTTTCTTGGATGATCGATCTTTTTCCTTACATTATCGTTTTATTTTCTTTGGATATAGCGTTAACAATCACAGGGTCTGTTGATTTTGTGATCATACAATACTATTTGTACATTATACAGTGCAAAAAAACTTAAAAAAAATGTTAATCTTATTTTTTGTTTTTAAAGCTCGTTATTTTTAGTGGATACATTATCAGTATTTTTTCCCAAGATCTATTTGTGTGTGTGTTCTTATTTTGCAGATGGATACACATACACAGTGATATTTCCTTTGATACAAATATACTGCTAATATTTTGTTGTCAGTTGCTATAACACTTATGTTGCTAAAATGCTAATGTTTTTCAATATGTATAATGATATTTCTTTTGATATAAGTATCATATCAGTGCTGCTATCATGTTGCAACTCTTTGCCAATTGCGCTGTCATACGTTGTGCGTATGATCGGTTTACAATTATCCATTGACATCTGCTGTTTGTATTTTAAAAGCCTCTGCAAAGGCATTTTATGTATTCAGCTTGAGGAAACGGCCAGAGCAATACGGCAGAGAAACGCGTTGCTAAGCATATTAAAAACCCTTTTTTACTTACTCGGATGTCCTGCTTTCTTATCCAAACATCATTTTTGATTGTGCCAACTTCTAACAAAATTGGACATTATTCCAGCACCTTACTTGCCATAGCAGCTTCAGTAATCACCACTGTGGTTCAATTGTTTGATCTCCGTCCCTGGAACTAGTTACGAGAGTAACTTTGAAACTGGCTATCCAAGGGTTGCATTTGCTGTGGATTAGTTACCAGCCTCTCAGCCACTAGTTGGATATCGTGGCTACAGCGTACTGACTGCTGTTTTAAAGGTCAGCCTGCCTGTCTGCACTTTTTTCGTTAAAAGTGCCATCACACTTATGAGTACCTTTTTACTTGTTCACTTGCTGCATTGTTTTGTTATTTGTTCTTATCTCATAGAGATGTTTATGTGATTTTCAAGTGATTTAGCATATGGGTATTATGTCCCTTTAAATCTCATGATCACTTTTATTCAAGAGCATATCTAGGTAGGCTCAGGAGTGTGTACCATTGTTGACCGAGTATAATACAAACAAAATTAGAGTCCAGCACCTTCCTGTGTGAGTGCCCGCTGTTCCCAGGATGCTGCAAAGTCCTCACATATAAAACACCTGCCATGGGTTCCAATGTTGCCCCCACATACGCAAACATATATATGAACATCTATAAGGAGAAATTTGTTTACAAGAATGAACTGTTTATCAAGTATGCGGCCACATGGTGGCGTTATATAGATGATGTGTTCGATGTGAGTTGTGGCGACATTGGAACCCTGGAAGAATTTGTGCCGGATCTAAACATTAGTACCAATTTGATTAAATTTACACTCACTGCAAGTGAGGAAAAAAATAGTTTTCTGGATACCACTGTTTATATTATGGATGGAAGGCTCTGTACAGATCTGTACGTGAAGCCCATGGATAAAAATAGTATATTGCGAGAATCCGCTAAATATCGTAAAAAATATATCTTATCACAGCCTGCATTTGGCGGAATCAACTATAACATAAACCTCTGGTTCTAATAATATAAAGATTGCTCCAGTTTCTAATACATGGGTCCTGATCTAGCCCGGAAGCCTTATCCTGTGTTATCAACACCCTCCCCCCCCCCCCCCGGTTTTCCGGATAAGAGCAGCTTTTGATTTGCTGATAATATTCACCTATTAACTTGCTAAAATTACAGCCTACTGTGTTCTTCTATCTTTCTGAAATCCACCACAGCCGACAACCTAACTCTCTACAAGCTATTTACATCACATAAAGATGAAGACTAAGGAGGATTTTCAGATGTCGGTATAGACCTTACTAGCAAAACTTGAGAGACAGATTGGCGAGAATTTTAGCAATCTCTTAAACCTCCTACAGCCAGCACTCAAGAAGCAAGTTAACCAACAGCTAATTGAGCGAAGATTCACCGGAGATTATGAAGCCTGTTGATATGAGGCTACCTGCTACAGAAGGTATGAGAGACAGCTCTGCCAAGCACGGTGGGCCCCGGGAATGTGCTGCTGGCTTCACAGAGCTCATTAAGCCTCACTCACTGTCTAAGGTAATTGCACAGACAGCGGACCAGATGAATGCAACCAAAGGGCAAGATGCTCGCGACCTGTAGAACTAGCAGAGACGCATGCCGGATCATCTGCAACCTTAAATCTAGACTGTAGGTCCGACTTAGCAAATAGATCCACTAAGCTATCTCTTGAGAAGACACAAAGAGGTCTGACTATGATGTTCCAGACAGTGAACATGGCTGCTGTTCATTTAGCCTTTAGCTTCCACGCCATTATAGAGGAAATTGCAGAGGCCCAACACTGTAATGTGCAATGAAAGATCTTTCACACCTTTTTGAAAATAGGAATAGGTTAAGCTAATAGCGAGTCTAGTTGGGGCGATTCTGAATTTCCCTATGCTCCTGCTCGGTACATATATCATACTAATATATGGCTAAGGAGGGAGGCATTACGTTGAAGAAAGCTGTTTTTTTGTATTTACAAGTAGACTTTTGAATTAGTAACTCTAATAATATACATATCTTGTACTGTCACATCACTTACCAAAGAGTCTAGAACATTCTCTCATTGAATCATAACCTTTTAAGGTTGTATGTATCTTCGATATCTGTGGTTGAGATGTACTGTGCACTAGCTCCATAACTTGTAAACACGTGGCCCCAAGGAACTTATATATAATTTCAAAGATCACCTAATTCCTAACTAAATAATGCACCAGTTGCCTGGTGGATAGCATCCTCTTTAAGCTTAATCGACACAACCATTAGAGTAGGGATTAGAAAAATTATCATTTATTAGTTTTATTGTTCATAAACCATAATCTGCTGTATAAGTTTAACCCTATTATTCATATATACTGTTTGAATTTGTTTTCTCATATTTTAGAATGCCCAGATATCCTGATTCATGTGAACTTTGAGGCCTAGAGGCAGTGGCGTCACTAGGGTTGGTGTCACCCGGTGCGGTAAGTTATGGTGTCACCCCCTCCAGAAAGTAGACACACACAAAACACAGGCACACACACATACAAACACTCAGACACACTTAAATACATACTCAGATGCACACACAAACACTCGGAAACACACTCAAACACACACACAAAAACACACACACAAAAACACTGAGGCACACACAAAAACACTGAGACACACACACAAAAACTCAGACACACACATACAAAATATGTAAACTGCACTGCATTAATTATAAAGCTCATGCGTAGAGCTGCTCCCTGGCTCAGCAGAGCATCAAATGAAAGATAAACAGAGCACTCTAAAATAAATCACTGAAGAAAAGGTTTAGGCGCGCAAACTATGAAAATTCTGCTCTCTGACCCGGTTCCAAGTCTGTCAGTGCACAGCCCTGGGCCGCATGTCACTGAGCAGTGAGCACAGATAGGCAGGCAGGTTTAGGTTAGCCGCGCAACTTTGCAAGCCCCACGGCACGCCCACAACATTCATAGTGAAATTGGGCAGGGGAGGAACAAAGTACAAACAAGCAAAAGCAGCTGGGAAAACTATTTGTTGAAATTGCAGCACTGGCTCAAGGGGCAAAAAAATTGTGTGTCTACAACTTCCCCAGTCCCACTAATGTTCACAAATGCCAGACCCTCTAATAAAATAATCTATGCATCTCAATATTGTATTTCTTTGAATTTCCTTAAAATAAAATAAAAATAATTTTTTTATTTTTTTTTTGTGTCACCCCCTGGAGGGTGTCACCCAGGTGCGGCCCGCACCCCCCTAGTGACGCCACTGCCTAGAGGTATAGTTTATATTCACTCTAGTTAAAGCTGCCTCATCTAGATATTCCTGTTAATTGTAACTGGAAGATATACTCAATGGAAATCTCACAGTTGTTGACTCGGAACATCCCCGATAGCCATTAACCCCATTATACAGGTTTATGACAGGTTGAAGGGATTTTCAAGCATAACTGACCTTATTACCTTTGAGCCTCACAAAGAATAATTTCTATATTATTATAGACAATGGTGACTTTTATTATACAACACATTGTAACTATTATGCACTAGGCTGTAATCACACACACATCTTTAACCAACTGGATTTAACTTTGTTGATATACTATATTCCAGAGCACCTGCATATTATATACCAATGTGCAATGCCCAAGAGTGGCTTTATATCAATCTAGTTTACCTCCATTATAATAATCTATTACATATAGGTGCAAGAGTGGCCTATTGATAAATTGGGAGGTTCATATAATAGAAAATAAGTTTCAGTTGTATATGTTCAGTATTAGTTGTTGACCAAGGTGTCTTCTTTTCTTTTGTTTGTATTAATACTTTATTGTAGGTGTATTCTTGACAGATAAGTATCCATTTATTTCTATTTTTTTTCTGCAGTGTTAAATGTCAGTAACTTATCATTTTAGATGCCTGAGTCATAGAGCCTACAACTTATATGTGGACAATTATTATTTGATTGTATAATGAATACTTGCTAATTTATATATAGTGCTGTTTACTAGTGCAACTGTTGTTACCGTTAAAGGACATATATACATTTTGAGATGTTGTTATGCACAAAACTTCAATAAAAATCTATGAATTAAAAAAAAAAAAATAGTATATTGTACTATAAAAGTTTCTATCCAAGAAACACAGTACGATCCCTCCCTAGAAGTCAGTACATGAGGGTAGATAGGATAGTATCTGAAAAAGAGAATTTGGAAATAAGAATGAGAGAGATGACAAATAAATTCCTATCTAGGGGTTATCCAGCTGATCTTTTAAATAATGAACTTACATAAGTGATGAGACAATCTAAAATGGGGAAGGATTTCCAGAGAAGAGGGAAAATGAAGGAAAAGAGGTTAACAATGGTTATGGATCATAATGAGTATAGTAAAGATATAACAGGTATTGTGAATAAACATTGGTCTATTCTAAGGATGTGTCATCCGGAAGTAGAGGAGTTTACAATACCTCCTAGACCAGCCTTTAGGAGAAGGAGACATTTAACGGATTAGTTGGTTCATACCGACCTAGGTAGTACAAAAGGAAAACAGAGTTACCTGACATGCAAGAATAATGGGAGCTTTCCCTGCCTCAATTGTGGCAATTGTAATTCCATGATTAGGGGTCCAAATTTCACACATCCATTAACAGGCAGGAAATTTGAGATTCGGGGCTTTTATACCTGTAACACTACTTATGCAATATATCTTATTATATGCCCATGTGGGGTCATCTATATTGGAGAGACCACCCGTAAGATTTAATGACAGAATTAACAAACATAAAAGTAATATAAGGTGCAAAAACAAGGAAGCCCCTGTCTCTTCTCATTTTTTAAAATTTGGGCAAAACATCAGTCAATTAAGATTTCCGGTTATAGATAGTGAGTCACATTCACGTGGGGAAGCAATAGGGAAATCCTTCTAAAAAGAAAAGAGGCTTTTTGGATTCACACATTAAATAGTATGCAACCTTTGGGGAGGAATAAAGAACTAGACCTCTCTGTATTCTTGTAATCATGTATTGCATCTCTGTTTATGTCCTATATGCATAGGATCAGTTTTTAAGCTCAGTTTGCAAGTGTATTAGTTTTAGGGTTTGAATAATATTGGAGTACAATGAATTATTTGTTAACCATGATTTGTTAATTTTTAATTTTGTATATATGGTATGTGTAATATTTCACCTGTACACTAGAGGGAGCAAGGAAGTAGTGTACACAGGATTGGTTGTTACTTTCATTGCAGGTGTATACATTTTAGCATTTCCTGTTACTTATCAGGCATGGTTAAGGATTGAATATCCGAAACGTTGCTATGTTTGTTTACTGGTGACCATGGTGAATATCTATCAAGCCGTCAACCTGAAATACGCTGGAATTCCGCAGCGTAATTGTGGCGAGCTTGATTCAACCTAGTTATCAAAGCCTACAGACCGGCAAAAGTTGAAATTTGTGACGTAACATATGATCCGCCAGTCTCAATCCGACACAGATTGATGCTTACATCTTTACAGATGTTCCGAATACAAATTTGGTTCTATCTGACACCTTTTGCAAGTTAGCAAATTTCTAACCGCTACACTCACCGCTATTCCGGCCCAGCGTACCTGGTTTTCAATCCGCCACCCTGGAGGCTGTGGATGCCATAGGAATCAATGGAAGTCTGAAAGCAGCGAAAGCTTATGTTCGATGCTGCCAGATGTCCCATTGATTTCTATGGTAAAAAAACAAATTATGTTTACACCCAACATCCTAACATAAGCCCTGAGTCTAAACACTCCTAGTCCGTCGCCCCAACATTGCCACCAACTAAATAAAGTTATTAACCCCTATTCCGACGCTCCCCGACCCCACTGCAACTAAATAAAAGTATTAACCCCTATTCCGCCGCTCCCGGACCTCGCCGCAATTAAATAAAATTATTAACCCTAAACCTCTGGCCTCCCACATCACTACCATTAACTACACCTATTAACCCCTAAACCGCCAGCCCCCCACATCGCCATTAAAATATATTAAGCTATTAACCCCTAAACCTAACAACTCGCTAACTTTACATTAAAATTACAACATCCCTATCTTATAATAAATTAAAACTTACCTTTAGAATTAAATTAAACTAATTTTAAGCTATTAATTAACCTACCCTAACTATTATACTACAATTAAATTAAACTACCAATTAAATTAACTATATTATATATTAAAAAACCCTAACCCTACTCAAATTATTTAAATCTACAATAAAAAATTACAAAGTTACAAAAAACCCCCGCTAAGTTACAGATCAAAACACTAAGTTACAAAAAAAAAAAAACACAGTATCAAAAATAAAAAATAATTACACCTAATCTAATTGCCCTATCAAAATAAAAAAGCCCCCCCAAATAAAAAAAAAACCTAGCCTACAATAAACTACCAATGGCCCTTAAAGGGGCCTTTTGCGGGGCATTGCCCCAAAGAAATCAGCTCTTTTACCTGTAAAGAAAAATACAAACATCCCCCCAACAGTAAAACCCACCACCCACACAACCAACCCCCCCAAATAAAAACCCTATCTAAAAAACCTAAGATACCCATTGCCCTGAAAAGGGCATTTGTATGGGCATTGCCCTTAAAAGGGCAGTTAGCTCTTTTACATGTTCAGACCCTACTCTAAAAATAAAACCCACCCAAAAAACCCTTAAATAAACCTAACACTAACCCCTGACGATCCACTTACAGTTTTTGAAGTTCTGCTTGAAGGATCCATCCAGCCGGCAAGAAGTCTTCATTGGGGCGGCAAGAAGTCTTCATCCGGGCTGCTTCTTCCATCTTCATCCAGCCGGTGAAGTCTTCATCCATGCGGCCTCTTCTATCTTCATCCATCCAGAGCGGAGCGGGTCCATCCTGAAGACATCCATTGCGGAGCGGGTCCTTCTTGAAGACATCCGACGAGGAGCTCCTCTTCAATACGGTCTCCGACGTAAACTTGATCTTGAATGCATGTGACGTCATCCAAGCTGGCGTCCCTTGCATTCCAATTGGCTGTAAGGTTCCAATCAGCCAATAGGATTAGAGCCGCTAAAATCCTATTGGCTATTCCAATCAGCCAATAGGATTTGAGCAGCTCTCATCCTATTGGAAGATGAAGACTTCGCCGGCTGGATGAAGATGGAAGAGGCCGCCCGGATGAAGACTTCTTGCCGCCCGGATGAAGACTTCTTGCCGGCTGGATGGATCCTTCAAGCGGAACTTCAAAAACTGCAAGTGGATCATCGGGGGTTAGTGTTAGGTTTATTTAAGGGTTTTTTGGGTGGGTTTTAATTTTAGAGTAGGGTCTGGGCATGCAAAAAAGCTAACTGCCCTTTTAAGGGCAATGCCCATACAAATACCCTGTTCAGGGCAATGAGGAGCTTAGGTTTTTTAGATAGGCTTTTTATTTGGGGGGGTTGGTTGTGTGGGTGGTTGGTTTTACTGTTGGGGGGGTGTATTTTTCTTTACAGGTAAAAGAGCTGATTTCTTTGGGGCAATGCCCTGCAAAAGGCCCTTTTAATGGCCATTGGTAGTTTATTGTAGGCTAGGATTTTTTTGGGGGGGCTTTTTTATTTTGATAGGGCGATTAGATATGGTGTATTTATTTTCTATTTTTGATACTGTGTTTTTTTGTAATTTAGTAATTTTTTATTGTAGATTTAAATAATTTGAATAGGGTTAGTTTTTTTTTAATGTGTAATATAGTTAATTTAATTGGTAGTTTAATATAATTTTAGTATAATAGTTAGGGTAGGTTAATTAATAGTTTAATATAGTTTAATTTAATTCTACAGGTGTTTTATTTTATTATAAGATAGGGATGTTGTAATTTTAATGTAAAGTTAGCGGGTTGTTAGGTTTAGGGGTTAATAGCTTCATTAAGTTTATAGCGATGTGGGGGCTGGTGGTTTAGGGGTTAATAGGTTTGGTTAATGGTAGTGCTGTGGGAATAGGAGCGAGATTGATGACTGCTTGTTAACAACAGTCCGCTGCTCATCGCCCCATACTTGGTGCGCGGCTTTTTGCCGGCTTTTTTCATAAATATTGAGAGTGTATTCAGGTCCACAGCCGCAATGTTAGGTGAGTGTATTGGTGCCGTTGAATGCAACAAAGTTGTTGGCTTGATAGATAGGCCTCCATATGTTTTAACCTAAGAAGTGCTGCTGTGTATCGTGTTCTACCATTGTTGACCGTCAGGCCATATAAGTCAATACACGTTCACATTATTTGGCCAGCCTAGCAGGGGTGTAACGAGACTTCATTGGACCTCAAAGCAAAGTTTGTGGCAGGGCCCCCATTCAACTGCACCCCTTCTAAAGCACCAGCATATTGTAAGGAGATTTTATTGGATATAAAAAGAGATAATATTCATTTATTATATTTTTGATTAATAAAAGTTTTTGCATTTTATAAAGGAACGTGAAACCCAATGTATTTTTTTCATGATTCAGATAGAGCTTTCTCAATTACTTATATTATCACATTTTCTTCTTTCTCTTTGTATCTTGTGTTGAAAAAC
This sequence comes from Bombina bombina, assembly GCF_027579735.1. NCBI lineage: Eukaryota > Metazoa > Chordata > Amphibia > Anura > Bombinatoridae > Bombina > Bombina bombina. The sequence goes on along the minus strand of NC_069510.1, from coordinate 152,014,840 downwards.
AGGGAGGTAACCTCAGCAGTGTGCACGTGTCGAGAATGTTATCCATTTGCAAGAGCACTAGAGGGCAGCACTATAAGAATGTTACCCATTTGCAAGAGCACTAGATAGCAGCACTTAAAGAATGTTATCCATTTACAAGAGCACTAGAGGGCAGCACTATAAGAATGTTATCCATTTACAAGAGAACTAGATGGCAGCTCTATAAGAATGTTATCCATTAGCAAGAGCACTAGAGGGCAGTACTATAAGAATGTTATCCATTTGCAAGAGCACTAGATGGCAGCACTATAAGAATGTTATCCATTAGCAAGAGCACTAGAGGGCAGTACTATAAGAATGTTATCCATTTGCAAGAGCACTAGAGGGCAGTACTATAAGAATGTTATCCATTTGCAAGAGCACTAGAGGGCAGTACTATAAGAATGTTATCCATTTGCAAGAGCACTAGAGGGCAGCACTATAAGAATGTTATCCATTTGCAAGAGCACTAGAGGGCAGCACTATAAGAATGTTATCCATTTGCAAGAGCACTAGAGGGCAGCACTATAAGAATGTTATCCATTTGCAAGAGCACTAGAGGGCAGCACTATAAGAATGTTATCCATTTGCAAGAGCACTAGAGGGCAGTACTATAAGAATGTTATCCATTAGCAAGAGCACTAGAGGGCAGCACTATAAGAATGTTATCCATTAGCAAGAGCACTAGATGGCAGCACTATAAGAATGTTATCCATTTGCAAGAGCACTAGAGGGCAGTACTATAAGAATGTTATCCATTTGCAAGAGCACTAGAGGGCAGCACTATAAGAATGTTATCCATTAGCAAGAGCACTAGAGGGCAGCACTATAAGAATGTTATCCATTTGCAAGAGCACTAGAGGGCAGTACTATAAGAATGTTACTCATTTGCAAGAGCACTAGAGGGCAGCACTATAAGAATGTTATCCATTAGCAAGAGCACTAGAGGGCAGTACTATAAGAATGTTATCCATTAGCAAGAGCACTAGATTGCAGCACTATAAGAATGTTATCCATTTGCAAGAGCACTAGATGGCAGCACTATAAGAATGTTACCCATTTGCAAGAGCACTAGATGGCAGCACTATAAGATTGTTATCCATTAGCAAGAGCACTAGATGGCAGCACTATAAGAATGTTATCCATTTGCAAGAGCACTAGATGGCAGCACTATAAGAATGTTATCCATTTGCAAGAGCACTAGAGGACAGCACTATAAGAATGTTATCCATTTGCAAGAGCACTAGATGGCAGCACTATAAGAATGTTATCCATTTGCAAGAGCACTAGAGGGCAGTACTATAAGAATGTTATCCATTAGCAAGAGCACTAGAGGGCAGCACTATAAGAATGTTATCCATTTGCAAGAGCACTAGATGGCAGCACTATAAGAATGTTATCCATTTGCAAGAGCACTAGATGGCAGCACTATAAGAATGTTATCCATTTGCAAGAGCACTAGATGGCAGCACTATAAGAATGTTATCTATTTGCAAGAGCACTAGATGGCAGCACTATAAGAATGTTATCCATTTGCATGAGCACTAGATGACAGCACTATAAGAATCTTATCCATTTGCATGAGCACTAGATGGCAGCACTATAAGAATGTTATCCATTTGCAAGAGCACTAGATGGCAGCACTATAAGAATGTTATCTATTTGCAAGAGCACTAGATGGCAGCACTATAAGAATGTTATCCATTTGCAAGAGCACTAGAGGACAGCACTATAATGTTATCTATTTGCAAGAGCACTAGATGGCAGCACTATAAGAATGTTATCTATTTGCAAGAGCACTAGATGGCAGCACTATAAGAATGTTATCCATTTGCATGAGCACTAGATGGCAGCACTATAAGAATGTTATCCATTTGCAAGAGCACTAGATGGCAGCACTATAAGAATGTTATCTATTTGCAAGAGCACTAGATGGCAGCACTATAAGAATGTTATCCATTTGCAAGAGCACTAGAGGGCAGCACTATAGTAATGTTATCCATTTTCAAGAGCACTAGATGGCAGCACTATAAGAATGTTATCCATTTGCAAGAGCACTAGATGGCAGCACTATAAGAATGTTATCCATTTGCAAGAGCACTAGATGGCAGCTCTATAAGAATGTTATCCATTTGCAAGAGCACTAGATGGCAGCACTATAAGAATGTTATCCATTTGCAAGAGCACTAGATGGCAGCTCTATAAGAATGTTATCCATTTGCAAGAGCACTAGATGGCAGCACTATAAGAATGTTATCCATTTGCAAGAGCACTAGATGGCAGCACTATAAGAATGTTATCCATTTGCAAGAGCACTAGATGGCAGCTCTATAAGAATGTTATCCATTTGCAAGAGCACTAGATGGCAGCACTATAAGAATGTTATCCATTTGCAAGAGCACTAGATGGCAGCTCTATAAGAATGTTATCCATTTGCAAGAGCACTAGATGGCAGCACTATAAGAATGTTATCCATTTGCAAGAGCACTAGATGGCAGCACTATAAGAATGTTATCCATTTGCAAGAGCACTAGAGGACAGCACTATAATGTTATCTATTTGCAAGAGCACTAGATGGCAGCACTATAAGAATGTTATCTATTTGCAAGAGCACTAGATGGCAGCACTATAAGAATGTTATCCATTTGCATGAGCACTAGAGGGCAGCACTATAAGAATGTTATCCATTTGCAAGAGCACTAGAGGGCAGCACTATAAGAATGTTATCCATTTGCAAGAGCACTAGAGGGCAGCACTATAAGAATGTTATCCATTTGCAAGAGCACTAGAGGGCAGTACTATAAGAATGTTATCCATTTGCAAGAGCACTAGAGGGCAGCACTATAAGAATGTTATCCATTTGCAAGAGCACTAGAGGGCAGCACTATAAGAATGTTATCCATTTGCAAGAGCACTAGAGGGCAGTACTATAAGAATGTTATCCATTTGCAAGAGCACTAGAGGGCAGCACTATAAGAATGTTATCCATTAGCAAGAGCACTAGAGGGCAGTACTATAAGAATGTTATCCATTAGCAAGAGCACTAGATAGCAGCACTATAAGAATGTTATCCATTTGCAAGAGCACTAGATTGCAGCACTATAAGAATGTTATCCATTTGCAAGAGCACTAGATGGCAGCACTATAAGAATGTTATCCATTTGCAAGAGCACTAGAGGGCAGCACTATAAGAATGTTATCCATTTGCAAGAGCACTAGATGGCAGCACTATAAGAATGTTATCCATTTGCAAGAGCACTAGAGGGCAGTACTATAAGAATGTTATCCATTAGCAAGAGCACTAGAGGGCAGCACTATAAGAATGTTATCCATTTGCAAGAGCACTAGATGGCAGCACTATAAGAATGTTATCCATTAGCAAGAGCACTAGATGGCAGCACTATAAGAATGTTATCCATTTGCAAGAGCACTAGATGGCAGCACTATAAGAATGTTATCTATTTGCAAGAGCACTAGATGGCAGCACTATAAGAATGTTATCCATTTGCATGAGCACTAGATGACAGCACTATAAGAATCTTATCCATTTGCATGAGCACTAGATGGCAGCACTATAAGAATGTTATCCATTTGCAAGAGCACTAGATGGCAGCACTATAAGAATGTTATCTATTTGCAAGAGCACTAGATGGCAGCACTATAAGAATGTTATCCATTTGCAAGAGCACTAGAGGACAGCACTATAATGTTATCTATTTGCAAGAGCACTAGATGGCAGCACTATAAGAATGTTATCTATTTGCAAGAGCACTAGATGGCAGCACTATAAGAATGTTATCCATTTGCATGAGCACTAGATGGCAGCACTATAAGAATGTTATCCATTTGCAAGAGCACTAGATGGCAGCACTATAAGAATGTTATCTATTTGCAAGAGCACTAGATGGCAGCACTATAAGAATGTTATCCATTTGCAAGAGCACTAGAGGGCAGCACTATAGTAATGTTATCCATTTTCAAGAGCACTAGATGGCAGCACTATAAGAATGTTATCCATTTGCAAGAGCACTAGATGGCAGCACTATAAGAATGTTATCCATTTGCAAGAGCACTAGATGGCAGCTCTATAAGAATGTTATCCATTTGCAAGAGCACTAGATGGCAGCACTATAAGAATGTTATCCATTTGCAAGAGCACTAGATGGCAGCTCTATAAGAATGTTATCCATTTGCAAGAGCACTAGATGGCAGCACTATAAGAATGTTATCCATTTGCAAGAGCACTAGATGGCAGCACTATAAGAATGTTATCCATTTGCAAGAGCACTAGATGGCAGCTCTATAAGAATGTTATCCATTTGCAAGAGCACTAGATGGCAGCACTATAAGAATGTTATCCATTTGCAAGAGCACTAGATGGCAGCTCTATAAGAATGTTATCCATTTGCAAGAGCACTAGATGGCAGCACTATAAGAATGTTATCCATTTGCAAGAGCACTAGATGGCAGCACTATAAGAATGTTATCCATTTGCAAGAGCACTAGAGGACAGCACTATAATGTTATCTATTTGCAAGAGCACTAGATGGCAGCACTATAAGAATGTTATCTATTTGCAAGAGCACTAGATGGCAGCACTATAAGAATGTTATCCATTTGCATGAGCACTAGATGGCAGCACTATAAGAATGTTATCCATTTGCAAGAGCACTAGATGGCAGCACTATAAGAATGTTATCTATTTGCAAGAGCACTAGATGGCAGCACTATAAGAATGTTATCCATTTGCAAGAGCACTAGAGGGCAGCACTATAGTAATGTTATCCATTTTCAAGAGCACTAGATGGCAGCACTATAAGAATGTTATCCATTTGCAAGAGCACTAGATGGCAGCACTATAAGAATGTTATCCATTTGCAAGAGCACTAGATGGCAGCTCTATAAGAATGTTATCCATTTGCAAGAGCACTAGATGGCAGCACTATAAGAATGTTATCCATTTGCAAGAGCACTAGATGGCAGCACTATAAGAATGTTATCCATTTGCAAGAGCACTAGATGGCAGCACTATAAGAATGTTATCCATTAGCAAGAGCACTAGATGGCAGCACTATAAGAATGTTACCCATCTGCAAGAGCACTAGATGGCAGCACTATAAGAATGTTACCCATTTGCAAGAGCACTAGATGGCAGCACTATAAGAATGTTATCCATTTGCAAGAGCACTAGATGACAGCACTATAAGAATGTTATCCATTTGCAAGAGCACTAGATGGCAGCACTAGAAGAATGTTATCTATTTGCAAGAGCACTAGATGGCAGCACTATAAGAATGTTATCCATTTGCAAGAGCACTAGATGGCAGCACTATAAAAATGTTATCTATTTGCAAGAGCACTAGATGGCAGCACTATAAGAATGTTATCTATTTGCAAGAGCACTAGATGGCAGCACTATAAGGCCTAGATTTGGAGTTTGGCGTTAGCCGTGAAAACCAGCGTTAGAGGCTCCTAACGCTGGTTTTAGGCTACCTCCGGCATTTGGAGTCACTCAAAAAAGGGTCTAACGCTCACTTTTCAGCCGCGACTTCTCCATACCGCAGATCCCCTTACGTCAATTGCGTATCCTATCTTTTCAATGGGATCTTTCTAACTCCGGTATTTAGAGTCGTGTCTGAAGTGAGCGTTAGACATCTAACGACAAAACTCCAGCCGCAGGAAAAAAGTCAGTAGTTAAGAGCTTTCTGGGCTAACGCCGGTTTATAAAACTCTTAACTACTGTACTCTAAAGTACAATAACACCCATAAACTACCTATGTACCCCTAAACCGAGGTCCCCCCACATCGCCGACACTCGATTAATTTTTTTAACCCCTAATCTGCCGACCGCCACCTACGTTATACTTATGTACCCCTAATCTGCTGCCCCTAACACCGCCGACCCCTATATTATATTTATTAACCCCTAACCTGCCCCCCACAACGTCGCAGCCAGCTACCTACAATAATTAACCCCTAATCTGCCGACCGCAAAGCGCCGCCACCTACGTTATACTTATGTACCCCTAATCTGCTGCCCCTAACACCGCCGACCCCTATATTATATTTATCAACCCCTAATCTGCCCCCCTCAACGTCGCATCCACCTGCCTACACTTATTAACCCCTAATCTGCCGAGCGGACCGCACCGCTATTATTATAAAGTTATTAACCCCTAATCCGCCTCACTAACCCTATAATAAATAGTATTAACCCCTAATCTGCCCTATTCTAACATCGCCGACACCTAACTTCAAACATTAACCCCTAATCTGCCGACTGGAGCTCACCGCTATTCTAATAAATGTATTAACCCCTAAAGCTAAGTCTAACCCTAACACTAACACCCCCCTAAGTTAAATATAATTTAAATCTAACGAAATAAATTAACTCTTATTAAATAAATTATTCCTATTTAAAGCTAAATACTTACCTGTAAAATAAATCCTAATATAGCTACAATATAAATTATAATTATATTATAGCTATTTTAGCATTAATATTTATTTTACAGGTAACTTTGTATTTATTTTAACCAGGTACAATAGCTATTAAATAGTTAAGAACTATTTAATGGCTAAAATAGTTAAAATAATTACAAAATTACCTGTAAAATAAATCCTAACCTAAGTTACAATTAAACCTAACACTACACTATCAATAAATTAATTAAATAGAAACATAGAAACATAGAAACATAGATATTGACGGCAGATAAGAGCCATAGGCCCAGCAAGTCTGCCCCACCTTACCTAACAGTATAAACTTATCTAGTTCGTAGGATAGCCCTATGCTTGTCCCATGCATTTTTAAAATCCCCCACAGTGTTTGTTGCTACTACCTCTTGAGGAAGTTTATTCCATAAATCAATCACTCTTTCTGTAAAGAAGTGCTTCCTCAAATTACTCCTGAATCTACTACCCTTTAGCTTGAGCTCATGACCCCTTGTTCTTGAATTTTCCATTTTATGTAAAATACCCACAGCCTCAGTTTTACTAAACCCTTTAATGTACTTGAAAGTTGCTATCATATCACCTCTTTCCCTTCTCTCCTCTAAGCTATACATATTTAGGTCATTGAGCCTATCCTGGTAAGTTTTATTTTTTAGACCATGTACCATTTTGGTAGCCCTCCTTTGCACAGATTCAAGTTTGTTAATATCCTTCTGAAGATATGGCCTCCAGAACTGCACACAATACTCAAGATGAGGCCTAACTAATGATCTATAAAGTGGCATAAGAACCTTACTATTTCTGCTGCAAATACCTCTACCAATACATCCAAGCATTCTGCTAGCCTTACTCGCTGCCTTACTACATTGTTTACTAAGTTTTAAATCATCTGAAATAATAATTCCCAAGTCCTGTTCCTCGTCTGTAACAGTCAGTAAAGTGTCATTGAGTCTGTAATTAACATTTGGATTTTTCTTCCCTAAATGCATTATTTTACACTTTGCTGTGTTAAACTTTAGATCCCAGTCGTTTGTCCAATCCTCCAATTGTTGTATATCACTTCTCATTTTGTCTACCCCCCCTGGAACATCCACTCTGTTGCAAATTTTTGTATCATCTGCAAAGAGACATACTTTCCCCTGTAGCCCTTTGCTGATATCGCAGATAAATATGTTAAACAAAACAGGCCCCAGAACTGACCCCTGAGGAACACCACTAGTAACAGCCCCCTCTGCTGAATGAACTCCATTTACTAAGACACTTTGTTTTCTGTCCTTAAGCCAGCATTCCACCCAGTTCACAATTTTTGAATCTAGACCAAGGAGATATAGTTTGTGAATAAGTTTATTGTGTGGGACGGTGTCAAATGCTTTGCTGAAATCTAGATATGCTACATCAACTGCTCCTCCCTTGTCTAATACTTTTGTTACATAATCAAAGAAGTCAATTAGATTAGTCTGACATGATCTCCCTGAAGTAAAACCATGCTGATTTTGGTCCTCTAAATTGTTTGTCTTTATGTAAGTCATAATTCTTTCCTTTAAGAGGCTTTCCATTAATTTCCCTACTACTGAAGTTAAACTAACTGGCCTGTAGTTGCCAGATTCTTCTCTACTGCCCTTTTTATGAAGAGGTATTACATTTGCTATTCTCCAATCATCTGGGACAGCTCCTGTTAATAGTGACTGATTAAACAGATCAGTTAATGGGACAGTTAGCACTGAACGAAGTTCTTTTAAAACCCTTGGATGAATATTATCAGGACCCACTGCCTTTGTAACATTTATTTTTGATAATGCTAACAAAACCTCATCCTCTGTAAAAAGATTACTGTTAAGCTTGTTTCTATTTTGCATAGCATCCCTTAATGTAGACATTGTATCTTCACAATCTTTAGTGAAAACAGAACAGAAGTAATCATTGAGACAGTCTGCAATCTGCTTATCTCCTTCTATTATTCTACCATCAACTGATTTCAATTTTACTATTCCTACCTTATTTTTTCTTCTTTCACTGATATATCTAAAGAATGTTTTGTCCCCATGTTTTACTGACTGTGCTATCTTCTCTTCTGCATCAGCTTTAACCTTCCTAATTAACTGCTTAGTCTTTTTTTGTTGGAGTCTCCATATTTTCATATCATCATCTGCTTGTGTGTGTCTGTAATTTTTATAAGCTATCTTTTTTGTCTTTACAGCATGTGCTACTTCTTTGGAAAACCAAATTGGTTTCCGCTTTCTTTTACTTTTACAGACATGTCTAATACAGTGTGCGGTTGCATCTAAAATGGCACCTTTCACAAATTCCCACTGTTCTTGAACCCCTGTAATAAGATTTTTCCCCTTTAAATAGTTTTTTAGGTATTCTCCCATTAATGAAAAATCTGCCGTCCTAAAGTCTAAAACTTTTGTTTTAGTCTGGGTGTACAGTTCCTGAACATGAATACTAAACCAAACAGATTGATGATCACTGGATCCTAAGTTCTCACCTACAGACACATCTGAAACTGTATCACTGTTTGTAAGTATTAGATCTAATATAGCTTCCTTACGAGTTGGTTCCTTGACTAATTGTTCAAGTGATTCCCCTAGCAGAGATTCAAGAATATACCTGCTTCTAGCCGATCTAGCAGAAGGAATCTTCCAGTCTATATCTGGCAAATTAAAGTCCCCCAGTACTATAACCTTACCCTTCATGGTCATTTTGGTTATTTCATCTAATAACAGATTGTCCAGTTTTTCATCCTGCAATGGAGGCCTATATACAACCCCTATTCTAAAAACATTTTTATCTCCAATTTCCAAAGTCACCCAAATACTTTCCACCTCATCATTTGTTCCTACAATTTCAGTAACCTTTATATTTTCATTTACATACAAAGCAACTCCTCCACCTTTCTTTCCTACTCTGTTCTTTTTAAATAACCTGTATCCAGGTATGACTATGTCCCAGTCATGCAAATCATTGTACCATGTTTCTGTTATAGCTACTAAATCCAAGTTGTCCCTAGTCATTATTGAAATGAGTTCAGGTAATTTATTTCCTAAGCTGCGAGCATTTGTGCTCATGGCACGAAGAATTTTTCTACTAGAATTTCTAGAATTGTTACTTGGACTAACAGTTTTGGCATGCTGTGGGGGGCAGGTGGATATATTAATGCTACCCGGAAATAAACTACCTACAATTACCTACAATTAACCTAACACTACACTATCAATAAATTAATTAAATACAATTCCTACAAATAAATACAATTAAATAAACTAGCTAAAGTACAAAAAATAAAAATTACACCTACTCTAAGCCCCCTAATAAAATAACAAAGCCCCCCAAAATAAAAAATGTCCTACCCTATTCTAAATTACTAAAGTTCAAAGCTCTTTTACTTTACCAGCCCTGAACAGGGCCCTTTGCGGGGCATGCCCCAAGAAGTTCAGCTCTTTTGCCTGTAAAAAAAACATACAATACCCAAGCCCCCCAACATTACAACCCACCACCCACATACCCCTAATCTAACCCAAACCCCCCTTAAATAAACCTAACACTAAGCCCCTGAAGATCTTCCTACCTTGTCTTAACCTCACCGGGTTCACCGATCTGTCCAGAAGAGCTCCTCCGATGTCCTGATCCAAGCCCAAGCGGGGGGCTGAAGAGGTCCATGATCCGGCTGAAGTATTCATCCAAGCGGGGCAGAAGAGGTCTTCCATCCGATTGAAGTCTTCATCCAAGCGGGATCTTCTATGGTCATCCATCCGGAGCGGAGCGGCAGGATCCTGAAGACCTCCGACGTGGAACACCCATCCTGGCCGACGACTGAACGACGAATGACGGTTCCTTTAAATGACGTCATCCAAGATGGCGTCCCTCGAATTCCGATTGGCTGATAGGATTCCATCAGCCAATCAGAATCAAGTTCAATCCGATTGGCTGATCCGATTAGCCAATCAGATTGAGCTCGCATTCTATTGGCTGATCGGAACAGCCAATAGAATGCGAGCTCAATCTGATTGGCTGATTGGATCAGCCAATCAGATTGAACTTGATTCTGATTGGCTGATTCCATCAGCCAATCAGAATATTCCTACCTTAATTCCGATTGGCTGATAGAATCCTATCAGCCAATCGGAATTCGAGGGACACCATCTTGGATGACGTCATTTAAAGGAACCGTCATTCGTCGTTCAGTCGTCGGCCAGGATGGATGTTCCGCGTCGGAGGTCTTCAGGATGCTGCCGCTTCGCTCCGGATGGATGCCGCTTGGATGAAGACTTCAATCAGATGGAAGACCTCTTCTGCCCCGCTTGGATGAAGACTTCAGCCGGATCATGGACCTCTTCAGCCCCCCGCTTGGGCTTGGATCAGGACATCGGAGGAGCTCTTCTGGACGGATCGGTGTGATACCCGGTGAGGTGAAGACAAGGTAGGATGATCTTCAGGGGCTTAGTGTTCGATTTATTTAAGGGGGGTTTGGGTTAGATTAGGGGTATGTGGGTGGTGGGTTGTAATGTTGGGGGGGGGTATTGTATGTTTTTTTTTACAGGCAAAAGAGCTGAATTTCTTGGGGCATGCCCCGCAAAGGGCCCTGTTCAGGGCTGGTAAGGTAAAAGAGCTTTGAACTTTAGTAATTTAGAATAGGGTAGGGCATTTTTTTATTTTGGGGGGCTTTGTTATTTTATTAGGGGGCTTAGAGTAGGTGTAATTAGTTTAAAATTGTTGTAATATTTTTCTTATGTTTGTAAATATTTTTTATTTTTTGTAACTTAGTTCTTTTTTATTTTTTGTACTTTAGCTAGTTTATTTAATTGTATTTATTTGTAGGAATTGTATTTAATTAATTTATTGATAGTGTAGTGTTAGGTTTAATTGTAACTTAGGTTAGGATTTATTTTACAGGTAATTTTGTAATTATTTTAACTATTTTAGCTATTAAATAGTTCTTAACTATTTAATAGCTATTGTACCTGGTTAAAATAAATACAAAGTTACCTGTAAAATAAATATAAATCCTAAAATAGCTATAATATAATTATAATTTATGTTGTAGCTATATTAGGATTTATTTTACAGGTAAGTATTTAGCTTTAAATAGGAATAATTTATTTAATAAGAGTTAATTAATTTCGTTAGATTTAAATTATATTTAACTTAGGGGGGTGTTAGTGTTAGGGTTAGACTTAGCTTTAGGGGTTAATACATTTATTAGAATAGCGGTGAGCTCCAGTCGGCAGATTAGGGGTTAATGTTTGAAGTTAGGTGTCGGCGATGTTAGGGAGGGCAGATTAGGGGTTAATACTATTTATTATAGGGTTAGCGAGGCGGATTAGGGGTTAATAACTTTATAATAATAGCGGTGCGGTCCGGTCGGCAGATTAGGGGTTAATAAGTGTAGGCAGGTGGAGGCGACGTTGTGGGGGGCAGATTAGGGGTTAATAAATATAATATAGGGGTCGGCGATGTTAGGGCAGCAGATTAGGGGTACATAGGGATAATGTAAGTAGCGGCGTTTTACGGAGCGGCAGATTAGGGGTTAATAATAATATGCAGGGTTCAGCGATAGCGGGGGCGGCAGAATAGGGGTTAATAAGTGTACGGTTAGGGGTGTTTAGACTCGGGGTACATGTTAGAGTGTTAGGTGCAGACGTAGGAAGTGTTTCCGCATAGCAAACAATGGGGCTGCGTTAGGAGCTGAACGCAGATTTTTTGCAGGTGTTAGGTTTTTTTTCAGCTCAAACAGCCCCATTGTTTTCTATGGGAGAATCGTGCCCAAGCACGTTTTTGAGGCTGGCCGCTTGCGTAAGCAACTCTGGTATCGAGAGTTGAAGCTGCGTTAAATATGCTCTACGCGCCTTTTTTGGAGCCTAACGCAGCCATTATGTGGACTCTCAATACCAGAGTTATTTTTATGGTGCGGCCAGAAAAAAGCCGGCGTTAGCTACGCGGGTCTTTACCGACAAAACTCCAAATCTAGGCCTAAGAATGTTATCCATTTGCAAGAGCACTAGATGGCAGCACTATAAGAATGTTATCCATTTGCAAGAGCACTAGATGGCAGCACTAAAAGAATGTTATCCATTTGCAAGAGCACTAGATGGCAGCACTATAAGAATGTTATCCATTTGCAAGAGCACTAGAGGGCAGCGCTATAAGAATGTTACCCATTTGCAAGAGCACTAGAGGGCAGCGCTATAAGAATGTTATCCATTTGCAAGAGCACTAGAGGGCAGCACTATAAGAATGTTATCCATTTGCAAGAGCACTAGATGGCAGCACTATAAGAATGTTATCCATTTGCAAGAGCACTAGATGGCAGCACTATAAGAATGTTATCCATTTGCAAGAGCACTAGATGGCAGCACTATAAGAATGTTATCCATTTGCAAGAGCACTAGAGGGCTGCACTATTAGAATGTTACCCATTTGCAAGAGCACTAGATGGCAGCACTATAAGAATGTTATCCATTTGCAAGAGCACTAGATGGCAGCACTATAAGAATGTTATCCATTAGCAAGAGCACTAGATGGCAGCACTATAAGAATGTTATCCATTAGCAAGAGCACTAGATGGCAGCACTATAAGAATGTTATCCATTTGCAAGAGCACTAGATGGCAGCACTATAAGAATGTTATCCATTTGCAAGAGCACTAGATGGCAGCACTATAAGAATGTTATCCATTTGCAAGAGCACTAGATGGCAGCACTATAAGAATGTTATCCATTTGCAAGAGCACTAGATGGCAGCACTATAAGAATGTTATCCATTTGCATGAGCACTAGATGGCAGCACTATAAGAATGTTATCCATTAGCAAGAGCACTAGATGACAGCACTATAAGAATGTTATCCATTAGCAAGAGCACTAGATGGCAGCACTATAAGAATGTTATCCATTTGCAAGAGCACTAGATGGCAGTACTATAAGAATGTTATCCATTAGCAATAGCACTAGATGACAGCACTATAAGAATGTTATCCATTTCCAAGAGCACTAGAGGGCTGCACTATAAGAATGTTACTCATTTGCAATAGCACTAGAGGGCTGCACTATAAGAATGTTACCCATTTGCAAGAGCACTAGATGGCAGCACTATAAGAATGTTATCCATTAGCAATAGCACTAGATGACAGCACTATAAGAATGTTATCCATTTGCAAGAGCACTAGATGGCAGCACTATAAGATTGTTATCCATTAGCAATAGCACTAGATGACAGCACTATAAGAATGTTATCCATTTGCAAGAGCACTAGATGGCAGCACTATAAGAATGTTACCCATTTGCAAGAGCACTAGATGGCAGCACTATAAGAATGTCATCCATTAGCAAGAGCACTAGAGGGCAGCACTATAAGAATGTTATCCATTTGCAAGAGCACTAGAGGGCAGCACTATAAGAATGTTATCCATTAGCAAGATCACTAGATGGCAGCACTATAAGAATGTTATCCATTTGCAAGAGCACTAGAGGGCAGCACTATAAGAATGTTATCCATTTGCAAGAGCACTAGATGGCAGCACTATAAGAATGATATACATTTACAAGAGCACTATATGGCAGCACTATAAGAATGTTATCCATTTGCAAGAGCACTAGAGGGCAGCACTATAAGAATGTTACCCATTTGCAAGAGCACTAGATGGCAGCACTATAAGAATGTTATCCATTAGCAAGAGCACTAGATGGCAGCACTATAAGAATGTTATCCATTAGCAAGAGCACTAGATGGCAGCACTATAAGAATGTTATCCATTTGCAAGAGCACTAGATGACAGCACTATAAGAATGTTATTCATTAGCAAGAGCACTAGAGGGCAGCACTATAAGAATGTTATCCATTTGCAAGAGCACTAGATGGCAGCACTATAAGAATGTTATCCATTAGCAAGAGCACTAGATGGCAGCACTATAAGAATGTTATTCATTAGCAAGAGCACTAGATGACAGCACTATAAGAATGTTATTCATTAGCAAGAGCACTAGAGGGCAGCACTATAAGAATGTTATCCATTTGCAAGAGCACTAGATTGCAGATCTATTTCCTGCCATGTATTGCTCCATATGCCTACCTAGGTAGCTCTTTAACAAAGAATAACATGGGAACAAAGAAAATTAGATAACAGAAGTGAATTGGAAATTGTTATTAAAATTGTATTTTCTATCTGAGTCTTTGTGTTTCATATCCCTTTAATTGTCTGGTTTTAAAAATATAGTAATTCCATATATAGAAGCTGGAGACAGTTCATGAGGTTATTTACTCCAATAACATTTTAGTGCTTTTAATGATATAAAACCACATTAACATTCATCTCAGTAAGTGCACTGTCTAGAAGTGTTAATTAACCCCTTAACGGCCACGGCGTACCCTCTACGTTGCTGGTCCTTAAGCGTTTTTTGGCCTCCCTCCATCTTGCAGGTCCCATTAAAAGGCCAGCAATCGTTAAGGGGTTAAGTGCAACTTATTCTATCATTCATATGAAACAGCAACATTTAAACATGAATATTAGCAGGAAGTATTTATTCATCGCATATGAATACTGGCGAGTAAAATTGGCCAATTGGCAACCTGACTTTTTCCTCTAACCACAATTAGTGATGAACAGATGAATAGGTTTAACTAAAAAAAAAAAAATCTCTCTCTTGCGCAGTATATTTTACCGGAGTATTATTTCTAAAGCAAGGCTATGTTGCTAGGTTACTGACAATGTTTAGTGAGCGACTGTTTAGCTTTCGTTTCAACTTCAGACGGTGTTGCGATATCTCAATATCAGAGGACTCTTGACAAAAAAAGGATAGCAGATAACGCAGAAAAGAAAGGCAGGGATAGACAATATGGAAAAGAAAAGAAAGACAGTTCAAAGATATGAGGAACGACAGAATGAGTGGTGTATGGCAGGTTTGCTAGACCTTTTAAAAAAACTGAATGTTGCCTTTATTTATATATTTGGCAATCCGATTTTTGTTTCGTAATCATATGCCCTGCCTATCAGCCAATCAGAATTTGTAGAAAGTTCACAACTGATACTGCTGTATACATATAAAATTAAACATATTTTATTTCACATTTTTAAGGTAAGAAAAACATCTATAACATGTTTAATTAAATGCTGCTCTTTTATATCAATGATAGAAATATTTTGGGTGCAGTGTTCCTTTAATTAAAAAATAAATCTTCTGATTGGTCTATGCCAAGGGTCGCCAACCTTTCGGACCTCAGGGACCACTAAACTCATAATTTTGAATCCCGTGGACCACTATCATGAATTTTTTAAAAAAAGGTACAAACCTCTATAATGTGTGTATTTGTGTGTGTGTATGTATGTTTATATATATACATAACTAGTATAACCATAGCTAAGTTTACATTATGTATATATGTACACATTTTTAAGAATTATTTTTTGGAATTAACTAACTAAATGACAGAATTGAGAGAATACTTCCAAATGACAGATGAAGGGTGAGTGCCAACTTTTAAGCTGGAAACAGAGAGGCAGAAAGTGGGGGAAAAAGAATTATGTTTAAAAGGACCACAAGACTTCCAAGTTACCTCCCCAGTTAGGAATTATTCAAAACTACTTATAACCATGGACAGACATTGGAGTCATAAATTAAATTTATATCAGCTCTCAATATGGATGTGAGCTAACCATGACTGATGTTACTGGCAATTACTATAATACTGGTGGGATATGGCTGATCTGCTGGATGGCAATTACTGGAATTCAGGTGGAATGTCTTTGTGCACCATTCCACCTGAATGAAAAATAATTACTATTTAATTTAAAAAAAGAAGATGGAGGGGAGGAAGACAGACAGTGATGTAAATCCATCTGAAGGAATTAGGAAAACTACTACAAAGAGACAGGTAAAGTGAAGAAAATAAATGAAATATGAGAGATTTCTTTTTTTTTTTTTTTTTAAAGATTTTCTTTTTTTATACTTTAATTCCATTATTTCAAGCCAAGACTATACCAACCTCTGCTAGCTTTAGAATGGAAGCATCTTCCTCTGAGCACAGTGCTGGGGGGGAGGAGTTAAAAATACAATGTAGCTACGCAAGTTGCGCAGTACTATGCAAAGTGCGTAGGGAGATTGTAATTTAACTCCTCCTCCATCGGTTTTCACTGATGTCCAGCCAGGCACTGTAGGGAGTTGCGGTGCGATAGCAGTGACACCATCAGAGGAGATTAATTCCTGCTTGATGGTTTCAAGGACCACCAACATCTTCTCGTGGACCACCAGTGGTCCACGGACCACTGGTTGGCAACTGTTGGTCTATGCAACCATGTAAGGGAAGGGACTATGTTTCAAAGTTAAGTGCTCTTATGAAACAGAGTATTTTATTTATTTATGGCACTATAATATTTATTTAATTTAAAGGGCAGTTTCCTTGTCAGAAATGACAAGTGCGTTTATAAACGTTAGCAGAGTGCACTAATGGCACTCTGCGCTATCTATTAAAAGTATATGGTACGCTAAAAAAATATTGGATATGTTAATATGTTTTGGTTAAAGTTATTAACCATCCACTTGTAATATGAGACTGTGCGTTATTGTTTGCGCTACGCTCAGTGCACGATAACTCCCCCTGCACTATCTCTTCCAATCTAATGTTTAGTTATATGTTGTGATAAAATTGTGTCACATTTTACTTCAATTTAGTTGTTAGTGAAAGAGCAGACTCCACTTCAAGAACCACTAACTACAGTAGAATTGAATAATTGACTAACAACATAAAGACAATGCAATAGCACTTACTTTGAATTTGAAATGAGCAGTAGAATATTTTCAGACAAATTTTACAGTTAATCCAATTGTCCCTCCCCCTTTATAATGTGACAGCCTTCAGCCAATCACATGCACTATATGTTAACCATGAGAACAGAGTCAGTTTGATAACATAAATAAATTGGACAGTTTCTTTGTCTTTAACCCCTTAATGACCAACATACCCTGTACACCACACGTTGGGTTTACTGGCGCAGCTTTTCCTACAGTGGCAAAACTGCACTAGTACCGAATGCCTCACTTCTGAAGGCCAATATCGGCAAGACCTGCACTATTTTCTAGGTCACATAAGGGGGTATCTGAAAGACTGGCTGATGCATGGCAGCCATTAAGGGGTTAAATTGAATGCTCTATCTGAATCATGAAAAAAATGGTGTTTCCTGCCCCTAACACTTCTATATGTCACACAGTCATGAGTTGCACAGTCTAGTGACCTATTTATATGTGTCCACAATTGACCTCAGCAGAGGAGCTTTATGGGCTATAAAACTTTACACCTAATTTAAACAACTAATGTTGTTTTAACAAACTCATCTGCATATTGTTCCTAGGCTACTGTTTGCTTTGAATAAGTAATTGAGGCCTACTTATCAAGTCGTCAACTGTGCTGCATTCACCGGCACCAATACGCTCGCCTGACTTCGCCTAACATCGCAGACGCGGACCTGAATACGATCTCCTTATTTAATAAAAAAGCTGTCAAAAAGTCACGCACCAAGTACGGGGCGATGAGCAACAGACTGTTGTTAACTAACAGTCATCAATCTCACTGCTATTCGGCTTTTTCCCAACTTTATTTATACCCTGTCACTAAACACCGCCACTATACTAAAATGTTTAACCCCTATCCTGCAGCTCCCGGACCCCGCCGCAACTAAATAAAGTTATTAACCCCTATACCGCTGCTCCCAGACCCCACCGCAACTCTAATAAAGTTATTAACCCCTAACCCGCTGCTCCCGGAGCCCACCGCAACTCTAATAAAGTTATTAACCCCTATTCCGCTGCTCCCCGACACCGCCACAACTAACTAAATGTATTAACCCCTATCCCTCCGCTCCCGGAGCCCACCGCAACTAAATAAATGTATTAACCTCTAAACCCCTGGCCTCCCACATCACTACCACTGACTAAACCTATTAACCCCTAAACCGCCAGCCCCCCACATTGCCATAAACTAAATTAACCTATTAACCCCTAAACCTAACAACCCGCTAACTTTACATTAAAATTACATCATCCCTATCTTGTAATAAATTTAAGCTTACCTTTAGAATTAAAGGGACAGTAAACACCAGAATTTTTGTTGTTTAAAAAGGTAGATAATCCCTTTATTACCCATTCCCCAATTTTGCATAAGCAACACAGTTATAATAATATACTTTTTACCTCTGTGATTACCTTGTATCTAAGCCTCTGCAAACTGCCCCCTTATTTCAGTTCTTTTGACAGACTTGCATTTTTAGCCAATCAGTGCTGACTCATAGGAGCTTCACATGCCTAAGCTCAATGTTATCTATGTGAAACACATGAACTAACGCCCTCTAGTGATGAAAAACTGTCAAAATGCTTTCAGATTAGAGGCAGTCTTCAAGGTCTAAGAAATTAGCACATGAACCTAGTGATTTAGCTTTCAACTAAGAATACCAAGAGAACAAATCAAAATTGGTAATAAAAGTAAATTGGAAAGTTGTTTAAAATTAACATGCCCTATTTAAATCATGAAAGAGTTTACTGTCCCTTTAAATTAAACTATATTAAACTACTAATTAACCTACCCTAACTATTATACTAAAATTACATTAAACTATATTAAACTAATAATTAATCTACCCTAACTGTTATACTAAAATTACATTAAACTATATTAAACTATTAATTAATCTACCCTAACTGTTATACTAAAATTACATTAAACTACAAGTTAAATTAACTATATTATATTATATAGTTAAAATCCTAACCCTACTCAAATAATTTATATCTACTATTAAAAATTACAAAGTTACAAAAAACTAACAACTAAGTTACACAAAATAACAAACACTAAGTTACAAAAAAATAAACACTAAGTTACACAAAATAAAAAATAAATGATCAAAAATTACACCTAATTACAAACTAATTACACCTAATCTAAGGGCCCTATGAAAATAAAAAAGCCCCCCCAAAATAAAAAAAAACTCTAGCCTAAACTAAACTTCCAATGGCCCTTAAAAGGGCCTTTTGCGGGGCATTGCCCCAAAGAAATCAGCTCTTTTACCTGTAAAGAAAAACACCCCCCAACAGTAAAACCCACCACCCACACAACCAACCCCCCAAAATAAAATTCTATCTAAAAATCCTAACCTCCCCATTGCCCTGAAATGGGCATTTGGATGGGCATTGCCCTTAAAAGGGCCTTTAGCTCTTTTTCCGCCCTAAACTAAAATTAAAACCCACCCAATAAACCCTTAAAAAACCTAACACTAACCCCCGAAGATCCACTTACAGTTTTTGAAGACCCGACATCCATCCTCAACGAAGCGGCAAGAAGTTCTCAATGAAGCCGGCAGAAGTCTTCATCCAAGCGGGCTGAAGTCTTCATCCAAGCCGGCAGAAGTCTTTATCCAGATGGAATCTTCTATCTTCATCCATCCGGCGCGGAGAGGCTCTATCTTCAAGACATCCAGCGCGGAACATCCTCTTCAATCGATGTCTTCTGGAACAATGAAGTTTCCTTTAAATTATGTCATCCAAGATGGCGTCCCTTAGATTCCAATTGGCTGATAGAATTCTTTCAGCCAATCGGAATTAAGGTTGAAAAAATCCTATTGGCTGTTGCAATCAGCCAATAGGATTGAGCTTTCATCCTATTGGCTGATCCAATCAGCCAATAGGATTGAGCTAGCATTCTATTGGCTGATTGGATCAGCCAATAGGATGAAAGCTCAATCCTATTGGCTGATTGCAACAGCCAATAAGATTTTTTCAACCTTAATTCCGATTGGCTGATAGAATTCTATCAGCCAATCGGAATCTAAGGGACGCCATCTTGGATGATGTCATTTAAAGGGAAACTTAATTGTTCCAGAAGATGTCGTCAGAGGAGGATGCTCCGCGCCGGATGTCTTGAAGATGGAGCCGCTCCGCGCCGGATGGATGAAGATGCCGCCTGGATGAAGACTTCTGCTGGCTTGGATGAAGACTTCGGCCCGCTTGGATGAAGACTTCTGCTGGCTTCGCTGAGGACTTCTTGCCGCTTTGTTGAGGATGGATGTCGGGTCTTAAAAAACTGTTAATGGATCTTCGGGGGTTAGTGTTAGTTTTTTTTTTTAAGCGTTTATTGGGTGGGTTTTAATTTTAGAATAGGGACTTTGGGCGGAAAAAAAGCTAAATGCCCTTTTAAGGGCAATGCCCATCCAAATGCCCTTTTCAGGGCAATGGGGAGCTTAGGTTTTTTAGATAGAATTTTATTTGGGGTGGTTGGTTGTGTGGGTGGTGGGTTTTACTGTTGGGGGGTTGTTTGTATTTTTATTTACAGGTAAAAGAGCTGATTTCTTTGGGACAATGCCTTGCAAAAGGCCATTTTAAGGGCCATTGGTAGTTTATTGAAGGCTAGGTTTTTTTTTATTTTTGGGGGGCTTTTTTATTTTCATAGGGCTCTTAGATTAGGTGTAATTAGTTTAAATATTTGATCATTTATTTATTTTTTTGTGTAATTTAGTGTTTTTTTTGTAACTTAGTGTTTGTTATTTTGTGTAAATTAGTTGTTAGTTTTTTGTAACTTTGTAATTTTTAATAATAGATTTAAATAATTTGAGTGGGGTTAGGTTTTTAAATATGTAATTTACAGCTAGATTACGAGTTTTGCGTTATGAGGGGTGCGGTGCTAACTTGCAAGTTATTGTCACCGCTCACTTCCCTACAGCGCTGGTATTACAGGTTTACAAAAACCCAGCAATATCAGGCAAGAAGTGAACGTAGAGCAAAATTGAGCTCCATACCGCACTCCAATACCAGTGCTGCTGAAAGCCACGGTGAGCTGGTTTTACGTGCTCATGCACGATTTTCCCATAGACATCAATGGGGAGAGCCAGCTGAGAAAAAGTCTAACACCTGCAAAAAAGCAGCGTAAAGCTCCGTAACGCAGCCTCATTGATTCCTATGGGGAAACATTTTTATGTTTACACCTAACACCCTAACATGAACCCTGAGTCTAAACACCCCTAATCTTACACTTATTAACCCCTAATCTGCCGCCCCCGACATTGCCGACACCTGCATTATACTTATTAACCCCTAATCTGCCGCTCCAGACATCGCCACCACTATAATAAACATATTAACCCCTAAACTGCCGCACTCCCGCATCACAAACACTAGTTAAATATTATTAACCCCTAATCTGCCGCCCCTAACATCGCCGACGCCTACCTACATTTATCAACCTATAATCTGCCGCCCCAACATCGCCGCCACTATACTAAATTTATTAACCCCTAAACCTAAGTCTAACCCTAACCTTAACACCCTCTAACTTAAATACAATTAAAATAAATCTAAATAAAGCCTACTATCATTACCTAAATAATTCCTATTTAAAACTAAATACTTACCTGTAAAATAAACCCTAAGCTAGCTACAATATAACTAATAGTTACATTGTAGCTAGCTTAGTTTGTATTTATTTTAACTAGGTAGACTAGTTAGTAAATAGTTATTAACTATTTACTAACTACCTAGTTAAAATAAGTCTAAATTTACCTGTAAAATAAAACCTAACCTGAGTTACACTAACATCTAACCTTACACTACAATTAAATAAATTACAAAAAAAACAAACACTAAATTACAAAAAAGAAAAAAAGAAATGATCAGACATTTAAACTAATTACACCTAATCTAATAGCCCTATCAAAATAAAAGAAGCCCCACCAAAATAAAAAAAACCCTAGCCTAAACTAAACTACCAATAGCCCTTAAAAGGGCCTTTTGCGGGGCATTGCCCCAAAGAAATCAGCTCTTTTACCTGTAAAAAAAAAAACCTAACTAAAAAAAACTAAGCTCCCCATTGCCCTGAAAAGGGCATTTGTATGGGCAGTGCCCTTAAAAGTGCATTTAGCTCTATTGCGGCCCAAACCCTAACCTAAAAATAAAACCCACCAAATAAACCCTTAAAAAAACCTAACACTAACCCCTGAAGATCCACTTACAGTTTTGAAGAGCCGACATCCATCCTCAACGAAGCCTGGAGAAGTCCTCAGCGAAGCGGCAAGAAGTCCTCAACGAAGCCGGGAGAAGTCTTCATCCAAGCCGGCAGAAGTGGTCCTCCAGACGGGCAGAAGTCTTCATCCAGATGGCATCTTCTATCTTCATCCATCCGGCGCGGAGCGGGTCCATCTTAAAAACATCCGGCGCGGAGCATCCTCTTCAATCGAAGTCTTCTTCCAGAATGAAGGTTCCTTTAAGTGACGTCATCCAAGATGGCGTCCCTTGAATTCCGATTGGCTGATAGAATTCTATCAGCCAATCGGAATTAAAGGTGAAAAAATCCTGATCCTATCAGCCAATAGGATTGAGCTCGCATTCTATTGGCTGTTCCAATCAGTTATTTTAGTGTTTGCGATGCGGGAGGGCCTTGGTTTAGTGGTTAATAGGTAGTTTATGGGTCTTAGTGTACTTTTTAACACTTTAGTTATGAGTTTTATGCTACAGCTTTGTAGCGTTAAACTCATAACTACTGACTTTAGATTGTGTTACGAATCTTGCGGAATAGGCTGTACCGCTCACTTTTTGGCCTCCCAGAAAAAGCTTGTAATATCGGCGCTATGGAAATCCCATTGAAAAAAGACTTTATGCAAATTGCATAAGTTAATTTGCGTTACGGCCAAAAAAGTGTGCTGTACAGCTTTTTTGACAAGACTCGTAATAGCAGAGGTAGTGAAAAAGCAGAGTTATAACCCATAACGCTGCTTTTTCACTCATAACGTAAAAAAAAGTTTAATGTAATTTAGTATAATAGTTAGGGTAGATTAATTAATAGTTTAATATAGTTTAATGTAATTGTAGTATAATAGTTAGGGTAGGTTAATTAATAGTTTAATATAGTTTAATCTAAAAGCAAGTTTTAATTTATTATAAGATAGGGATGAGTTAATATTTAATATAAAGTTAGCGAGTTGTTAGGTTTAGGGGTTGATAGGTTAATTTAGTTTATGGTGATGTGGGGGGCTGGCAGTTTAGGGGTTAATAGGTTATTTTAGTTTATGGCGATGTGGGGGCTGGCGGTTTAGGGGTTAATAGGTTAATTTAGTTTATGGCGATATGGGGGGCTGGCAGTTTAGGGGTTAATAGGTTTAGTAAGTGGTAGTGATGTGGGAGGCCAGTGGTTTATAGGTTAATAACTTTATTTAGTTGCGGTGGGGTCTGGGAGTGGCGGATAGGGGCTAATAACATTTTATAGGTGGCGGCGGGATCCGGGAGCGGCGGGAAAGGGGTTAATAACTTTATTTAGTTGTGGCGATGTCCGGGAGCGGCAGGATAGGGGTTAATACATTTTATTTAGGTGGCAGCGATGTCGGGGCGGCATATTAGGGGTGTTTAGACTCGGGGCTTATGTTAGAGTGTTAGGTGTAAACGTAACTTTTATTCTAGCATAGAAATCAATGGGATATCGGGCAGCAGCGAACATAAGCTTTCGCTGCTTTCAGACTCCCATTGATTCCTATGGCATCTTGATAAATAAGGCGAATCAGGCTCGCCACAATTACGCTGCAGGATTCCAGCGTATTTGCGGTTGACGGCTTGATAAATAGGCCTCATCATATCTAGAATTGATTTAGTGCTTAATGTCCCTTTAAAGGGACAGTCTACACCAGAATTTTTATTGTTTAAAAAGATAGATAATCCCTTTATTACTGATTCCCTTGTTTTGCATAACCAACACAGTTATATTAATATACTTTTTACCTCTGTGATTACCCTGTATCTAAGCCTCTGCTGACTGCCCCTTATCTCAGTTATATTAATATACTTTTTACCTCTGTGATTACCTTATATCTAAGCCTCTGCAGATTGCCCCTTATCTCAGTTATATTAATATACTTTTTACCTCTGTGATTACATTGTATCTAAGCCTCTGGAAACTGCCCCCCTTATTTACGTTCTTTTGACAGACATCCATTTTAGCCAATCAGAGCTGGCTCATCTGAACTCCACTTGCGTGAGCACAGTGTTATCTATATGACACACATGAACTAACACCCTCTAGGGGTGAATAACCCTCCCTAACTTAAATATAATTTAAATAAATCTAGATAAAATTACTATAATTAACTAAATTATTCCTATTTAAAACTAAATACTTACCTGTAAAATAAACCCTAAGCTAGCTACAATATAACTAATAGTTACATTGTATTTAGCTTAGGGTTTATTTTTATTTAACAGGCAAGTTTGCGTTTATTTTAACTAGGTAGAATAGTTATTAAATAGTTATTAACTATTTAATAACTACCTAGCTAAAACAAATACAAAAGTACCTGTAAAATAAAACCTAAGTTACAATAACACCTAACACTACACTATGATTAAATTAATTCCCTAAATTATATACAATTAAATAAAATTAGCTAAAGTACAACCCCCCCCATTAGTTAACAGAAAATAATAAACAAATTACAAGATTTTTAAACTAATTACACCTAATCTAATCCCCCCCAAAATAAAAAAAGCCCTACCCTACACTAAATTACAAATAGCACTTAAAAGGGCCCTTTGCGGGGCATTGCCCCAAAGTAATCAGCTTTTTTACCTGTAAAAAAAATTACAAATCCCCCCAACATTAAAAACCACCACCCACACAACCAACCCTACTCTAAAACCCACCCAATACCCCCTTAAAAAACCTAACACTAACCCTTGAAGATCACCTTACCGGGAGAAGTCTTCATCCAACCGGGCCGAAGTCCTCAACGAATCCGGCAGAAGTGGTCCTCCAAACGGGCAGAAGTCTTCATCCAGACGGCATCTTCTATCTTCCTCCATCCGGTGCGGAGCGGGTCCATCTTCAAGACATCCAAGGCGGAGCATCCTCTTCTTTCCACAGCGACTGAAGAATGAAGGTTCCTTTAAAATCCAAGATGGCGTCCCTTCAATTCCGATTGGCTGATAGAATTCTATCAGCCAATCGGAATTAAGGTAGAAAAAATCCTATTGGCTGATGATTGGAACAGCCAATAGAATGCCAGCTCAATCCTATTGGCTGATTGGATCAGTCAATAGGATTGAAGTTCAATCCTTTTGGCTGATTGCATCAGCCAATAGGATTTTTCCTACCTTAATTCCGATTGGCTGATAGAATTCTATCAGCCAATCAGAATCTAAGGGACGCCATCTTGGATGATGTCACTTAAAGCAAACTTCATTCTTCATTCGCCATGGAAAGAAGAGGATGCTCCGCGTCGGATGTCTTAAAGATGGACCCGCTCTGCGCCGGATGGATGAAGATAGAAGATGCCGTCTGGATGAAGACTTCTGCCCGTCTGGAGGACCACTTCTGCCGGATTCGTTGAGGACTTTGGCCCGGTTGGATGAAGACTTCTCCCGGTAAGGTGATCTTCAAGGGGTTAGTGTTAGGTTTATTTAAGGGGGTATTGGGTGGGTTTTAGAGTAGGTAAAAAAAATAGAAAGTATGGGGATAGCGCTATAAGCTAAGAGAATGAGGAAAAAAAGTGTCTTTGAAATGTTCTATTCTATACCAACAAATTTGTACAGTGAAACTTGGTGTTTAGTGACAATTAAGGTGACTGTGGGTTTTAGAGTAGGGTTGGTTGTGTGGGTGGTGTATTTTAATGTTGGGGGGGGATTTGTAATTTTTTTTACAGGTAAAAGAGCTGATTACTTTGGGGCAATGCCCCGCAAAAGGCCCTTTTAAGGGCTATTTGTAATTTAGTCTAGGGTAGGGCTTTTTTTTATTTTGGGGGGGGCTTTTTATTTTGTTAGGGGGATTAGATTAGGTGTAATTAGTTTTAAAATCTTGTAATTTGTTTATTATTTTCTGTAATTTAGTGGGGTTTTTTGTACTTTAGCTAATTTTATTTCATTGTATTTAGTTTAGGGAATTAATTTAATTATAGTGTAGTGTTAGGTGTTATTGTAACTTAGGTTAGGTTTTATTTTACAGGTACTTTTGTATTTATTTTAGCTAGATAGTTTATTAAATAGTTAATAACTATTTAGTAACTATTCTACCTAGTTAAAATAAATAGAAACTTGCCTGTAAAATAAAAATAAACCCTAAACTAGATACAATGTAACTATTAGTTATATTGTAGATAGCTTAGGGTTTATTTTATACTGTAGGTATTTAGTTTTAAATAGGAATAATTTAATTATAGTAATTTTATTTAGAATTATTTAAATTATATTTAAGTTAGGGGGGTTAGGTTTAGGGTTAGACTTAGGTTTAGGGGTTAATATAATTATTATAGTGGTGGCGACGTTGGGGGCGGCAGATTAGGGGTTAATAAAGGTAGGTAGGTGGCGTCAATGTTAGGGCCAGCAGATTAGGGGTTAATAATATTTAACTAATGTTTGCGAGGCGAGAGTGCGGCGGTTTAGGGGTTAATATGTTTATTATAGTGGTGGCGACGTTGGGGGCAGCAGATTAGGGGTTAATAAATGTAAGTAGGTGGCGGCGACATTGGGGGCGGCAGATTAGGGGGCTAATAAATATAATGTAGGTGTCGGCGATGATGGGGCAGCAGATTAGGGGTTAATAACTATAATGTAGGTTGCGGCGATGTTGGGAGCAGCAGATTAGGGGTTCATAAGTATAATGTAAGTGGCGGCGGTGTCCGGAGCGGCAGATTAGGGGTTAATAATATAATGTAGGTTGCAGCGATGTCGGGGGCGGCAGATTAGGGGTTAATAAGTGTAATATTAGGGGTGTTTAGACTCTGGGTTCATGTTAGGGTTTTAGGTGTAGACATAAAATGTATTTCCCCATAGCAATCAATAGGGCTGCATTAAGGAGTTTTACGCTGCTTTTTGGCAGGTGTTAGACTTTTTTCAGCCGGCTCTCCCCGTTGATTCCTATGGAGAAATCGTGCACGAGCACGTTATACCAGCTCACCGCTAATGTAAGCAGCGCTGGTATTGGAGTGCGGTAAGGAGCAAAATTTTGCTCAACGCTCACTTCTTGTCTGGGTTGTAAAAAAACGTAATACCAACGCTGTCTGTAAGTGAACGGTGAGCATAAACTACTCGTTAGCACCGCATAGCCTCTAAAGCAAAACTCGTAATCTAGCCGTAAGATTGCAAAAAAATAATAAATGAAAGTATCCAAAATAATAAAGCTAGTCTAATAGCCCTAAAAACAAAAAAAGCCCCCCCAAAATAAAAACACCCCCTAAGCTAACAATAAACTGCCAATAGCCCTTAAAAGGGCCTTTTGTAGGGCATTGCCCTGAAGCAATCAGCTCTTTAACCTTTTATTATTTTATTTTGGGGGGTTGTTTGGGTGGGGGGGACTTTGTAATTTTTTTTATGTAAAAGAGCTTCAGGGCAATGCCCTACCAGTTCTAGTTTTGATTCCTGGCTTGTTATTTGACTTGTGGACTTTTTATTATTTTTTGCTATTAATAAAGGTGTGATTATTTTTGCACTTCTCGTCTCAGTTTGATTCCTGGCACCCTGACATTACGCAAGGGCCATGAATCCTGATGGTGCTAATAATCCACCTTTACCTACCATCATTTCCAGGATGGATGAACAGGATCACCGCTTGGACCAATTTGCACTAGCCCTGCAAACCCTGCTGACTCGCACTGCACATTTGGACCAAAGTGTTCCGCAAGTTATGGCTGCTCCTGTTTCCGCTGCTGCACCTATGCCTACCAGGAGCATGTCTGGTTCTGCACCTCTACCTCAGCGATATGGAGGTGATCCTATTCAGTGCAGAGGGTTTTTGAACCAGGTGGGCATTTACTTTGAAATGTTACCTCAGGCGTTTCCCTCTGACAGAGCTAAGGTGGGATTTCTCATCTCGTTACTCTCTGACACAGCTCTTGCCTGGGCTAATCCCTTGTGGGACACTAATAAACTTGTGATTTCAAATTACCCTGAATTTGTGGCCTCCTTTAAAGGGTATTTGATGTTCTGGCTCGCTCCTCTTCTGCTGCTAAACAACTCATGTCCATTCAGCAAGGTACGAGATCTCTTGCTCAGTATGCCATTGAGTTCACCAGGAACTGCTGAACCGATGCAGTTGGGATTCACACGTCTCTCCGCGGCGGAGAGGGCCTTTAGGAAGAGGGACGGGCTCTGCCTCTATTGTCGGTTACAGGGCCACCTTTTGAAGTCGATTCCTACACGGCCGGAAAAAACACTCACACCTAAGGTCCTGTCGGGGGCAGACCTGGGGTAGTTTATCCTCATCCCCAGAGCCGCTAAAGGAGAAACCTTTGGTCATGGTTGTCCTTTCCTGGGTGGACTCCTCCATAGTCACCCAGGCTCTTGTTGACTCCGGTGCTGCGGGCTATTTCATTGACAGTGCTTTTGCATCAAAGCACTCCATTCCTGTTTTGCCTCTGTCCGCTCCGCTTTCTATTGAAGCCATTGATGGCAGGCCCCTTCAGCCCGCACTCGTTACTCACGAGACCGCTCCGTTATCCATGGCTGTTGGGGCTTTCCATTTTGAAACCCTCCAGTTCCAGGTGATAAATTCTCCACATTTTCCAGTTGTTCCGGTTTATCCCTGGCTCCAAAAGCACAATCCCAGTCTCCACTGGCGCAGGTCCGAAATTTTGTCGTGGTCTCTGCAATGTATTTTCACTTGTCTTCGGAAACCTGTTAAAGTCTTGTGCACTTCTTCAGTATCTCAATTGCCAGAGGAGTACCGAGAGTTCCTAGAAGGTTTTTGACAAGGTGCGTGCCGGTACGTTGCCTCCTCACCGGTCTTACGATTGTGCCATAGACCTGCAACCCGGAGCCATTCCTCCTCAGGGCCGGTTTTACCCTCTGTCTGTGGAAGAGAATTGTGCTATGGAGGAGTATGTTGCCGATGCTCTGTCACGGGGGATAATCCGCAAATCCTGTTCTCCTGCAGGGGCTGGCTTCTTCTTTGTGAAGAAAAAGGGTTGTGAGTTAAGACCATGCATCGATTATAGGGGTCTTAATCGTCTTACCATTAAGAATGCTTACACTATTCCGCTCATTACGGAACTCTTTGACCGCCTCAAGGGAGCTACGGTCTTTTCTAAACTTGATTTGAGAGGAGCGTACAATCTCGTTAGGATCAAGAAGGGCCACAAATGGAAAACAGCATTAAACACCAGGAGCGGGCATTATGAGTACCTTGTAATGCCCTTTGGCCTATGTAATGCTCCTGCTGTTTTCCAGGAATTTATTAATGAGGTCCTACGAGATATGTTGCAACAGTGTGTTGTGGTGTATTTAGAAGACATCCTCATACACTCACCCATGCTTGAGGCTCATCGTTCTGATGTTACATGGGAGAACGGCCTGTTTTGTAAACTCGAGAAATGTGAGTTCCATCAGACTCAAGTAACCTTCCTAGGTTATGTTATCTCCATTGCAGGGTTCACCATGGATCCTGACAAGTTGTCTGCAGTTCTGCAGTGGCCTCGCCCAGTTGGTCTTCGGTCTATTCAACGTTTTTTGTGGTTCACCAATTACTATAGAAAGTTTATTAAAAACTTTTCTTCCTTGGTCAAACCTATCACAGACATGACCCGTAAAGAGAATTATCCACTCCATTGGTCACCTACTGCCATTAAGGCCTTTGATAGTCTTAAAACTGCCTTTGCTGCTGCTCCAGTTCTGGCTCCTCCTAACCTTGCCCTGCCTTTCGTTCTTGAGGTCGATGCGTCTGAGGCTGGAGTAGGTGCTCTCTTGTCTCAACGTCCTACGCCTGACGGTTCCTTGCATCCGTGCGGTTTCTTCTCTAAGAAATTGTCTCCAGCGGAGTGCAATTATGAAATTGGTGACAGGGAATTACTGGCCATAATTTTGGCACTCAAGGAATGGAGGTATCTTCTTGAGGGTACTAGCATACCAGTGCTCATTCTTACTGACCACAAGAATTTAACTTATCTATCTGAAGCAAAGCGTTTGTCGCCCCAACAGGCCAGATGGGCGCTATTTTTGTCTCAGTTTAATTATGTGGTCTCCTACCTGCCTGGTAGTAAGAATGTTAGGGCTGATGTCCTCTCTCGACAATTTTTGCCTCTGTCCAAGGAGGAGCCTGTACCTACTCCAGTTATACCTCCTGAACATATTTTGGCTACCATACATACTAATTTAACTTCTTCCTTGGGGGAGGAGATCCTGGCTGCACAAACCAATGCACCTCCTGAGAAACCTAGTGGTAAGTGTTTTGTTCCTGAGAATCTTTGAACTAAACTTTTGCACACTTACCACTATCCTAAAACCGCAGGTCACCCAGGCAAGAACCAAATGATATGGTCTGTCACTCAACAATTCTGGTGGCCAGGTCTTCGCTATGATGTTGCTGCGTATGTTGCCTCCTGCTCAGTTTGTGCACAGAATAAGACTCCTCAACGTCTTCCTGTGGGTCTACCTATTGCTAATGGTGAGCGTCCTAGGACACATCCTTCCATGGACTTAATTGTTGAGCTCCCTGTTTCCAATGGCAATACTGTTATCCTAATGGTGGTTGACTGTTTTTCTAAAATGTCAAATTACATTCCCTTGAAGAAGCTGCCTACCGCTCAGGAGCTTGCTTCAATTTTTGCCCGGGAGGTCTTCCGTTTACATGGGTTACCCAAGGAGATAGTGTCAGACCGGGGTAGCCAGTTTGTCTCCAGATTTTGGCATTCCTTTAGTGCTCAAATGGGGATCCAGCTTTCCTTCTCCTCGGCATATCACCCTCAATCCAATGGGGCTGCGGAACGGTCTAATCAAGCTCTGGAATAGTTACTCCGTTGCTATGTCTCAGATCACAACAATAATTGGTCTGAACTGTTACCTTGGGCAGAGTTTGCTCTTAATAGTGCTATTAATGCTTCCTCCAAGTTATCCCCGTTCATGGCTAATTATGGTTTTCAACCATCCTTGTTGCCTGATTCATTCATGTCTCAGGGTATTCCGGCTTTGGAGGAGCATCTCCAGCAACTCCTTTCCACGTGGGTGCAGATTCAGGATTGCCTTCATCATTCTATGCAGCGCCTTCCTACCAGGCTGATCGTAGGCGTCTGCCCGCGCCTTCCTACCAGGTTGGTGACAGGGTTGGTCCTTTTCGAATACTCTGACGGGTCAATCCTGTGGTCTACGCTCTTGACCTTCCTCCTGTGCATCTCCAATGTTTTTCATGTCTCCCTCTTGAAACCATTGGTTTGTAATCGGTTTACTACAGTGTTGCCTCATCCCCGTCCTATCTTTGTGGACAACCATGATGAGGTCAGCAGCATTATTGACTCTCGTATGTCCAGGGGCCCTGTACAGTATTTGGTTCACTGGAAGGGTTATGGTCCGGGGGAGCATTCATGGATTCCCTCCTCTGATGTTCATGCTCCCACCCTCCTCCGTGCCTTCCATGCCCGTTTCCCCAATAAGCCTTTTGTCCTCCCGTGGGGGAGGGGTCATTGAGGGGAGGGTACTGTCAGAGTTTTTTCCTGCTTTGTTTGCTATGTGCTTCTGGCAGCCATTTTACTCACCTCTCTTGCTGACTCTGGTGCATAGTGTGTGATGCTGCTCATTTCCTGCATGCCCTTTTATGGCCAGACTGGTGTACATCATCCATGTGAGACAGGTTGCAGTCTCAGAATTGTGATATCACTTATTATTTAAAGGGCCTCTGTTCAGTATGCTTTGCCCTTGCGTTGTCTCAGACCTGTTTGTGAGAGTTCCTGTTCCTGTGTATTACCTGGCTGTCTGACGTCCCTCCTGATCCCTGGCTTGTTCCTGACTCTGCTGTTCTCCTTGTTCCTGATTCCGGCTCGTCTGACTACTCGCTTTGGCTCCTGACTCGGCTTGTCTGACTGTTCGATTTGGCTCCTGACTCGGCTCGTCTGACTACCAGCTCTGGTTTTAACTCCTGGCTTGTTATTTGACTTGTGGACTTTTTTATTATTTTTTGCTATTAATAAAGGTGTGATTATTTTTGCACTTCTCTTCTCAGTTTGATTCCTGGCACCCTGACAATTTTTCTCGTAGTGTTAGGATTTTTTAATATTGTAATTTATTTTTTTTATTTTTAGTTTATTTTTTTATTTTTTTTAAATAATAATGTAAGTAATGTAATTTACAGGTAAGTTTTTCTTTATTTTAAGGTAGTTATATTGTAAGTTTAATTTAAAGTTAGGGGGTGTTAGGTTTAGGGGTTAATAGTTTAATTTAGGGTAGTTGCGATGTGAGGGCGGCGGTTTAGGAGTTAATAGGTTTATTTTGGTGTTAACGGTGCGGGGGCAGCGGTTTAGGGGTTAATAGTTTTATTTAGTCTTGGCGATGTCGGGGGTGGCGGATTGGGGGTATTTAGACTAGGGGTTTATGTTAGGGTGTAAGGTTTTAACATAACTTTCTTTTCCCTATAGACATCAATGGGGATTGCGTTATAGCGATCGCCATTCCGCAATCGCAGGTGTTAGTTTTTTTTCTAACACTTTCTCTCCATTGATGTCTATGGGGGAAAAGGTGCACGAGCACGTCAAGTCAGGCCTTGGGTTTTGTGCGGTATGGAGCTTAATGCACCCTACCGCACAACAAAAGGAGGTTTATGAAAAAAAAGGGTACACATATACTTTTTAAATGGCAAAGATTACATATATGGCATTTGATTAGCTAAAGTTTACCATCACTTAAAGGAGATATGAAAGTCAAAATGATTCTTTCATGATTCAGATAAAGTGTACAATTAAAAATAAATGAAATGCTCTTGTCATATAAAGTGATATCATCATTCTTGATATTTATTGTTAGCTTCCTGGCAGGATACTGAGGTAGGCACAAGAGCGTGAGTGTGTTGAGCACTATTTGTACTCTCTGTGGTCGATTTATCAATGTCTGTCCAGCATGATTTGCTGTAGCGTATCATATCTGACAGACATCGCTGAATGCCGACACCATACGTTGTTGGCATTTCACATTGCACAAGCAGTTCTGGTGAATCGGCCGCTAGCAGGGGGTGTCAATCAACACGATCGTATAGGATCGGGTGGATTGCAGACCACAGCCTCAGGGCAGGCAGACCAGTTATGGAGCAGCGGTCTTAAGACGGCTCGCATGGAAACAGGGGCATCAGGGGACATTGGGCCCTTGATAAATCGGCCCCTCTGTCTCAATCATACAGGCTTAAATGGACACTGAACCCAATTTTTTTCTTTTGTGATTCAGATAGAGCATGAAATTTTAAGCAACTTTCTAATTTACTCATATTATCAAATGTTCTTTATTCTCTTGGTATCTTTATTTGAAATGCAAGAATGTAAGTTTAGATGCCGACCCATTTTTAGTGAACAACCTAAGTTGTCCTTGCTGATTGGTGAATAAATTCATCCACCAATCAAAAACTGCTGTCCAGAGTTCTGAACCAAGAAAAAAGCTTAGATGGCTTCTTTTTATATAAAGATAGCAAGAGAACGAAGAAACATCGATAATAGGAGTAAATTAGAAAGTTGCTTAAAATTGCCTGCTCTATCTGAATCACGAAATAAACTTTTTGAGTTCAGTGTCCCTTTAATTTTGACTTTCATACCCCTTTAAGTTCTAGGATTTCATAGGGCTTAGGACATTGTTCTATATACAGAAAGCATGTAACTGTGTCATGAGAGGGGATACAAATTGCTGTAAAAGAAATGACACCTACACATGGCATTAATAATATGCTAAGATTATGCTAAAATATTATAGCCGTCCGATAATTAAAGTTTGAATAAAGTTGCATACCTTCCACACAAAAAAGTAATTGTGCTGAAATTTGGCAGTTTTATAGCTATTGCTAATGACTATAAAACTGTCCTTGGTAAAACCATTTTTTAATGTAGGGAAAAAATTCTGTTTTCTGAAAAAACATGATTGATTTTAAATTAGGATTTATTACAGCTGACATGGCTAAATGTATTTACATGAAACTTAGCATCCTGATAGTGTTTGACCTGATCTAATTAGATTTTGTTTTTCAGCAGCCCACAGTACTGGTAGTGCAGTTGTCACCTCCTCCTGACATGCTCAGTAGAGTGTTTCTTCTCCAGAACGTTATCTATCTAGCAGCAGTGCAAGTGTATGTCAGAAGGGGTAGCCTTTTTCTGTGTTTGTTTTTCCAGAATACCAAGGGCCTGATTCTCAAAAACTTTACAGCCTTCCCAGAGTCAGAACTCACTTATGTCTAAAATACAAAACAAAAATTGCAGACCCTGAATAAGAGCTGGCTCTCATAGAAAGTAATGAAGCTCTTTGGGATACAGAATCTCACATGGGATACTGAGGTTAGTAGGGGTGCACCCGACCCTAATATAAATTCTCAGTTTGCAGAAAATACAAATTAAACAGATTTTTTTTCACTACAGTGTACCTTGAATTTGCCTCTATTATATTTTAGTCAGTTAATCAAGTGTTTTCTGAACTTTTAACAAACTTCTTCTACATACAGCTAGTGAGACAAATTAGTGAGAACTGCAGGTTTAATTGCTTAGAGAATAGTATTATTATTATTATCATTTATTTGTATAGCGCCCCCAAATTCTGTAGCGCTGGGTACAATGATAGGGGTATACAATGACAATACAATGACAATGATTTGTGATAAAATACAAAATGAAACAAATCTGGTACAGGAGGAAGAGGGCCCTGCTCAGGAGAGCTCACAGTCTGCAGGTTTAGGGTGCAGAGACATAAGGTTGGGGTAGCTTGCCACATCGGTTGTAGTTGCGGCAGTTCAAGAATTATTTTGGTTAGGATGAGAGATGGAGGAGAGATGGTAAGCCTCTCTGAATAGGTGGGTTTTCAAGGAGCGTCTGAAGCTATACAAGGTTGGAGACAGTCTTATGGAGCGGGTAAAGAGTTCCAGTTGACAGGAGCAGCAAGTGAGAAGTCTTTGAGACGTGAGTGGGACGTAGAAATAACTAGAGCGGAGAGACGTAGGTCAGAGGTTGATCGAAGAGGACGGGATGGGGAATATTTCACGATGAGAGAGGAAATGTAGTTGGGAGTTAAACTGTTGAGTGCTTTGTAAGTTATGGTTAATACTTTCAATTGAATTCTGGAGTGTGGGGAGCCAGTGTAGAGAGAGGTGCCCATGAAACTCCATGTCCCTCCCACTTTATGAAAATTACAAGCCTATTTCACATAGAAAACATACAACGTGCAATGCAATTTGTTACATACTCTCTCTCTCTCTGCATACAAATACACACACTCTATCTATAAGCACACACACACACATTCACTCTCTGCACACACTACACACTCTCTCTGCACACATACTACACACACTCTCTCTATCTGCACACCCACACATACTCTATACATACACTCTATCTATAAGCACACACACATTCACTCTCTGCACACACTACACACTCTCTCTGCACACATACTACACACACTCTCTCTATCTGCACACCCACACATACTCTATACATACACTCTATCTATAAGCACACACACATTCACTCTCTGCACACACTACACACTCTCTCTGCACACATACTACACACACTCTCTCTATCTGCACACCCACACATACTCTATACATACACTCTATCTCTCTGTACACACACTCTCTTTGCACACACAAATGCATGGCATACACACCCTTGCTGCTCGCAAACACACATTTTCTCTCTGCACTCACACACACACAATACGCACTCCTTCGCTACACAAACACGCATTCTCTCTCTCTTTTTCTCTCCCTGTACACAAAAACAAACACATAGGGGCATATTTAACAAGCTCCGTATGGAGCTTGATGGCCCCTGCTTCTGGAAAGTATTCAGACTCACCAGAAACCGCAGTTATGAAGCAGCGGTCACAAAGACCACTGCTCCATAACCTGTCCACCTGCTCTGAGCCCGATCGGGTTGATTGACACCCCCTGCTGGTGGCCGATTGTCCGCGAGTCTGCAGGGGGCGGCGTTGTGAGCTGCTGGTGCAATGCTGAATACGGCGAGCGTATTGCTCGCCGTATTCAGCGAGGTCTGGTGGACCTGATCCGCAGTGTCGGATCAGGTCCGCCAGACCTTGATAAATATGCTCCATATTCTCTATCTGCACACATACACTACTCACACTCTGCACAAACACAGGCTATGCACACAAACACACTCTCTCCCTGCATACACACACATACTACACACATTATTTTTCTGCACACACAAACACTCTACACACACACTATACACACTCTCTGCACAAATACACAATGAATGCACACACAGACATGCAAGCACACAAACTATACACACAAATTTTTTGCATGCAAAGACATACAAAAACACATACTATGCACCCTCTCTCTGCACACACAGACAGACACAGATTCTAACTCTGGACACACAGACACAGGCACACACACACACATATTCTCTATCTGCACCCAAACATACCACACACTCTCTTTCTGCTCACACATACATACAAACACACATACTATACACACTCTCTCTACACACACACACACACACAATCTCTCTGCACACACAGACATACAAACACACACATACTATACACACTCTCTCTGCACACACACACAATCTCTCTCTGCACACAGACATAAAAACACACATACTATACACTCTCTCTCTGCACACACAGACATACAAACACACATACTATACACT
The DNA here is from genome assembly GCF_027579735.1 of Bombina bombina. Classification (NCBI taxonomy): domain Eukaryota; kingdom Metazoa; phylum Chordata; class Amphibia; order Anura; family Bombinatoridae; genus Bombina; species Bombina bombina. The sequence continues at coordinate 151,977,779 of NC_069510.1, read as the reverse complement.
CTCTCTCTGCACACACACATAATCTCTCTCTGCACACACAGAAATACCAACACACACACTATACATACTCTCTGCACAAATACACAATGAATGCACACACAGATATGCAAGCACACAAACTATAGACACTCTCTGCACACACACACATGTTTTGCATGCAAAGACATACAAACACACATACTACCCACCCTCTCTCTGCACACACACACACAGACATACACACATTCTAACTCTGGACACACAGACACAGGCACACACACACACACAATGGGGCCTAGTTATCAAGCCGTCTACTTTACCTGCCTTCGCTGGTTCAATACACCAGCCTAAGCTCGCCTATCATCGCCGCCGCGGACCTGCAAAATTTCGCCTAAGTTATCAATAAAGCGGTGAAAAAGCCGCGCACCAAGTACGGGGCGATGAGCAGCGGATTGTGAGAGTTATCACTCATCCGATCTCGCTGCTCTTCGGCTTTTTCCCAGCTTTATTGCTAGCCTGTCACTAAGCACCCACACTAACTACACTGTTCTACCCCCTATACCGGCGCCCCCGGAGCCCCCCGCAACTAAATAAAGTTAGTAACCCCTAAACCGCTGCTCCTAGACCCCGCCACAACTCTTATAAATGTATTAACCCCTAAACCGTCGCTCCCGGACACCGCCGCCACCTACATTCTACCTAGTAACCCCTATCCTGCCCCCCTATACCGTCGCCACCTATAATAAATTTATTAACCCCTATCCTGCCGATCCCGGACCTCGCCGCAACTAAATAAATAGTTTAACCCCTAAACCGCTGCTCCCGAACCCGCCGCAACCTATTTTATACTTATTAACCCCTAATCTGCCCCCCTACACCGTTGCCACCTATAATAAATTTATTAACCCCTATCCTGCCCCCCTACACCGTCGCCACCTATAATAAATCTATTAAACCCTATCCTGCCCCCCCTACACCGTCGCCACCTATAATAAATGTATTAACCCCTATCCTGCCCCCCCTACACCGTCGCCACCTATAATAAATGTATTAACCCTTATCCTGCCCCCCCTACACCGTCGCCACCTATAATAAATTTACTAACCCCTATCCTGCCCCCCCTACACTGCCGCCACTGTAATAAAATTATTAACCCCTAAACCTAAGTCTAACACTAACCCTAAACCCCCCCAACTTAAATATTAATTAAATAAATCTAAATAATTTTTCTCTTATTAACTAAGTTAATCCTATTTAAAACTAAATACTTACCTTTAAAATAAACCCTAATATAGCTACAATATAAATAATAATTATATTGTAGCTATCTTAGGATTTATTTTTATTTTACAGGCAAATTTCAATTTATTTTAACTAGGTACCATAGCTATTAAATAGTTATTAACTATTTAATAGCTACCTAGCTAAAATAAAGAGAAATTTACCTGTAAAATAAAAACTAACCTAAGTTACAATTACACCTAACACTACACTATACTTAAATAAATTATTCCTATTTAAAACTAAATATTTACCTGTAAAATAAACCCTTAGATAGCTGCAATGTAATTAATAATTACATTGTAGCTATTTTAGGATTTATATTTATTTTACAGGTAACTTGGTATTTATTTTAGCTAGTTAGAATAGTTATTAAATAGTTATTAACTATTTAATAACTACCTAGCTAAAAGAAATACAAAATTACCTGTAAAATAAATCCTAACCTAAGTTACAATTAAACCTAATACTACACTATCATTAAATTAATTAAATAAACTACCTACAAATAACTACAATTAAATACAATGACATAAACTAACTAAAGTACAAAAAATAAAAAAAGCTAAGTTACAAAAAATAAAAAAATAAGTTACAAACATTTAAAACATATTACAACAATTTTAAGCTAATTACACCTAATCTAAGCCCCCTAATAAAATAACAAAGCCCCAAAATAAAAAAATTCCCTACCCTATTCTACATTAAAAAGTAAACAGCTCTTTTGCCTTACCAGCCCTTAAAAGGGCCTTTTGCGAGGCATGCCCCAAATAAAACAGCTCTTTTGCCTGTAAAAGAAAAATACAACCCCCCCAACATTAAAACCCACCACCCACATACCCCTAATCTAACCCAAACCCCCCTTAAATAAACCTAACACTACCCCCCTGAAGATCATCCTACCTTTAGTTGTCTTCAGCCAGCCGACCCACCGATGGAACCGAAGAGGAGATCCGGAGCGGAAGAAGTCATCATCCAAGGGGCGCTGATGAAATCTTCCATCCGATGAAGTCATCATCCAGGCGGCGCTGAAGAAGTCTTCCATCCGATGAAGTCATCATCCAGGCGGCGTCTTCAATCTTCATCCATCCGGAGCGGAGCCATCTTCAGACGAGCCGATGCGGAGCCATCCTCTTCTTCCCGACGACTACCGACGAATGGATATTCCTTTAAGGGACGTCATCCAAGATGGCGTCCCTTCAATTCCGATTGGCTGATAGTATTCTATCAGCCAATCGGAATTAAGGTATTGATCAGCCAATAGAATGCAAGCTCAATCTGATTGGCTGATTGGATGGCTCCGCGTCGGCTCATCTGAAGATGGCTCCGCTCCAGATGGATGAAGATTGAAGACGCCGCCTGGATGATGACTTCATCGGATGGAAGACTTCTTCAGCGCCTCCTGGATGATGACTTCATCGGATGGAAGATTTCTTCAGCGCCCCTTGGATGATGACTTCTTCCGCTCCGGATCTCCTCTTCGGTTCCATCGGTGGGTCGGCTGGCTGAAGACGACTAAAGGTAGGATGATCTTTAGGGGGTAGTGTTTTGTTTATTTAAGAGGGGTTTGGGTTAGATTAGGGGTATGTGGGTGGTGGGTTTTTATGTTGGGGGGGGTTGTATTTTTCTTTTACAGGCAAAAGAGCTGAAGTCTTTGGGGCATGCCCCGCAAAAGTAACTTTTAAGGGCTGGTAAGGTAAAAGAGCTTTGAACTTTTTTAATTTAGAATAGGGTAGGGCATTTTTTTATTTTGTGGGGCTTTGTTATTTTATTAGGGGGCTTAGATTAGGTGTAAGTAGCTTAAAATTGTTGTAATATGTTTTAAATGTTTGTAACTTATTTTTTTATTTTTTGTAACTTAGCTTTTTTTATTTTTTGTACTTTAGTTAGTTTATTTAATTTAATTGTAGTTATTTGTAGGTAATTTATTTAATTAATGTAATGATAGTGTAGTGTTAGGTTTAATTGTAACTTAGGTTAGGATTTATTTTACAGGTAATTTTGTATTTCTTTTAGCTAGGTAGTTATTAAATAGTTAATAACTATTTAATAACAATTCTAACTAGCTAAAATAAATACCAAGTTACCTGTAAAATAAATAGAAATCCTAAAATAGCTACAATGTAATTATTAATTACATTGCAGCTATCTTAGGGTTTATTTTACAGGTAAGTATTTAGTTTTAAATAGGAATAATTTATTTAAGTATAGTGTAGTGTTAGGTGTAATTGTAACTTAGGTTAGTTTTTATTTTACAGGTTAATTTCTCTTTATTTTAACTAGGTAGCTATTAAATAGTTAATAACTATTTAATAGCTATTGTACCTAGTTAAAATAAATTGAAATTTGCCTGTAAAATAAAAATAAATCCTAAGATAGCTACAATATAATTATTATTTATATTGTAGCTATATTAGGGTTTATTTTACAGGTAAGTATTTAGTTTTAAATAGGATTCATTTATTTAATAAGAGAAATATTATTTAGATTTATTTAATTAATATTTAAGTTAGGGGGGTTTTAGGGTTAGTGTTAGACTTAGGTTTAGGGGTTAATAATTTTATTACAGTGGCGGCGGTGTAGGGGGGGCAGGATAGGGGTTAATAAACTTATTATAGGTGGCGACGGTGTAGGGGGGCAGATTAGGGGTTAATAAGTTTAATATAGGTTGCGGCGGGGTCCGGGAGCGTCGGTTTAGGGGTAAATACATATATTATAGTTGCGGCGGGGACTGGGAGCGGCAGTTTAGGGGTTAACATATTTATTATAGCTTGCGGTGGGCTCCGGGAGCGGCGGTTTAGGGGTTAATACATATATTATAGTTGCGGCGGGGATCGGGAGCGGCGGTTTAGGGGTTAACATGTTTATTATAGTAGCGGTGGGCTCCGGGAGCGGCGGTTTAGGGGTAATACATTTATTTAGTTGCGGCGGTGTAGGGGGGCAGATTAGGGGTGTTTAGACTCGGGGTACATGTTAGGGTGTTAGGTGTAGACAGCTCCCATAGGAATCAATGGGATATCTGGCAGCAGCGAACATGAACTTTCGCTATGGTCAGACTCCCATTGATTCCTATGGGATCCGCCGCCTCCAGGGCGGAGGATTGAAACCAGGTACGCTGGGCCGGAAAAGTGCCGAGCGTACCTGCTAGTTTTTTGATAACTAGCAAAAGTAGTCAGATTGTGCCGCACTTGTGTGCGGAACATCTGGAGTGACGTAAGAATCGATCTGTGTCGGACTGAGTCCGGCGGATCGAAGCTTACGTCACTAAATTCTACTTTTGCCGGTATCTAGGGCTTGATAACTTAGGCGAATCAACCTCGCCACAAATACGCTGCGGAATTCCAGCGTATTTGAGGTTGACGGCTTGATAACTACCCCCCATATTCTCTATCTGCACCCAAACATAGCACACACTCTCTTTCCACTCACACATACATACACTATTTTTCTGCGCACACACACACACACACTCTCTCCACACAAAAACACATTCTATCTGCACACAAACACACACAATCTCTCTCTGCACACACAGACATACAAACACACATACTATACACACTCTCTCTGCACACACACAAATCTCTCTCTGCACACACAGACATAAAAAAACACACATACTTTACACACTCTCTCTGCACGCACACACAATCTCTCTCTGCACACACAGACATA